>NW_025725481.1:15231563-15551165 GCF_021461395.2 Schistocerca americana | reverse complement strand
GAACGAAAGAAATTTGTGGCAAACCTAGCTAGAAGAAGGGATCGGGTGAGAGGACACATTCTGAAATATGAGGGGAGCATCAATTTTGTGTTGGAGGGAAGCGTGCAGGGTAAAAATCGTAGAGGGTTACCAAGAGATGAACACAGTAGTCAGATTCAGAGGTATGTAGGTTACACCAGAGATGAAGAGGTTTGCAAGGGATAGAGTAGCATGGGGAGCCGCGTCAAACCAATTTTCGGCCTGAAGATTGCAACATCATCCTAGAAAGCGTTGTCTTCGCAGGGGTGCACATGAGACTGCACGGCTGTAGCAGATGGCGTTTGCAGACCGAGAACAGCCCAGTCATCCAACCTCTGTGTTGTGGATCGTCGCGATGTCCAGAGAGGATCCGCAGCAGCGCAGACCATTACTCGATGAAACCCAGATGTTGCTCGTATGCGACTCCAAGAAGAGCACATGCCACGGGCTGTCGAACAAGAGCGAACTACCAGCGCAAGACAAGTCTCCCAGGCATGTTGTGACATCTCCAAGTTTAGCATGGTGGATACTTGAACACGAACTCGTGTATCTGTATCATCTTCAATGTGTACAGAGCCTTACATCTTCTGGTCATCCGCCACAGAACTTGTGCCGATGGTTTGTTGGACAAAGTGCCAATGCGTCGTATTTCTCTTCAGTTTTGATTAAAGACGAGGCAGCACTTGGAAGAGAAGCAATAAAAACTTCACACAACCAACACATATGGCCCTTCACAACACCGAGGATACAGTACAGATTAGGCATCACTATCAGTTTAGTTTCATATGTGAGCTGGAATTGTAGGTGACCATCCGATAGATCATACATTCTCCGAGCAAGTCTTACAGGTGTCATGGGGACTTCATTCAGAACAGCCTCTAAGACTTAGTGGAAGATGTAGAAATATATGCCCCTCCGAGAACTGAACTGGATCCTGCGTTGTTCTCAGCCCGAGTTACACGCGCTACCCGCTGGGCCACAGAGCCCATGCTTGTTGTCATACCTCTGCTGAGTATCTTGCAAAGCGGAAATGAGCACTAAGATTTGCCAATAATTATTTTACTGTGCTTTGAGTCGTATTCCATGACAGATAGTCGCAGCCTATTTGTAATATACGGATCCATTTGCAAAATTTCGGCAGTTCCTTAGCTTTGAACATTTTTAATGACGTTGCAGGGAGCAGGCAAAAGAATGTCCGTCTTGCACATATCGCCGCTCTAAACGAGTAGAGCATAAACACGTCAATTTTCATAAGCTTTGCACTATCAGCGTTCACGAAATTTCGTTCTATTGTTACTTAAAATTTGTAAATGCATTTTACTTCACTTGATAGCTAAATTATTTGCAGAAAAAGTACGCAAAAAGCGGGCAAGTACGGCTAACATTCCTGTAACACACCCATAGCTTCGTCTTAGTTCTGGTCCGTGACGTCACTAGAGCGTCAGCCAATAACAGTGTGTTTTCGATCACGTGACGGAATCTTGATATTTAGTTATTTTTAAGCTTTGATTACATAAAAAAGAGATGTTTTGTGGGAATATTGACTGTAAATGCGACTTGAATATTATAACAACTCCGAATAACAACAACGCGAACCATATTTTTAACATAGGAATACAGCCTGTTGTAAGGTTTTATTAATAACTCGAAAACGAAGGCTTTTCAGAAACACGTTTATATAATCTTTTTTGCTTGCTTTACTGTGAGGAACCTGTCCCCTAATTTTGTGAAATCATTTTTGAAACACGCTATATTGTGATACTTCGTAGTAGATTAAAAAGTGTCATAGGTAGGATATGAGGTACTGCTGTAAGTACAGCTGTGAGGACCAGCCGAGAGTCGTGCTTGGGCAGCTCACTCGGTTTGCCTGCACGGGAGCTCAGCGTGTTGCGCCAGAGGGCTGGCTACACGCGGTAATAAAAAATGAAGTGTTCAGCAATCAACTTGGACAGCTGTAATGTGGCATACGCCCTGACCAACTGTTGTGGGGAAAACAAACGAGAGAAAAACAGAACAAAAAAAATGGGAGACGCACTTGCCCGGAAACGGCAAAGGTCCGCAGTTCGAGTGTCGATCCTGCACACAGTGTTAATCTGCCAGGAAGTTTCATATCAGCTCACATTCCTCTGCAGAGTGAAAATTTCATTCGGGGCTATGTATTGTGTTTCATCACACATTTGCATCTATACATACGACGTGCTACAATTGCAGTTTTGCTATAATGATAGATATTGTTTCAAATACTACTTTACGGAGAAAAGTAACAGCATCTACAGCTATAAGAGCTGCATATTTCTCTCCTGTATTCTGCCAGTTGGTCGATGATGTGACCTGAGCGAAGGTAGAATGGAGCCATAAGGTTTCTATGAATCGACAGAGTTCACAGGAGATAGCATCGACAAGTACAGAGTCAGCTCGATGGAGAGAAGCTTGTACAACGCAGCGCCTTCTGTACCAAGTGAAGGCTCTAACGTTGCACCGACATCGGATACGCCATTTTTAATACTTTTCGTTTGAAGTATTGGAGAAGTCGAGAGACGCCTTCCTTTGGATACGGTGGAAAGAAATTTGTCGTGGGCTTATAAAAATTTATCTGATACGAGGCAACATAACCTCAGCACAAAAAGGCTGCACTGGGAGTAATGTGGAGGTTCTGTTAACTCCTAGCATTTATGTCGATAAGATGTACGGTTCGTTTGAGTAATTCTCTCGGGCTGTCAAGTAGGATGACGCAGGACTCATGGAACGGAAAACGCTCCCGCTATCCTGGGTTCTCCTTGTTCCCTCAATCAATTACCAAGAGACAGAACAGACGGTAGGAGTCCACACTGTCTATACAATCAGTTAATGAAGTTATCAAGAGGCTCTAATTTTACATCCAGTAGAGAGCATGAAATCTGCGACCAAAGAAATACGTGGAAAACATAGCAAGAAGAAGGAACAGGATGGCGGGACACGTGTTAAGACATAAGGGATTATCGTCCATTGCACTCGATATAAAGGGTAAAGTTAAAGGGGAAGATGCAGACTGGAATACATCAAGTGACTGGCGACGTAGCTAGCAAGTGCTACTCTGATATGAGGAGTTTGGCGCCGAAGAGGAATTCATGGTGGGCCGCATCAAACCAGCCAGAAGACAGATAACTGAGGAATAAAGTAACTAACAGTGGTAGGGGAAGGGCGCCCATAACGGCCATTTGAATCTGAAAGTCCGTACGGAGCTTGTGTCGTACGGAAACTGCATAAATTTGTGACGCGAAACTCCACTGTTAGTTCCACACAGTCATTTGAAGGCGAAGACGCTAAACGTTCAACATGCATTCGCTCCAGACGTAAATGACTCGACGTGGCAGACGCCATATTTCTTTGGCACACTTATCTGTTTTATACTGCAACTTACAGTAACGGCACATTGAAGATTTGTCACAAACACGTCACCCCTGTTATCAGCAATATAAGCCTTCAAGAGACACTGTGATACCCAAGACTTCTTTCTGTCTTTCTTTCGCTTGTGTCTCATCCCGCAGTTTCCTCAGGGTCGGCATGGTTACAATCTGATGTGGCCTGGCTAATTTGAAGGGATTGCTGACCTCACCCTGTACCACAGGCGAAAGAATCAGTGTACCCCAGCTGTCTGCATCTAGTGTAAATCATGAAATAGTGCGAATGTGTTTCAAATGTCTGTGGGTCGTGTAACTGAGGCGGGACCAGCTCGGTATTCAACTAGTGGGATGTGGAAAACGGCCTAAAAACCACATCCAGGCTGACCAGCACACCGTGTAATGCTAATGTAAATATAATACTGCCATTAATCTGTATATTTTAAAATTTTTTTGTTCCATAATAATTTTGCAAAATGAATAAAATACTGTAACGAGAGTAAGCTCTTGTTAAGTGTAGTTTATCTGTTTAAAATAACGTCTTTGACGTAGGTGGAATAAATGTATTAAAACATATTTTGTAAATAATTATGTAATATTTCAAGTACAACTGTAATTAATTATGTTAATTTTGTATGTATATGCTGTCATGCAATTGTAGATGGTTCATACGTAGGTTTTTCGGAAGCAGAAGTGTAGGGATCATAGGTAGAACGGAACTCCGTTCTGTGGTGGAATGGAAAAGCTGGTGGGGCGCGCGAGTGAGAATTGGCGCGCGAGTAGCATAGAGTCGGTAGCTGCAATGCAAGTGGTGAACACGCATTTCGTTGGTCAAGCACTAGAGGCCCCTAATTTACCTGCAAGACTGGGTTTTGGCCTCTGACATGTTCTACATGATTGGCGCAGCACGGCAATAAATTAATAGCCAAAAATTTGCAATTTCATCGTCGCCACCAAGAGGAAGACAGAGATAAGTAAATCAAGAGCCGTACCTGCGCAATGTTACTACGCAGCACCGCCTCACGCCACCTTCGACATCAGTAACAGGCAAAGTACTTTATTTAGAAGTGTATCACAGTATGAACCATCCTTCTTCAATCAGTGGAATATAAGTGTTCAATGTACCTTTGTGTTTAACCGTAATTTTCCTATTTCATTTACCTCAGTAGGGTCCTTACCTAAACGAATTTATTCCGAATATCCTGATGCTTATTGAAACTTGAATAATAGTAAATTACTGGCAATAGTAATGTTTTGGTAGCAAATTCTGAATCTCATTATTAAATACTAAAGTTTGCACGTATCAGTTTAAGAGCCACCGCTTTGCGTGACCATGAGGATAAGTTTTCAATAGTATTTCTCAAAGTAAAGTAACATAAATGTTTAACTGCAACAGTCTTAACAGTAATTGTTCGTGTTGCTTCTCCATGTCAAAGAAAGCCAGATAAATATTGGTGTTAGTAAAACGTTAATAGTCCTAAAGAAATGAAATTTAGTCGTACAGAAAGTGGGATTAATAGTACTTACTGCCAAGTGACCGTAGTAAGTGAAAGTAGTTATTTATTCAGTGTCGAAAATTGACTTCATCTTTTTGTGTGGACACTGTGCCCGATTTGGCCTGATGGCCGTTTTATTAAGCGAAACAGTTTAATGTTATAACAGGCTTTGACTGATAAAAGGTTTCCAAAAGTAATTATTCTCACTGCTTTTCCCCCAAACTGTATGATTCGGAGAAAAATAGTTCGATACGTTACCACTGGGTTGAACACGGTTAAAATCTCTATCCGAGAGTGGATAGTTTGGAGTGTTAGTGCTGGGTAATTTTGTGGTGGTGCTCCGGCCGCTACTTACTGCACAGTTCTGATATTCCGAATCGCGGATCTTCCGTCTCTACGGTGGTAGAACTTAAAACGTTCTGGTTCCGTACTGACGAGAACGCGAAAGTAGCAACCGGCCCTCGTCGT
Organism: Schistocerca americana; assembly: GCF_021461395.2. Lineage (NCBI taxonomy): Eukaryota > Metazoa > Arthropoda > Insecta > Orthoptera > Acrididae > Schistocerca > Schistocerca americana. Next base: position 15,545,803 of record NW_025725481.1, on the reverse strand, counting down.
TAATCCGCCGGGCGGATTCGATCCTGGGACTATGCGCCTACCCGAGTCCAGGAAGCAGCGCATTAGTGCTCTCGGCTAACCTGCCGGGTCCCTGTGATACCCAAGACAAAAGGCCGAAATTACATAACTATAGTGTAGCGTAAGGGCTGAAGGAAGTAGGCCCTCCTGTGCGCTAAATGTTTCCTCTTTTGTTTGTTTTTTCTTTCATGTTAGCACTGATAATACATTCTGGGATTTTCCTATGTATGTAACACATCTACATCAACATTGATACTCTGCAAGTTGCCTTCAGTGCCTGGCAGAGGTATCACGTTATCTCACGGCAGTTGCGACACATCACCTTTCATTACGTTCTGCTTCGCAGGAAGCATGGTTCCAAAAATACAATTTCCATCTTATTATTTATGGTATCACGTTATCTCAATAAAAACCATGACTATTTTACAGCTTTATTATATCCCATTGATACATTTCACGAAAATAAAATTAAATGAATGAATCAGTCCTAACACTTTAGCAACCCAAATGAGCCAGCTTCATCACTTTTTTATTTCTTCTCTTGCTCCTACAGAATAGTTCTTGATTCATGAATTTAATAATGTAAAAGAGCCTCACTTTCACAAACAGTCTTATTAACAGCAGCTTGGTACAGCACAGCACCCAGGTGGATGTTCACAAAGGAAGCACCACAATTACTTATGTGAGCATATTCATCAAAAGTAAAAGTCATCTTAGTCTCACAATGAGTTGCAAATTCTTTGACATCTTCTTCACAAATCAATAGGCTTCCAAAGTTGCCTTCATAGCTTTTAAAATGACAATAAACTTTGTCATTTGCGTCTAAGTCTTGGCTGCCATCTACAAGTACTGTCCTACATTTATAACAGTCATGAATTGTAAGCAGTTTCTTTAATACATAACCAAACACGTATCTCATGCTGTTTACCTCTCCGAGGTCTGTTTGAACTTCCACATTTGGTAGTCTGATCACTGAACTCGTGTCACTGATGTCCAACAGTGGTGAAACAAGTAATTTGGCCGCTGCTTTCATATCCACTATTGTCTGAACCCAGCTGATCCCCTCACAATTGGAGGTAGCTACACTGTGTGTGTTCATTAATTTGCTTAAAGCACAATTACTGAATGCAGCACAAAACTGTCGTGGTGATGGGTTGCTACAAAAACCTCCTTTATGCCTTATCACTGAGAAAAAGTTTTCCAGTGGATCTTGATTAATTTTGCGTGTTAATAAATATAACTTGGTTCCATCCACAACATCATCAAAAAACATGTTCAAAGCGCTTATGTTACCCAGAAGTCCTTTAACACACTTAATCCTAGGTGAAAAGATTTCTCCATCAGCATCTACTAATTTCCGTAACTGTATCTATGGCTTCCCCCCCCCCCCCCCCCCCCCCATGAACCATGGACCTTGCCGTTGGTGGGGAGGCTTGCGTGCCTCAGCGATACAGATAGCTGTACCGTAGGTACAACCACAACGGAGGGGTGTCTGTTGAGAGGCCAGACAAACGTGTGGTTCCTGAAGAGGGGCAGCAGCCTTTTCAGTAGTGCAAGGGCAACAGTCTGGATGATTGACTGATCTGGCCTTGTAATAATAACCAAAACGGCCTTGCTGTGCTGGTACTGCGAACGGCTGAAAGCAAGGGGAAACTACGGCCGTAATTTTTCCCGAGGGCATGCAGCTTTACTGTATGATTAAATGATGATGGCGTCCTCTTGGGTAAAATATTCCGGAGGTAAAGTAGTCCCCCATTCGGATCTCCGGGCGGGGACTACTCAAGAGGATGTCGTTATCAGGAGAAAGAAAACTGGCGTTCTACGGATCGGAGCGTGGAAAGTCAGATCCCTTAATCGGGCAGGTAGGTTAGAAAATTTGAAAAGGGAAATGGATAGGTTAAAGTTAGATATAGTGGGAATTAGTGAAGTTCGGTGGCAGGAGGAACAAGACTTCTGGTCAGGTGACTACAGGGTTATAAACACAAAGTCAAATAGGGGTAATGCAGGAGTAGGTTTAATAATGAATAGGAAAATAGGAATGCGGGTAAGCTACTACAAACAGCATAGTAAACGCATTATTGCGGCCAAGATAGATATGAAGCCCACACCTACTACAGTAGTACAAGTTTATATGCCAACTAGATCTGCAGATGACAAAGAAATTGAAGAAATATATGATGAAATAAAAGAAATTATTCAGATAGTGAAGGGAGACGAAAATTTAATAGTCATGGGTGACTGGAATTCGAGTGTAGGAAAAGGGAGAGAAGGAAACGTAGTAGGTGAATATGGATTGGGGCTTAGAAATGAAAGAGGAAGCCGCCTGGTAGAATTTTGCACAGAGCACAACTTAATCATAGCTAACACTTGGTTTAAGAATCATGATAGAAGGTTGTATACATGGAAGAACCCTGGAGATACTAAAAGGTATCACATAGATTATATAATGGTAAGACAGAGATTTAGGAACCAGGTTTTAAATTGTAAGACATTTCCAGGGGCAGATGTGGACTCCGACCACAATCTATTGGTTATGACCTGTAGATTAAAACTGAAGAAACTGCAAAAAGGTGGGAATTTAAGGAGATGGGACCTGGATAAACTGAAAGAACCAGAGGTTGTACAGAGTTTCAGGGAGAGCATAGGGGAACAATTGACAGGAATGGGGGAAAGAAATACAGTAGAAGAAGAATGGGTAGCTTTGAGGGATGAAGTATTGAAGGCAGCAGAGGATCAAGTAGGTAAAAAGACGAGGGCTAGTAGAAATCCTTTGGTATCAGAAGAAATATTGAATTTAATTGATGAAAGGAGAAAATATAAAAATTCAGTAAATGAAGCAGGCAAAAAGGAATACAAACGTCTCAAAAATGAGATCAACAGGAAGTGCAAAATGGCTAAGCAGGGATGGCTAGAGGACAAATGTAAGGATGTAGAGGCTTATCTCACTAGGGGTAAGATAGATACTGCCTGCAGGTAAATTAAAGAGACCTTTAGAGATAAGAGAACCACTTGTATGAATATCAAGAGCTCAGATGTAAACCCAGTTCTAACAACGAAGGGAAAGCAGAAACGTGGAAGGAGTATATAGAGAGTCAATACAAGGGCGATGTACTTGAGGACAATATTATGGAAATGGAAGAGGATGTAGATGAAGATGAAATGGGAGATACGATACTGCGTGAAGAGTTTGACAGAGCACTGAAAGACCTGAGTCGAAACAAGGCCCCTGGAGTAGACAACATTCCATTGGAACTACTGACGGCCTTGGGAGAGCCAGTCCTGACAAAACTCTACCATCTGGTGAGCAAAATGTATGGGACAGGCGAAATACCCTCAGACTTCAAGAAGAATATAATAATTCCAATCCCAAAGAAAACAGGCGTTGACACATGTGAAAATTGCCGAACAATCAGTTTAATAAGCCACAGCTGCAAAATACTAACACGAATTCTTTACAGACGAATGGAAAGACTAGTAGAAGCCGACCTCGGGGAAGATCAGTTTGGATTCCGTAGAAATACTGGAACACGTGAGGCAATACTGACCTTACGACTTATCTTAGAAGAAAGATTAAGGAAAGGCAAACCTACGTTTCTAGCATTTGTAGACTTAGAGAAAGCTTTTGCCAATGTTGACTGGAATACTCTCTTTCAAATTCTGAAGGTGGCAGGGGTAAAATACAGGGAGCGAAAGGCTATTTACAATTTGTACAGAAAGCAGATGGCAGTTATAAGTGTCGAGGGACATGAAAGGGAAGCAGTGGTTGGGAAGGGAGTAAGACAGGGTTGTAGCCTCTCCCTGATGTTATTCGATCTGTATATTGAGCAAGCAGTAAAGGAAACAAAAGAAAAATTCGGAGCAGGTATTAAAATCCATGGAGAAGAAATAAAAACTTTGAGGTTCGCCGATGACATTGTAATTCTGCCAGAGACAGCAAAGGACTTGGAAGAGCAGTTGAACGGAATGGATGGTGTCTTGAAAGGAGGATATAAGATGAACATCAACAAAAGCAAAACGAGGATAATGGAATGTAGTCGAATTAAGTCGGGTGATGTTGAGGGTATTAGATTAGGAAATGAGACACTTAAAGTAGTAAAGGAGTTTTGCTATTTGGGGAGCAAAATAACTGATGATGGTCGAAGTAGAGAGGATATAAAATGTAGACTGGCAATGGCAAGGAAAGCGTTTCTGAAGAAGAGAAATTTGTTAACATCGAGTACAGATTTAAGTGTCAGGAAGTCATTTCTGAAAGTATTTGTATGGAGTGTAGCCATGTATGGAAGTGAAACATACACGATAAATAGTTTGGACAAGAAGAGAATAGAAGCTTTCGAAATGTGGTGCTACAGAAGAATGCTGAAGTTTAGATGGGTAGATTGCATAACTAATGAGGAGGTACTGAATAGGATTGGGGAGAAGAGGAGTTTGTGGCACAACTTGACCAGAAGAAGGGATCGTTTGGTAGGACATGTTCTGAGGCATCAAGGGATCACCAATTTAGTATTGGAGGGCAGCGTTGAGGGTAAAAATCGTAGGGGGAGACCAAGAGATGAATAAACTAAGCAGATTCAGAAGGATGTAGGTTGCAGTAGGTACTGGGAGATGAAGAAGCTTGCACAGGATAGAGTAGCATGGAGAGCTGCATCAAACCAGTCTCGGGACTGAAGACCACAACAACAAACAACAACAACATCTATGGCTTCAGTGTATTTAAAATTTCCAAATGTCTTGAGGCACTTGTAATGCAGTTCCTTAAGGATACAGGCCCTTTAACACTATATGCATTAAATATGTCAAAAATATCGTTTACTTTTTGGCAAAAATCTGCAGTAGCAATAGCAGATGATGATATGGTGCCACAAGTAACAAGTGTCTAAATGCGTGCTGCTACTGTATGACTCAACACACGAACTGCAGTGTTTACCTTCATTTTTGAAAATGCTAGCAGTTGGACAGCTCTTTTAGTGAGCTTGGGGGCCAACTTGTACTTCCTTTCATAATCACTTGAGTATAAATGACAAATGTCCTTCCTTGAAGCAGTGCCAATCCCTCCTTCATCTGTTGTGTGGATAATGTTATACCTGAATAAATTATTGCGTATGCTTTTTATCAAGTGTGAGGTGTCATAAAAAAGATCTTACTCCCTTCGTGTACTAAGCATGGATTAACTGGTGTGATACCCAGTCTGTGCCTCCACTCCACAAAATTCGAGCCTTGGTCTGTCACACATGTTTTTACAACCAAACCAATTTCTGTGAGTTTTCTGACAACTTCAAAAAATATGCGCGTCAAATGGGTGGCTCCTACTGGTCCTTTGGAGAAATAATATACTAATGGCTGTTTAAAATTTGAGAAGATGCCATTAATCATTATAACTAATGCAGTATTGGCAACCACAGATGTCCGTATGAAACCCATGTCTTCAAATCCAATAACACGATCCCTAGAGCTGTCATATATCAAATTTTCCGTTAGTGACATCTCATCCATAGACAAATTAACAATTATATCAGTTTATGGTAACTGCTGCACTTTCTGCTTTAAAAGATGAAATATGTTATTATTTATCCCACAATTCAACTGTATATCTTCCACATACCTTGAAACGTCCCCTTAGAAAAATCTATACAAGATTGTGCTTAAACTGATACACAATATTTTTAGCGCAACGCAATCTGACTTTCAAAAATCCCTACAAAAGAATGGCCCTGACTAACATTAACCTATACGTTTCACAAATCACTTACCTCACAAAAATCTTCATTACTCGAACTACTGCAATATAGCGAGCGCCACTACTGCCAGCTAAATAAAAGATTCAAACTACGGAAGGCACTAACTACTGATAGGCATAGTTAGCAAATGTAAGATTTTTGTAGAGAACAAACAATGTGTTTACCTTAATAGTCATAATATATATAGCAGTTCATGACATCCAGTCTAACAAATTTCAAACCTCCGCCATCTCTCTCCCCACATCCACCACTGCTGGCGGCTCGCCTCCAACTGCGCAACGCTACGCGCTGTTCACATCCAGCTGCCGATTTTCATACAGAGCGCTACGTAACGTTGCCAATAAGAAAACATAAACAGCCTACTTACAACCTTTGTAAGGTACGTACTGATGGAAGGCTAAAACAGCGTGATAAAAAACTGTATGCCTGAGTACTACAATACAACAAATTAAGTGCAAATTACTTAGTTTCATCTTCCCATCTCGCACCACGTTTTCCATTCAGTGGTATACTGATTTGGCTTATCAATAAATCGAGAGCATCTTTTTTCAAGTACTTGGAACCAACACTTTTTAAAATGAGCTTATCCTTTTGTACTTGTGTCCTGTGACGTGGTTGCAGTTTATTCTTACAATGGGCACTTTCCTTGTCACGTAGTAATTTTGTACTAAGTCTAATGATTTGCACGTTTTTACATTTCACACGATTTTCCAACACGCGAATAATTTCACGTAATCTAAGCATTTCATCTTCAAAAGATGTCTGTGTTGCAGATTCCGTTGTTAGTGATTTTATATGTCTCTCGTGTAGTAACACTTGTGGTAGTTGTTTCTTCTGTGTCAGGAGACAGTTTTGTTTTTGCAGTAACACTTTCACGTTTGTATGGCAATTTTCTCTTCATCGTCACTAGTTGTGGCTTATTCGGCACGACAAATAACGTAGGAACAGCATTGCATATCGATGTCTTCTTTTCCGTGCTCATGAACTGGTTTGACTCGAAATGTAACGCACAAAACTTCACGTTACTGTGCAAATAAAGGGCATCTTTTTGCAGCAGGTCCTGTCTTCTACTGTTTATTCACCATTTCTTGCTCCTAAAAAAGAAAAACAAATTCAGTAATTCAATAAAGTTTAGAAAAAAATCGTAAATAAAGAGCGCTCTAATATGATGTTTCATACCTCTCAGGGTCCTTAGGAAACCTGAAGAATGACAAATTTGGTGTCTTCTTCCTATTATTACTGCAATTTCTTGAACTACATACGCTGCCTTTCGTAAAAAACATCTTAAAAATGAATATAAACGATACTGTTTACATTTAATGAATACCGTATTCAGCAGCGTAGCTTCTCCACCGCTTGAGGCGCTGTTGTCGCTGTGTATAACAATGTAAGCCCAGGATAGCTACTCCAGTCAGTCAGATTGCAGGCCGAAGACGCGTCTGGAAACGAGGAAATGTCTCGCATTCTCGTCTTTCGATAAAACTTTCACGATCTGATTCGATGAGCTCAACATAATGTGTAGAGATCTCAATACAATTTTTTCGTATACAAGATACAGCACGAGAAGCTTTAGGTACGAAAACAGCAAGTGTAATGGGAGGCGGTGCTACACACGAAACACCGTAGTTTAACCGAGATGTTCAAGAATTACTTGTTAAGTCAGTGACAGGCGGGAAGACTGCATGGGGTGTAAAATTAACAGTAATAGGTCTAAATCGAATACACGAAAAATAAAACAGCATTATTGCAAGTGATAGACAAAACGCATGAAACGAGACCTTTATGGAACACAATGTGTGGTGAATGCCCCTGGAGATAATGAACGATGCTATTGAACACATTCAGATATAGAATATGCAAAAAATTCAGTGGGAAAATTATTTTCGACCTTTCTTTGCCTGCGTTGATTGGGGTATCACGCCACCAGCATAGTCGGTTATACCCTTAACATTACTACCCTGTCCGCGAGGGTAATGAAAGAAAAACGACTTTTGTAGATGTTACGCTTAAACTTAACCCTCGCAAGCAGAGTACATTCGTAGTCTGAAAGCCACACGAATTCAACTATGTAACAGTTTTGTTTATTTTGTACTGTTAGAATTCACTAAATTGTTAGGCAAAATTTACACAGTTCTTAAGTGCTCAACTAATCCAGTGGTGGAATATAGGAATAAACTTTATTAGGCTTGTAAGCCCATTTTCGAGTACAGAACTGTTTCCCAAGATGGAAACCACGTGAAGGAAAGTGGGAAATAATTCGTGCAGTCACAAATCTTTGTCGAATAGTAGGAGCGAGTGCCGTGAACAACGTACTAGAAATCCCGACTGGTAGGGGCTGAGTGTGGGAGTAAGGATGCATTTGAAGGTCACTTTTGTACGATTTTCTTGAGTAACTCGAAAACTACGGCCTCTAGCGAAAACGGACCCCAGTGTAAAATTATTCCTACAAAAATGTCCTGTTAATTGTTTCTCAAGGATTTGTAGTTTGCGCGTGGCGAACGAGAGAATGAAAATCTCTCGCATGGTCTTTGAAGGCCAGTTATAACACGGCGGGCTGCATAAAACAAGATCCGTAGGGGCAGCTGAGTCACCTTGTATATTATACACTAATTGAAATGTGTACAATGCGAAATATTTAAGAATGCTTCACGAAACATAACCTTCTATCAGTGCTAAAACTAAAGAAAATGGCGTAAACTGCTTATGGCGGTCTCCAACGAGAATTTCTTCATGTGAGTCTAAGATTTGTCATGTGACTGAAGTAACGACCAAAAGTAAACACGTGTTCCTAGCTACACTATCCGCTAGGTACAACACTCTCCCTACCTAAAACTAGCGTAATGGCATTTCAGGGAATATTCCCATTCTGTTCAACGACTATTATCAACTCAAAAGCTACAGAACAAATCCCTTATTTCTCCTATCTGGCTGCTGAAATAAGTGACAATAAAGGCTGATATACTGAAACTACGTTTCAACGTTTTTGAACACATTTGTGGTGACGGTGAGTAACAAGACAGGAAAGGGCATGAGAATAAAAGTAAATAAAGGCATCACCAGGTTTAATGAATGGGAGTGAGACAGACGGACGTCAGTAACACCGAAAGGTCGGAAATGAGGACTTCAAGAAATGTTAGAGGATGTACAAAATATTAGACCCAATACGTAATGAACACGGAAGATCAGAACTTAACGTTTAGAATATTAGAGAGTGGACGGTAACAGAAGAAGATCGAAAGAAGGTATTAACCGGATAAATGAAGACAGATTGCCAAAATTCCCGGCGGGGTCAGGGATTTTCTCTGCCTCGTGATGGCTGGGTGTTGTGTGCTGTCCTTAGGTTAGTTAGGTTTAAGTAGTTCTAAGTTCTAGTGGACTTATGACCACAGCAGTTGAGTCCCATGGTGCTCAGAGCCATTTGAACCATTAGTGAAGTTCCGTGGCAGGAGGAACAATTGCCAAAACGCATTGGGCTAATAAGCCATAACCAAGAAGAGATTCGGGAAGGCCCAGGAAATGAGGGGAACAACTCTGAGTGTGAAGTCAGAAGACGTATTTTTCCTTCCTAAATCGTGGAGTGCAGAAGATCAAACAGACTTTTACTCATGTCGTTATTTTATAGCAGGTATCTTATCCAGTGATTCCAGTAATGATTTATTACATTTTTATTGTGTGTCTAAAGTTTTTCCGCATGTCTCTGTTGCAACATACTCAACAAGGAATGCAGGAGTATCAACTGGCCAACAATTGTACGGGCCGTGCAGTGGCAGGCAGGGAGGGTGTACGAGGTCAGTTGCGGCGCTTCGCCAATCTTCACAACGTATCGTTCGCGGTCATTCAGTTGGAATTCACTTTTTCCCAGCATTCGACTTACTTCAGTTATTCACTGATTTTAGAAAATGTTGCAACTAGAAGGGGAACCTTTGTGCTATCGTTCATAAATAAGTAATCACAGAAATACTCATTCCTCTGCACACAGATCTACACCAGTCCGCTTATTCGTAGCTGGAGTAAACACTGTCCTATTAAATGTCATAAAGTTGTTCGATGAAAATATAAACGTCAAAATAGGCAACATTTATAGTTTAAGGCGAGATTTCGTAGATTAAGAAGTTGACATGCATTTACCTGCACGTGGTTTCCATCTTCGGAAATAGTTCTGTATTCGAAAATGGGCTTAAAGTCCTAATAAAGTTTCACGAAGCAAGGCAAAAAGAATCCCCTTTAATCAACACAATACGAAATGTTTCTCCAAGATCCTACAGTTAAATCAGTCTCTTGCAGCCAGAAGTGTGGAGTATAATATGGTGTACTGAAACCCAAAATAAAACCAACCTCCTTTCAGAGAAAAATGTTTTTGCATTTCTTTCTGAACGCCCCTCGTAATTCTTGATCAGCTTCGAATGTGAAAAGCTTCTCCCACTGGAAGCGACAGTCACTGGCATGGTTAGCAGTAATTGTTGGGTCATGGATTTCCAATTTCATTTAAGTATTTCAATATTAGCACTGAAGTTCTCATATTCTTGTTCACTTTTTCTCTGAACACTTTGATTTCTGTCAAAAGTTCTGACGCAACAATGTCTTTTCATTATTCACCATTTACCTTTTATACTTAGCTCTCTGACACGTTTATTTCATAGCGTTTTCAGTTCTTTATCCTATAAGTGTCTCAAGTTTTTTGATGAAAAAAACTGAATATTTCGGAATACTTAGTCAGCTGCCCAAACTTTTGTTGCAAACTTATTAATACTGTGTCAACGACAGGGTAGAAAAAATCAGTTTCGTCTTCTCCTCTGGAAGCTGTGCTCTGCAAAGCACATCGTCATTTTTACAACCAAATTGGTTTCTTTTGGTGCCAGTTCTCTTTTGTTCAAATTTTGCCCAATCTGTAAAGTTTCAGCTATCACTTTCGTAGTGAAAAAAAATCTTCCTCACGGAAATTCTCACTTAAATTTTATTTAACTTTCGAGCGATTTGGTTGTTAATTTCAAATTCATGTTTTCTGCCTGGAGGGCCTTACTTGCTGCTATAAGGGCAAAGAGAAGCTCATACCGTATGACAACACCGTCAATAAACTAGAAGTTATCTAATTCGTTCACAGCAAGTAAGTGTTCTTCGCTTTTTGTTTTCAATTCATCAATGCTATTGCTCACCCCAAGAAGGGCATCTGTGACTTCTCTTGATTGGTACGTCATAGTTTCGACACTCTCCACCCAGCTTTCCCATCGAGGTTCTGAAAGCTTCTTCACTGTTAATTTTGGTACTCTGTTCAATATGATTTCCGCTCTCTGGGAGGATGCACCGAAAACAAAGTATAGTCTTTGAATTACACGAAAAATGTGACTGCTTTTGCTGTAGGTTTTGCCGCATCTGATAGCACAAGATTAATATTCCAGCTAGCACATGTCAAATAAAATGCTCTTGGATTACATCGGGATTCTGGTTTGAACACCACTTCAATTACCTTCTATATTTGTACCATTTTCGTAACTTTGGCCTCCGCAGCCACGAATATTGAGACCTAGTTGGTCTACTTTCGATGCACGGGTTTTAGGCAAACTTTCTCCTGTTGTTGAAGAGACATCCATAAAGTCTACAGTCATTGTGTGTTCTTATAGGTTTACAAACTTAACAAGCAATGTCATTTGTTCATTGTTGGTTGTATCAGGAGTACAATGAGGGATGACTGAAAAATATGTACTTTCTTCTAGAAAATTAACGTTTTGTACTTTGAGTGCAAGCAAATTTATGAGTTAATGTTGAATGTTTTTGTACACAAGAACGGTCAAGAATTTCTTAAGTTTTTAACCGCGATTAAAATTTTCTGCAAAACAGGGTCAAATTCTGCAATTATTTCGATTAAACCAAGAAAATTGCCATAATTATATTGACAGAGCTTTTAGCTGGCTCCTATTAAGGCCATATTATGCTCAGCCAGATACCTGGTGGCGCGTATAATTCTGTTTAGAGCCGAAAACAAGTGTTCCTTTTCTCTTTCTAGTAGTTCACTTCCATAGCTACCACTTTTTTGTTTCAACTGTCTCACACTGTATGCATCTTTTTGCAGAGTGTATGTGGGCAACTAATTGTTCATGGCCTGTAAGCCGATCTCCTAAATGAACCCAGTCACAGAGTCTGTCACTTGACAGCTTGTTTGTAGGAGATCGAAAAATTTTACAACAGTAACAAAGAACGTTTTTGGTGCATTTCGAATACACAATCCATTTTCGATCCCTTTTTTCTCCATTGGGTAAAGTTGGTACGTAAAAATGAATTGAAAATTTTCCTCCCCTCTCGTATTAAAGATAATAAAAATATACAATTTTAACAGAGCCTTTCTGTACAATTTCACTTATCATGGAGGATGTTAACGTATTAGGTCAAGTGCCTGGGTCTGGATTTGTGATTATTTCACGGTCGCTATCAGTAGACCTAGCTGAATGTGGGATACCAGTTGGTTCACATAACAATACATTTTCAGTTTTTTATAAAGCACCACATTATGAGAGGGTAGTGTTAATGACATCACCATTTGAGCATAAATTGGTTTTAATGTGTGAAGATAAGATGCTTGTCGTAGAACCTTTTCGAAAGCGTCTTTCTTTTTGCAGTTGAAAATTGTTCGTGATGAAGCTTTTTATTGTATAACCTTATTCTTTTTTTATTTTATTTTATTTTTTATTTTTTAGCACACGGGAGGAACACTATATCGTAACACAGAACGCACATACAGCACAAGAAACGGTTTGAACTGGAAACGTACATTTAAACTCATGACAACTAACAAATTATTTTGTGAGATACCGATGAAAATAATGCTTAATTGTTAGCCACAGAAGTGAGCTGCAAGAGTGCAGAGAAAGAGAAGAGCTAAGAGACAATGAATAACGTTTCTCTTAAATTACGGATGAGCAGATGTTAACAGAAGACACTGCTGCCGCATGGTGGTTATCGTTGAAACAACTGGTTTTCCGTTATATCGGTTTATTACAACGTCAGTGCCACGGACACCTGACCGCTCAAATTTTGAAATAACCGATTTAAGTTTTTATTTCTGTTATTTCGTGTAATAAATGTAGAAAAAAGTTGACTTCCTCAGTTTCAAGATAAATAGAATCAAAATTATGAATAGGCAATAAAAGAAATCTTAGTCCGACCATTGTTCACTTATTTTCTCGACAAGTGTTAAGTGGTTGAATACTACGAAAAATTACTAGTATTATCCTATTGATTCTAATTTTATGAAACTCAGCTCAAAAATCATGTTGTAATCAAGGATCACACCATTATTTGGGCATTATAAAAAGCCAGCGCTAAAGGATGAAAACTGAGGTTGAGGAGCTCATATTTTGCGTGGTGGTTTGTCCTTTTTCAAGGGCTATAAGCGGATAAACGCATATTATGTAGACACAGATAGCAGGTGAGCTACTTTCTATTCTTATTGTATACGATGAACAAATTATTGTTAAGCTTAAGATTTATTACGGTTACCATAATGTTGTTGTTGTGGTCTTCAGTCTGCAGACTGGTTTGATGCAGCTCTCCATGCTACCCTATCCTGTGCAAGTTTCTTCATTTCCCAGTACGTACTGCAACCTACAGCCTTCTGAATCTGTTTAGTGTATCCATCTCTTGGTCTCCCTCTTCGATTTTTACCATCCGCGCTGCTCTCCAATACTAAACTGGTGATCCCTTGACGCCTCAGAATATGTCCTATCAACCGATCTCTTCTTCCAGTCAAGTTGTGCCACAAATTTCTCTTCTCCCCAGCTCTATTCAATACCTCCTCATCAGTTATGTGGTCTACCCGTCTAATATCCAGCATTTTTCTGTAGCACCACATTTCGAAAGCTTCCATTCTCTTTTTGTCTAAACTATTTATTGTCCACGTTTCACTTCCATACATGGCTACTCTCCAGAAAAGACTTCCTGACACTTAAATCTTTACTCGATGTTAACAAATTTCTCTTCTTCAGAAACGCTTTCCTTGCCATTGACAGTCTACATTTTATATCCTCTCTACATCGACCATCATCAGTTATTTTGCTCCCCAAATGGCAAAACTCATTTACTACTTTAAGCGTCTCATTGCCTAATCTACTTCCCACAGCATCACCCGATTTAATACGACTGCATTACATTATCCTCGTTTTGCTTTTGTTGATGTTCATCTTACATCCTCCTTTCAAGACAGTGTCCATTCCGTTCAGCTGCTCTCCCAGGTCCTTTGCTGTCTCTGACAGAATTACAATATCATCGGCGAACATCAAAGTTTTAATTTCTTCTCTATGGATTTTAATTCCTACTCCGATCATTTCCTTTGCTTCCTTTACTGCTTGCTCAATATACAGATTGAATAACATCGGGGAGATGCTACAACCCTGTCTCACTTCCTTCCCAACCGCTGGTTCCCTTTCATGCCCCTCGACTCTTATAACTGCCATCTGGTTTCTGTACAAACTGCAAATAGCCTTTCGCTTCAGGGTATTTTACCCCTGCCACCTTCAGAATTTGAAAGAGATTAATCCTGTCAACGTTGTCAAACTCTTTCTCTAAGTCTGCAAATGCTAGAAACGTAGGTTTGCCTTTCCTTAATCTATTCTCTAAGATAAGTCGTAGGGTCAGTATTGCCTCACGTGTTCCAACATTTCTACGGAATCCAAACTGGTCTTCCCTGAGGTTGGCTTCTACCAGATTTTCCATTCGTCTGTAAATAATTCGTGTTAGTATTTTGCACCGTGGCTTATAGTTCGGTAATTTTCACATCTGTCCACCCCTGCTTTCTTTGGGTTTGGAATTATTGTAATTCTTCTTGAAGTCTGAGGGTATTTCACCTGTCTCATACATCTTGCGCACCAGATGGTAGAGGTTTGCCAGCGCTGGCTCTCCCAGGGCTATCAGTACTTCTAATGGAATGTGTTTCCAGACTATAGATGTAATCACGAACAATGGCTTTCGAATTTAGGCTCGTTCTGTGCACCTACGTCGCGCGTTCTTCGGTAGCCAATGAGTCTTCAGCAGTGTTCTGAGAGCTGTGCTGTGACTGTTAGCGCAATGCGACCATCATACGCGATCGTAGCGAGTTCTTTGTCGAATTTTTATTCCATTTGTTTCGAGTTGTCATGGTTGATGGTGGTGGTAGGAGACTAATTCTGCACTAGCAAGCGAGAGATATAATCTGCAGGATACACGCTTTCATCTGGTGTATGCGAGTACGGCAACTGCCACTTGTAACCGGCAACAATGCAATCCCCGTCCTTGCCTGCGCGAACCGCCATCGCTCGTGGATGGGACTCTAGGATTGGTGCCATTCTCCAATGGGATTGATGTCCGGTGACGACAGGGAGAAACTACCATATAGACCAGGTGGGGGTAAGTCTTCTACACTGCACGCACACACGTTTACGTTAAGCCACGACACATGGCAACAGGGACATAACTGTCACAGCAATGCTGTACCATTTCTTATGCCATGTATTTGTTGGTCGTTTCTGTCGGCAGTATTATTAAAATAGCGCTGATCACTTTTCTCTTTTTCTACAATAATGCAGTATTTCAAAACAATGGAAAATGTCTGAATAAAACTGCTGTTTTTCCAAAAAAAAAGATCTATTTAAAAACAAACCATGGGAAATTCCAAGTAGGAACACCAACAATGCAGGAAAGATAGGTTGCTACTTCCCGTCAAGAAGACATGTTAAGTTGCAGACAGGCATTCTGACCGCAGATGCTGGAGTTGGCGGTCGTGTTTGCATGAGGTGTGCTTGCTTGTGTGTGTGAGTGGTGTGTGTCTCGTTTTTGCTGATGAAGGCTGTGGCCGAGAGCTAGCTTTTAATTGTGCCTGTCTGAAAATAAACGCGTCTTTATTAAAAAACAAAAATTTTGCACTGCTGCTATGGCTAACTGATACTTCAGTACTTTTCCCAGCTATTAGTGACAAATAAAATCACCTGTTATTACCTAGACCCAAAAATACGGAAAAATACCGGTTATGAAGAACATAAATACCGGTATCGGTTTTAACCGGTCAGTTTTTTCCATCCTAATCCTTATCATAGACCTTGGTTCCCTCGACTCCGATGCTGCGATAGTTTTCTACGATGTACACTAGTAGCATGTGGTAATGAAACAATGGGTATATACCTAAACACTTAAATACTTGATTCATGCCTAGGATTGTCATATCTATCTGGGGCCTCGTCGGGGCGCTCTGAGATGGGGGTGTAGAAATGAAGTAAAAATTTCATTTAATATAATCACTTTTTATTTAGAAACGAAATACGTGGAATTTGTTGCTACCGAAGTAGTTGGTACACAATAATGTCCGGAAGATTTCACCTTTTCCTGCAAGTCTTTTTTTCCCTTTTAAGTATTTATAAAAATCCGTGCAAGTTAGTTTGCAGTTAAATGGCAGTGTAGGATTGATTCCACAGTCTTTGGCAGCAGTCAGTTTCTTTCATCAATCCACTGGGCCGACATCAGCGAAAGTACTCTTTCCACAGTGGCGTTGAATGTGGGAATAGAAAACAAATACTCGCATGATTTTAGCCGTTGGCATTTGCGTTCATGGTTTTCGATTTGCTTAAGAAAATATGTACACTTTTCTTCCAGTCACGCTTAGTTTCTAAAAAGCCCTTCATGTACACATATTCCTGAAAATAATTGTCGCCTGAAGTATTCACATTTTTAGTCAGGTATATAATAATGTTTTCAATCTTCACCCGATCTGGGGTTTCAGGCCCAATCAAAAACTTGATATTTATTAAAACAGAAAGCCAATCTCTCACACTAATCAAATGCTATGGTATAGAGAACCATTGTGTCTACGTCAAACTTCGAAATAAAATTAATTATTTCTTGTTTATGGTTCCCATTCTTTAATTTGTTCTAATTCATCTTGATTTTGCATGCCAATAACATTTCCAGTCTTCCTTTCATTCAGACATCTTTGTGTGTCGATTAATGATTGTATTTCTTATTTCAGTTATCGAGGCTTTATCATTCTCCACGATTTTTATATTTTTTTCAAAGAGCCGAGTTTGACTGCAGAAACATGAAGTTAATTTCACTGATCGGACTACTCAAAAAATTTGAAATTATTATAGGTGACCTGTCTTCACCGTCAAAATCTGTATTAATGGAATCCACGGCTTAAGAATCTCTCAGTTGTGGGCATTAACGACAGCCATCTTGCTTTTGAGTGAGACAGAGGAACCTGATGATTGACACCATCGTGTAAGCAGAACTCTTTCTACTTCTCTGTCCTAATCGTGTATATTGAAAAGTTACGAAATATTTTCATGACGATTATTTCCGTCAGTTAAGTCTGCAGCAACACTTGATATACACTGAAGCGCGAAAGAAACTGGCATAGGCATGCGTGTTCAGATACAGAGATATGTAAACAGCCAGAATACTGCGCTGCCTATATAAGACATGTGTCTGGCGCAATTGTTAGATCGGTTACTGCTGCTACAATGGCAGGTTATCAAGATTTAAGTGAGTTTGAACGTGGTGTTATAGTCGGTGCACGAGCGATGGGACACAGCATCTCCGAGGTAGGGATGAAGTGGAGATTTTCCCGTATGACCATTTCACGAATGTGTCGTGAATATCAGGAATCCGGTAAAACATCAAACTTCCGACACCGCTGCCGCCGGAAAAAGATTGTGCAAGAACGGGACCAACGACGACTGGAGAGAGTCGTTCAACGTGACGAAAGTGCAAACCTTCCGCAGCTGAAGATTTCAATGCTGGGCCATCAACAAGTGTCATCGTGCGAACAATTCAACGAGACATCATCTATATGTGCTTTCGGAGCCAAAGCTCCACTCGTATACCCTTGATGACTGCACGACACAAAGCTTTACGCCTCGCTTGGGCCTGTCAGTACCGACATTGGACTGTTGATGACGGGAAACATGTTGCCTGGTCGAATTAGTCTCGCCTTGAATTGTATCGAGCGGATGGATGTATACGGATGTGGATACAACCTCATGAATCCATGGACCCTGCATGTTAGCAGAGGACTGTTCAAGCTGGTGGAGGCTCAGTAATGGTGTGGGACGTGTGCAGTTGGAATGATATGGGACCCCTGATACGTCTAGATACTACTCTGACAGGTAACATATACCTAAGCATCCTGTATGATCACCTACGTCCATTTATGTTCATTGTGAATTCCGACGGACTTGGACAATTCCAGCAGGACAATGTGACACCCCACACGTCCAGAATTCCTACAGAATGGCTCCAGAAACACTCTTATGAGTTTAAACACTTCCGCTGATCACTAAACTCCCCAGACCTGAATATTATTGAGCATATCGGGATGCCTTACAACGTGCTGTACAGAAAAGATCTCCAACCCATCCTACTCTTACAGATTTATGGGCAGCCCTGCAGGGTTCACGATGTCGGTTCCCTCCAGCACTACTTCAGACATTATTCGGGTCCATGCCACGCTATGTCCCTACACTTCTGCGTGCTCGCGGGGATCCTACACTAGATTAGGTAGGTGTATCCGATTTTTGGCTCTTCTGAGTAGTAATGTCGAGAACATGAGCAGAGCATCCAATTCCTTGTTTTTTTCCTAGTTCCTTAATTTTCAGGAACGAATTCCGGTGACCATGTTAATGAAGCGCTCCGAAGTTGGTATTGATACTGCTTCCACAAAAAGGGATTAATTTGTCTAATGGAATTGGCATTTGTCTTTAAAGGTCAGGATAAAACTTTGCACTTGTCTCCGATGTTTCGTATTCAGCGAATCAAACTTCAGTAACTTCTGTTGGATTCCACCAGTTTCAGTAAAATATTGAACAAGTAAAGGAAAAAGAAGAAACATCTTTTCAACGTTGTGGCTCAATGCGTCACTGCCTGCGTCGTAGAATGAAACTTATTTCAGTTGTTTTATGCATTCGGACACAGAGTGCGGTGAGAGGATTCTAACAATCGCTGTAGCTTTGGTCCTGTCTGTAGACTGCTGCCGGCCGGGGTGGCCGAGCGGTTCTAGGCGCTACAGTCTGGAACTACGCGACCGCTACGTTCGGAGGTTAGAATCCTGCCTCGGGCATGGGTGTGTGTGATGTCCTTAGGTTGGTTAGGTTTAAGTAGTTCTAAGTTCTAGGTGACTGATGAACTCAGAAGTTAAGTCCCATAGTGCTCAGAGCCATTTGAACCTTTTTTTTTTTTTGTTGTTTTGTTTATGCGGCGACTTTGGAGTCAAGATACATTGCGGAAATCAGTTTTGCGGTACAGTCGAGAGAGCTGAAGGATTGATGCTTGACAACGTTATAAGCCGTTTTTTAGTTCTGCAGCAGCAACGAGAAATTCTTCCTGGGTATCTTCTTTAATCATGAATGTAGACATATACCTTGATGTCGAATCTATTTGTATGATTCTTGGTAGAATTGTGATGCCTCACATCTACCTTATCTCCACGAGTTACTGAAACGAAACAGCTACATAACACTCACAACGCTTCCTGATCCGTACGTCCTTTGTTTTTTGGCAATGTTCCGCAGAGTTTCACGTGCCCCAAGATTGCAAAATAAATCTACGGCACGAAAAACAGAATAATTTCCCATTAACAAAGTGACAACCAAACGCTGCGGTGATTTGCTACAGCCAGAGTAAAATGGCTCTGAGCACTATGGGACTTAAGATCTGTGGTCATCAGTCCCCTAGAACTTAGAACTACTTAAACCTAACTAACCTAAGGACATCACACACATCAATGCCCGAGGCAGGATTCAAACCTGCGACCGTAGTGGTCGCGCAGTTCCACACTGAAGCGCCTAGAACCGCACGGGCACCAGCCAGATTACTTCCTCTTGGATTCAGCAACGCTACAATCAGTGACAGTCATTTCTAGAAATTCATGAGAATTCTGAAAATAATAAAAAGTCTACATTCCATTCTAGGAGGGGGTAAGAACTCCCCTTGCTGAGCCTATGAAGACAGTGATTAAAGGTACATGATTTGTGAGGAACTTACGTTTCAACTCATAGGAGAAAGCCAGTTTGGTTAGTGCACCACATAGTGGTTCTCTACTCGCAGTTGAAACGACGTGTGTAGCGGATTAATAAGAACAGCCTGTACTATGTAACTAAGAATTTGTAACTAGATATCGCAGAGATGTGTGTTAAATAGCAGGAGTAAGCGATGCACAGAAAGCAATATGTTTTCTCAGTAGAGCGCATGACGTCACGGGGGAAGCAGCTGTGCCAAACAGTACACAGTTCGAATTGTGTTGTGTTTGAAAGAGTATGTTGATTGAGCTCTTCCTTCTGAGGTACTCAAGTCAATAGCGGAAACATTCGTAATTCGGGAGTGTTACGGTTTTTGCTCTAGTTGATATTTCATTCGGAACTGAAATAGTTAGCAATAATGGACAGCGGGATCAACATTGTGTTCGCCAGCTCTGCAGTTTATTGTTCGTCCTGTGAAATTCTTATTGGAGAATCTACAAGAGAGTGAGAAAATTAATTTTTACAAAGCCAGGCTGTGCTGTTACGGGCTGTTTTTCGTACAACCGGAACACAAAGGGAACTGACGTAATGTATCACAGTTCCCGCGTAATGAAACATTATAAAAACTATGGTTGTCGAAATGTTGTAGGAAAGACAGTGTAAATGTTGCGCATACACGAATATGCTCTCACCATTTCGCAGAAACAGATTACTTAAGGCATTTACAGTCTGAATTACTTAATTTGCACCGAAAAAGAATGCTCAAGCCAGATGCAGTTCCTTCTTGCAATTTGCCGTGCAGTAGTGCGACTGTCAATGTGTCACCCGCAACAGAAGACAGAACCAAACGGTATAAGAAACGAGAACTACATAAGAGATCTCTGGAAACTCGGGAAAAGCTGTCACCAAATAAGAAACATCATAATAACACATGTACAGATGACAGTTTTTTTTCAGACACAGATAAAGTTACTTTGATGAATACTATAGCGGCATTAGAAAGAAGGAATGCTGTTCTTACAGGCAAGTGTGTGCAACTTCGATCGAGAAATAAATACCTTCGGAATCAGCTGTCTAGACGCGACGACTTACGCGCGAGGAAGAAATTAATAAGGAGGTTCTTGTGTCTAAGGAAATTACTCGTGTGCTGGGAAAAATATTTTCACTCAATCAAATAAAAAGTTTATTAAGTGACTCAAAAAGGGTTAGATGGAGTAACGAAGACATTTGTAAATCAATTACTCTCCGTGCTATATCTCGGAAGTGTTATAATTTTCCGAGGGAAAAAATCGGGTATCCTCTACCAGCAGTGTCGACGTTGAGGGCCTGGATAAACCGCTGTTTTAGTTGCAGTCGTGGCATTTTGAAAGATGTTTTGATTATGATAAAAATGCGGGCTAAAACATCCACTGACAGGCAACGTGTTTGCGTTTCGTCCTTCGACCAAATGAACATCGACAGTAGGATTTACTATGATCAACAAGAGGACAGAGTGTCAGGACCCCACAGTAATGTTTTAGTTGTTATGGTGCGTGGACTATTTGCAAGTTCGAAACAACCTGTTTATTTTGATTTTGATGTTCGCATGACAGCTGCCCTCTTGAATGAAATTATTGTCGCCTTAGACAGTAACTCGTATAAGGTTGTAGCTTGTGTAGCAGACATGGGAACAAAAAACTTATAATTTCAAACGGACGTGAAACTTATTCTCACTATGACTCTTCATAAAGTAGGAAAAAAAGTTTCTCATGTATTAAAGTTTTAGGATCCGGTTTTTTGTTGTTGCAGTCTTCTGTCCGAAGACAGGTTTGGTACAGCTCTCCATGCTACTCTCCTCTATGCGAGCTTCTTCATCTCCGAATAACTACTGCAACCTACATCTTTCTGAATCTGCTTAGTTTATTCATCTGTTGGTCTCCCTCTACGATTTCTACCCTCCACTGTTCGCTTCCAGTACTAAATTGGTGATCCCTTGATGTCCCAGAAAGTGTCTTATCAATGGATCCCTTCTTTTAGTCAAATTATGCCACAAATTTCTTTTCTCCCCAATTCTGTTCGGTACCTTCTCTTTAGCTACGTGATCTACCCATCTAATCTTCAGCATCCTTCCGTAGCACCACATTTCAAAAGCTTTTATTCTCTTCCTGTTTAAACTGTTTATGATCCGTGTTTCACATCCATACTTTGTTACACTCCAGACAAATAACTTCAGGAAACACTTCCTAACACTTAAGTCTATATTCGATGTTAGCAAATTTCTCTGCTTCACTAATGCTTTTTTGCCATTGCCAGTATACATTTTATATCTTCTCTACTTCGACCATAATCAGTTATTTTGCTGTCTAGATAACAAAACTGATCCACTACTTTCAGTCTCGTTTTCCTAATCTAATTCCATCAGTATCACCTCATTTAATTCCTCTAAGTGTCCGCCCGTTGCCCTCTGTAATAAAAAAAACTGAGTTAATTAAACAACAACGAACTCAAACGGGTGTCTTTCGACGTCCGCCCAGAACGGATACAACGAACGAAAACGAACTAAATTAGATTAAAAACAAAACAAAAATAAATAAAAAAAGTGCTCAGAGCGACGGAATGTCATACCTAACGGCCCGGGTTCGATTCCCGGCTGGGCCGGAGATTTTTCTCCGCTCATGGAGTGGGTGTTGTGTTGCCCTTACCATCATCATTTCATCCCCATCGACACGTAAGTCGCTGAGTTGGCGTCACCTCGAAAGACTTCCACCAGGCGAACGGTCTACCCGACGGGAGGCCCTACTCACACGGCATTTCCATTTTCCTTTCATCTAAATTCCATTATCCTTCTTTTTGGTTTTCGTTAATGTTCATCTTATATCTTCCTTTCAAGATACTATCCATTCGATTCAACTGATCTTCCAACCCTTTTCTGTCTCTGACAGAATTACAATGTCATCGGAAAACCTTGAAGTTTTTATTTCGTCTCCCTGGACTTTAACACCTTCTCCATATTTTTCTTTGGTTTCATTCACTGCTTGCTCAATGTACAGATTGAGTAACATATGGGACAGGCTACAATCTTCGTGACAAAAAATAAAAACGTTTACAGCTGTCTTCGTGATTTTAATTTATTTTGTCGCTACCAGTTTCAACGCTTCATTGCGTCATCTTCAGGCTGTCTTTGATGCGGTACAAAATAAGTTAAAATCATAAGGACAGCTGTAGGTGTGTGGTTTTTTTTTTTGTCACGATAGTAAACGGCCGTCGTCCCAGAGACCTCCTGCTAAAAGGATGAACATACAAAAGGCTACAATCTTGTCTCACTCCCTTCTCAACCACTCTTCCCTTTCATGCCCCTCAACTATTAAAACTGCAGTCTGGTTTCTATACAAGTTGTAAATAGCCCTCCACTGACTGTATTTTATCCCTGCTACTTTCAGAATTTCGAAGAGAATATTCCAGTCGTCATTGTCAAAAGCTTTCCCTAAGTATATAGTTGCTATAAACGTAGGTTTGTCTTTCCTTGAATTATATTCTAAAATACGTCATAGGGTCAGTATTGCCTCATGTGTACCTACATTTCTTTGAAATCGATACTGATCTTTCCCGAGGTGGTCTTCTACCAGGATTTTCATTTTTCTGTAAAAATTCCTGTTAGTATTTTGTAGCCATGATCAGTTATGACATTTTAATTCATTATTTATTTACTACTGACTCAATTCGCAACATATTTTGCAGGCAGTATCCACATATATACCACTACACGGACCTGCAACAGCATATCGTTGTACGACGCATAGTTCAAGTGATATGACGTATGACGTCATATACATTGAGATGGGTGAAAAACTAGCTTAACATATTAACTGATTTGTAAAGCAATCAGACGTTTCAAGCTCTTATACATAAGGGAGTTCGATCCTGTGGCGAATCTGGAGTTGGATTTTGAGGGAGGGGGGGGGGGGGGGTTACTGATAACTTTAAAACAACCACGAATTGGGTCAAACGGAGCACTAAAAGCATCGTTTGCACTTTTACGCCGCGCGTAAGTATGAACACAACTAAGTAACTGCCTTTTACCACTCATGCAGACTCTTCCACTTCACCACTCGTTCTGCAAGGGAAGCAGGTTGGGTGAAATAGGCGGTGAAGTGTTTTATGCACATATTTCATTGTGAAAGCATTTTTAAAGCTAAATCTATGAAAATTGGTATGTGGCGTCTTGTTTGGAAATGAAAGAAAAAACGTGTTTCACTGTTTTTGGAAAACCAACCCCTAAGGGGGTCAAATAAGGCCAGGCTGAGATTTTCACTCTGCAGCGGAGTGTGTGCTGCTATGAAACATCCTGGAAGATTAAAACTGTGTGCTGGACCGATACTCGAATCCGTTACCTTTCGCGGGCAAGTGCTCCACAAGTTCTGCAAAGTTCGCAGGAGAGCTTCTGTGAAGTTCGGAATGAAGGAGACGAGGTATTGGCGGAATTAAGGCTGTCGGGACGGATCGTGTGTCGTGCTTGGATAGCTCAGTTGGTAGAGCACTTGCCCGCGAAAGCAAAGATGCCGAGATCGAATCTCGGTCCGGCACAGAGTTTTAATCTGCCAGGAAGGTTCAGGGCCAGACTGTTTCACTGACTCATCATCGCCCAGCCGAAACCGCTATGGATAGAAACTTGAAATTTGGAGAGGGTGTGAATCTTATACTGTAGATATCGTTTAAGTAGGGATCATTCGAAATTGAAGACAAAAAAGAGGGTGAAATAGGGGACGGAAGGCTTTCTCAAAATATGTCGCAATTAAGGCAGTTCTGAAGCTAGAACTACTAAAATTAGTATTTGGTTTCTCGGTTAGAAGTAAAAAAATACACGTTTCAGCAATTTTGGAAATTCAACCACTAAGTGGGGAAAATAGTGAACGTTTTCTGGAAATAATTCATTATCACTATTTAAAAACAGTCGTAGGTTGCACAATATTCATTATTACAGAACAACTAATCTATTTTAAAGCTAAATCTATGAAAATGGATGTTAATTAAAAAAAGTTTCACTTTTTTGGAAATTCAGTGCCTTAAGGGAGTGAAAGAGGGGATAAAAGGTTTTATAAAATTATTTCATTATAGAAACGTTTTCAAAGCTAAATCTTTGGAAATTAGTATTTGAATTCTCTGTTAGAAATTAAAAAAATATGTATTTGTTTACTCTTTACAGAAATTCAATCCTTTAGGGCGTAAAATTGTTAGGAAAATATTTCGTTACATTAAAAAAATTGTAAAGCTTAGCCTACGAAATGGGTACGAGTATTTCACTTCTAGGTTAGCTATAAAGAAGTATGTGTTTCAATGGAAATATGATCACAAGAATGCAAACGGCAAGATTAACAGAATCCTTGAATTACAGCTCCTGGAATTGCTTTTTGGTCAGAATTACATTCGGAAAAGATCATGCATATATGGCCTCCATTAGCGTGAAACGTTTAGAAGGTGTTGCAATTTGTGAACAATATAAAAATTTGATTAAAGAAAAACAAAAAAAAATCTGTGCAGAGGATACAGACTACGCGTGAAAAGTATCGGGTGCTAAGCTAGTATGTGATATAGATGGAACTACGGTTCGTGATACAAACACGTGGGGTCGCAGAGATTAAAATCTGCTAAACCCGAACGTTGAGGGGATTTCCTCAATTTTACAACAGAATAAATACCGTTCGCACACTTGCGTTGATCGAAACGTTGAACTAACTTTACCGAATTGTCTGTGCAGTCGAGGATATGGCTCTTGGGGTAATATTGTATAAGATTCTTGTAAATTCCTGTAGTGGACTATATTAGAGGTCATATCAGCTCAAGTGGGAAGTAATGAGGAGGTACATTAGCAGTCACAACCATGAACGGACTGACAAATAAATCGAAATCAGTTTTCGACGTGCAAAGTCTTGACTTTTGTCTGAGAACTGGTGACGAAATTTTTCTATTACTGAAACGAAGGTAATCATGTCTGGTCGAGAAATGACTGCCTTGAGCTGTGAGAAATGTTCTATGTCATGAACTAGAAGCTGATTTTTCCACAGGATTAACTTTTATTTTATAACATCAATATAGTCGGCCATATATGTAAATCATCCTCCCCTTGGATTAAGAGACTTGATGAAATCAAATAACTGGTGACGTCGACAATAAAAGATTTTGTCACACCCCTATTTTTCTTTTAACTCTTCTTTGCCTAATGAAGTCGTCTTTGTGCCTGGTGGTGTAACGACGTTCCAATGAACGTTTTTCACAGCTCATGATAGTGCGATGGTGTATAAGCAATTTGCATGGCGTTCAAAGAGCAATTTCCATTTAGCACTGAATGATGTGACTTGTCCACCTTTCTTTCAAGTGCGTAAACGCAGTGGTGTTCCTAATTCAGAACGTAAATCTAATTTAGCAGAGTCGGCGACAAGGCGACTGGCTCTCTCTAGCGGCGTCCGGCTGCTGACTCGCTTTTCATTTCCTGTTCTCCACCGCTCGCCCCTCAGCGCCATTTGTCCAGACCGGCTCTAAATATAACCAACTCACTTTTCTTAATATATAGAATTCAATCAGTAACTTTCTTCAGTTTGGTGCAAAAATGGCTTATTAAAATAATGTTAACGTTTCCTTTGTCTTACAAGAAATTATGAAAAAGATGTAAGAAATGTTTTCAAATGTAGTTTTAGACATGAGCTGTTAGCATATATACTAGGTGTCGAAGACTTTCTCACACCAAACGCTGACTGGAAATATCTTGTATGATGAGGGGCCCCATAATCTGCAGGTTGACAGAAACTGTTCCGTCAGTGGAGGCGCGCCTATTTGGTAAAACATCCACACCTTCACCTCCGTGCGACTCATCGCCTGCCCCGGGTGGGTCCTGCACCTGTCCTAGAGAGAGGAGGCGTGTTTCAGCCCGAATCAATGGAGCGCTCTGTTAGTTCAGAGGCAGGTCTCCGTGCCGGCGCTGACGCACGGCGTGGTAGGAGGTCCACAAAACCTCAGGTGTTGGTGGGGATGTTTTGCACTTTTCCAGAGAGTGGGTGGTAGGAGGAGGAGGAGGAGGAGGAGGCGGGCGTGCGTCGGTTACTCCTACCCGCACGACATCCCGACAAGGAAATTCATCTCTCGGTCCGTCTAAACGCCAAACGCATCCAGTTTGTCGCTCGGCCAGTTGGTACGTGTGTAGAGCGCTTTGAAAAGTTGCGAGCTGCGGCCGTATTGGCTGGCCAGCTCTTGTGACGTCACATCCCCAAACCACGGGTTCGTGGCGCCTCAGTTAGCGGGTTGTATCCAGCGATTGCGGTTCGAAACTTCTAATCTGCACAATTCCGGGTTCCTCACTTCCAATTTATCCAGCCGGGTTGCTGTTTAGACTTCCAGAGAAAGGTAAACCTCCCTACGACGTAACAGTTACGTGTTGTATACGTTTCTTACGATATCTCTTACAGAAATCGAATTATTCTTGTTTCCGTGGCGGTTCAGTAAGTCGCGACTTGTAAGACGACCTCTGGAATTGATAGGCCGACTAGAAAGATTGCTTTCGTTAACGAAGTGGGTCAACGGAAGCGTCCGATTCCACCCGTCGGCTTTTGTGGTGTGTGACGTCACGAAGGCGCGGAATTTAGTTTGTGAGAATGGCGTGCTTGTAGGTGTCGTTTTGATGTGATCTATGGTGCTCTCTGGTGGTGTGTTTATGTGTTGTGTGACAGGTGATGTATTTGGTTTAGTTTGCTTGTGTGGCGTGTTTATAGGTAGCGTGTTGTTGCGGTCGGTGGTTCTCTCTGGTGGTGTGTTTATGGGTAGCGTGTTATGTGGCGTATGGGGTTCATTTGCGCGGTATCATTGCACGTGTGTGGTGTCGATAGTGCCTGTGCTTTCAGCGGAATATTTTTCAGTGGGTTA
Source organism: Schistocerca americana (assembly GCF_021461395.2). Classification (NCBI taxonomy): domain Eukaryota; kingdom Metazoa; phylum Arthropoda; class Insecta; order Orthoptera; family Acrididae; genus Schistocerca; species Schistocerca americana. Next base: position 15,518,190 of record NW_025725481.1, on the reverse strand, counting down.
ACGGTTTTGGTTTTGTTATGTCGACGTTATTGTAGTTTCTTTCTGTTCGTCGTGTGTGAATTTTGGTAAATTGCATTGTTCATGTCTTTGATAGATGTGGATATGACTGACAACGTCAATAGTTTTCGGTTGTTGGCGATGATGGGGGACACTGCATTGTCTCTAACAAAGTTCCTTAAACTATTCGGATTTGTGGAAGAAGTCGTGAAGAAATGAGGCTTACTAATGTTCCAGGATCTCGGACCAGGGACGGCTATATGTGGTGATGTCTTAAGAATACCTTGTCAAGGGAAGTGTTCGATTCCATTTTGATTCTTTTTTTTATGGTAGTAATAAGTGTGGTGGTGGCGAAAGTTCTGAGATTTATAGTGTGGTATCGGTAGTTTCTGTTGCCCTATATAACTCGAGGGAAATGTTCCAGTGGATATTGTTTTTAGTTGATTTCGGGAAGGTTGTTGTCGTTTTATTTTATCGTTTTTGTCGTCTGGTTTAGTGGCGTGTGTTTATTTTTAGTTTGTCTCCACCCAAAAACCCCCAATTTCCCCCGCTTGTCCCGTTAGTTTCACTATATTTTTGGAGTAATATTGTGTCTGACTGTTTTTCGATCTATTTTTATGTTTGTTGTCATGTTTTCGTAACGACGTCATAGTCGCGATATGGGAGTTGTGAATGGTCGTTTCCGCCATATTGGTGACGTTATTGGTCAAACAAGACGGGTGGAGTCGGACGTTTCCGATAACCCATGTTTGCTTTGTGGGCTCTATGGAAGACGGTGAATGACCGACAGTATATGGTACACTTGCGAGAATTTGCGACGTACACACACTGAATACAAGGGGGTGTTAAAACATAGGACCTTGTGTATTTAGTTATTTCGACAACATACATTATTTTCAGGGAATATGTAGAACTGCTTTGGCTCGTAATAGTCATGCTGCCTCGAAATAGCGGCATGCTCTTGCTAACTGAATAACATATTTGCATCATATCGTACACTGCAGATTGGTACTGTATGACACTAATCTGCCTTGTCCGTAATGCAACCAATTCTATTCAATACCGCCTGATTAGTTATGTGATATACCCATCTAATCTTCAGCATTATTCTGTAACACCACATTACGAAGGCTTCTATTCTCTTCTTGTCCAAACTATTTATCATCCATGTTTCACTTTCATACATGGCTACACTCCATACAAATACTTTCAGAAACGACTCCCTGACACTTAAATCTATACTCGATGTTAACAAATTTCTCTTCTTCAGAAACACTTTCCTTGCCATTGCCAGTCTACATTTATATCTTCTCTACTTTGACCATCATCAGTTATTTTGCTCCTCAAATTGCAAAACTACTTAAGTACTTTAAGTGACTCATTACCTAATCTAATTCCCTCAGCATCTCCCCATTTAATTCCACTACATTCCATTATCCTCGTTTTGCTTTTGTTGATGTTCATCTTATATCCTCCTTTCAAGACACTGTCCATTCCTTTCAGCTGCTCTTACAGGTCCTTCACTGTCTCTGGCAGAATTACAATGTCATCAGTGAACCTCAAAGTTTTTATGTCTTCTCCCTGGATTTTAATACCTACTCCGAATTTTTCTTTTGTTTCATTTACTCCTTGATCAATATACAGATTGAATAACATCGGGGAGAGGCTGCAATCCTGTCTCACTCCCTTCCCAACCACTGCTTCCCTTTCATGCCCCTCAACTCTTATAACTGCCATCTGCTTTCTGTACAAATTGTAAATAGCCTTTTGCTCCCTGTATTTTACCCCTACCACCGTCAAAATTTGAAAGAGTATTCCAGTCAACATTGTCAAAAACTTTCTCCAAGTCTACAAGTGCTAGAAACATAGGTTTGCCTTTTCTTAATGTAGCTTCTAAGATAAGTTGTAGGGTCAGTTTTGCCTCACGTGTTCCAATATTTCTACAGAGTCCAAACTGATCTTCCCTGAGGCCAACTTCTACCAGTTTTTTCATTCTTCTGTAAAGAAATTGTGTTAGTATTTTGCAACCATGACTTATTAAACTGATTGTTTGGTAATTTTCACATCTGTCAACACCTGCTTTCTTTGGGATTGGAATTATTATATTCTTCTTGAAGTCTGATGGTATTTCGCCTGTCCCATACATTTTGCTCACCAGATGGTAGAGTTTTTTCAGGACTGGCTCTCCTAAGGCTGTCAGTAGTTTTAATGGAATGTTGTCTACTCCCGGGTCTTTGTTTCGACTTAAGTTTTTCAATGGTCTGTCAAACTCTTCACACAGTATCATATCTTGCATTTCATCTTCATATACATCCTCTTCCATTTCTGTAACATTGAACTCAAGTACATCACCCTTGTATAGACCCTCTATATACTCCTTCCACCTATCTGCTTTCCCTTCTTTGCTCAGAAATGGGTTTCCATCTGAGCTCTTGATATTCATACAAGTGGTTCTCTTTTCTCCAAAGGTCTCTTTAATTTTCCTGTAGGCAGTATCTCTCTTACCTCTATTGAGATAAGACTCTACATTCTTAAATTTGCCTTCTAGCCATCCCTGCTTAACCATTCTGCACTTCCTGTTGATCTCATTTTTGAGACGTTTGTATTCCTTTTTGCCTGCTTCATTTACTGTATTTTTATATTTTCTCCTTTCATCGATGAAATTCAATATTTCTTCTGTTACTCAAGGATTTCTACTAGCCCTTGTCTTTTACCTACTTGATTCTCTGCTGGCTTCACTACTTCATGCCTCAAAGCTACCCATTCTTCTTCTACTGTATTTCTTTCCCCCATTCCTGTCCATTGTTCCCTTATGCTCTCCCTGAAAATCTGTACAACCTCTGGTTTAGTCAGTTTATCCAGGTCCCATCTCCTTACATTCCCACCTTTTTGCAGTTTCTTCAATTTTAATCTACCATTCATAACCAACAGATTGTGGTCAGAGTCCACATCTGCCCTGGAAATGTCTTACAATTTAAAACCTGGTTCCTAAATACTTGTCTTACCATTATATAATCTATCTGAAACCTATCAGTATCTTCAGGTTTCTTCCATGTAGGCAACCTTCTTTTATGATTCTTGAACCAAGTGTTAGCTATGATTCAGTTATGCTGTCTTAGGCATAATAAACCGCTTTCAATTACAAACACATATGGAAAATTTTATTGCCTGTTTTAGACCCTGTCAAGGGGAGATCTAAATGAGGGGATGGGATGGAAGTGGCCTATAAGAAATGAAAGAAAGAATTGCAGATAGTGAGAAATTACTAATTTTAGTAAAGGAAAGTAGTATTTCTAATTTGTCTGCTGTTGTGCAGGCAGGGAGAGTATCATACAGTTGTGGTGTGTCCTAGTAACTATGTAGATCCTACCCTGAGGCAATCACATCAAGCACCTACTGCACAAACCTTTGGCCAATGGCCATCGATCTACATCTACATCTACATTGATACTCCGCAAGCCACCCAACGGTGTGTGGCAGAGGGCACTTTACGTGCCACTGTCATTACCTGCCTTTCCTGTTCCAGTCGCGTATGGTTCGCGGGAAGAACGACTGTCTGAAAGCCTCCGTGCGCGCTCTAATCTCTCTAATCTTATATTCGTGATCTCCTCGGGAGGTATAAGTAGGGGGAAGCAATATATTCGATACCTCATCCAGAAACGCACCCTCTCGAAACCTGGCGAGCAAGCTACACCGCGATGCAGAGCGCCTCTCTTGCAGAGTCTGCCACTTGAGTTTATTAAACATCTCCGTAACGCTATCACGGTTACCAAATAACCCTGTGACGAAACGCGCCGCTCTTCTTTGGATCTTCTCTATCTCCTCCGTCAGACCGATGTGGTACGGATCCCACACTGATGAGCAATACTCAAGTATAGGTCGAACGAGTGTTTTGTAAGCCACCTCCTTTGTTGATGGACTACATTTTCTAAGCACTCTCCCAATGAATCTCAACCTGGTACCCGCCTTACCAACAATTAATTTTATATGATCATTCCACTTCAAATCGTTCCGCACGCATACTCCCAGATATTTTACAGAAGTAACTGCTACCAGTGTTTGTTCCGCTATCATATAATCATACAATAAAGGATTACAATAAAGGATACATTATGTGTAAAGGGTGCTGTGATAGAGGCAGAGATACATTTGTGTCTAGCTGCTGTGAACCACCTGTCTTCTTGGAACATTGGCAGCTTGTTTATCTCTTACCAATTGTGTTTCCAGAGAGTAACATTGCCTCTGAAATGCAGCTTTAAGCCAAAAGTAAATTACAGTATTGTGTTCAGACTGAGCCATTTTTAACCAAACAACTGTAGGATACTGTTGCCGCCTGTGACATGGTAGTGACTGAGTTTGATCTATTTGTACATTTTTGGATTAGTGTTGGGCCAGATTCAGAGCAGCTGCCTCACTTCAGGGTTTTTTGGGACAAAGAAGTGCAGTAAAAGAATGTTGGATTTGAGACAGGTGACTGCTAGTCTAAGGTAAAAGTGGAAAGACGAGTTGTTAGGTGTCTGTGGATGGCCCTGATGGCATTTCCAAGAGAGTTAAAGAGCTCAAAGTCTAGGGTAATCCAGAGGGTCCTGCATTTATATACTTTGGGATATGAGGCTTACATATAGTGCTGGCTGACTTAGATGGGTTGTACTAACGTGTAAGAGCTTTACATGGTTTATTTAAAACCATTCTGTCCCGACTTGTTGATTTCAACAATATTACAATCACATCTGTTTTCCCACAGATGTTTTGCACTATTTGGTGAATGGAAAATAAAATGGTGAGAGTCTGGGCTCAGAAAATATTAAGGGCTGTTTAATAATGCGTGAAGGAAGTAGGAACACAAGTAGGTAAAATCAGAGCCTAAGGTAACTATCAAAATTCCTAAGAGTCTTAGCTGCCTCTTGCTGACAGCTCATTTAAAATGTTTTTAAGACTGGATGCACAGACTGAGTCATTTCTGACTAAATTTGAGTCATGTACTCCCTTATCTCAATTTACCTATACTGCCTTCCAGTCTATGGCCAGAATTTATTAGAAAATTTGTCAAGCAAGGAGACTGGCTGCAAAATAGATCTGAATGACGAGATTAATTAGTTGCAACTTCCATGAAAGTGGAAATCAGGCACAGAACCAAACAGGCTTGTTCTACTTGGTTGGAAGGAGCTTGCCATTAGAGACCCTGGCAGTCATTGGCAATTCTTTCACAATGGGCCACTTACCTTCATCTCAGTGTCATTCAACGAAACGCAAAAGGTATGAGGCTGAAGAATCAGGCACTCAGAGTTGCAATTTGGTATCTCATGATATCATGTACTACATATGGTCATTCTTTTGCTACAGTTAATCCACTCCTTATTCAGAAAGGTGTTGATGTAATTGCTGACCGAGTGAAATCTTGATTTTGTCTACATAATGATATTTTGTTTTTTGAGACCAATAATTATTTTAAAGCCCAACAACTACATAAACCTTTTCCCCACCATAGCTATACTGTTCATGTTGAGGACCATCAAACACAAAATTCTTCTTGTGTTGTTAGTTACACTTGTATGCTTGATTGTCTGACCGAGGAAGAAATCCATAATACCTCTCTGATCAGGTCATCACTGTAGTGCATCAAGTAATGTAAATGGTTAATGCCACCTTACTCCTATATACTTTTGATCAAGTTGTGCTTCCATCAAAGATCAAAGCAGGTTATGAAGTTATTACAGTCTGACCATACATTTTAAATGTGATGCTTTGCTACTAGTGTCAACATTAAAAACACACTCTAATGTCCTGTAAAAACACTGTAAAATGTGTTACTCACTGTATCAATTGTAATGGAGACCATGACACCTCATCACGAGAATGTCCTGCGCCTCTTGATGAGCAGACTGTCCAGGAAATCCACATGAAGGAAAAAGTACCTTACCATGTTGCTCTCAGGTTGTTGGCTGGTCAAAAGCCCTGTGATTTACCATATGGCACTTACGGTGCCATTCTTGCCATGTCTCGTACCACAAATGACATGGTCATTCAGACTTGTGACCTTACACCATCGAAATATAATCCACCATCACGGAATCTGTTTAGTAGCTGGCAAGTTTTAAACTAGCCTGGTTGAAAGTACCTATGCAGAAGCTGCCAAACTACTGCTGTCATACTGGCATGATCTTCTAGTCAGCAGATACACATGCCATTTGTCTGCCATGCTCGGCCGCTCTTCCTATGCTTTCTTCAATGACTCCTTTGACTGGCAGTTTGGGGAGTGTCTCTCTTCTGTTACCTCCTGTAATTAACTTTCAGCTATTGCTCTGGCAGCTTAACTTCATGCTACCCCCCACTTTCCTCATTGGTGTGAACCATTCACCACCTTCACTTCGTGTGGCAGCCCATGTTCACCTTGGACCTCATTGGCTTCCTAAAGAACCTAATCCAAATTCTGTCTATTGATGTAAGTTTCTCGAACATCACTGGGAACTTTGTGAGAGTACATTTGTGTACACAATGGCACTCAGACTGACTGTGGTTTAGGTGTGCCTTCATCATTGTCACTGAAGATTTTTGGTATTGACTTCCAGAGCACTGCTTAGTGTTTACACCCGAGCTCTTTGCACTGTATTGGGACACACTGTACATCTGGCGACACAGGCTTTTCAATTGTCATCTGTTCAGATTCTCTCTGTGCCCTTCCAAGTCTGTGTGTGTTGTACACAGTTCAGCCTTTAGCGCAACTGGTCCAAGAAAGATTCCAGTTCCTCAGTCTCAAGGGAGCCACTCTGACAATTAGTAGATCCTCAGTCACGTCATCTGACTGGAAACGAGGCTCCTGATGCTGCTGCTGAGGCTGCAGTACGCCTACCTTGGCCCACTAGTTCTTCCAAACTGACGATCTCCATGTTGCCGTCTGTCAGCAGGTGGTGTCACTTTGGCACCACCTCTCATCTTCCCTTTATGGCAACAAGGTCCAGGGAAAACAACCCCTCCCAGCCCCCCCCAGGGGGTCCACAACTCTTTTGTGGACACGTGCGTAGCGAGCACGGGACCCCGAGCTAATGTGGCCCTCCTTCCTTTCCGGGCTGCATACCTTACCTTCCCTTCCCTTTCCGCATCCTTCCCGTCCCCCATCTTCGCCCCCCCTCTCACCTCTGGCTCTTTCCTTCCCTTTCTCCCCCTCTGGGAGTATGGTTTGTGCCTACGTCCGGAGACGGACGCTCGAAACTGTTCCAAATTCCTTGCTTTCTACACTTGCAAGTCCTCGTCCTTCCTCTGTCCTTCTCTATTCCTTCCCTCCTCTCTTTGCCCTTTTCTCCGCTGCGGCGTTTGAGACCCCCCTCTTCTTTCCTTTCCCTTTCTCTTTTTTCCTCCCTGTGCGTGTCTGAAGGCCGACCCACGCACTTCCATGCGTAGCCGGTGACGGGGTAACGCGTAATTCCCCGCCCCGGGTAGACAGGTAGGACACGTACGTACTCCCTGGTAACGGCCAGGCCCAGGGAGGGGTGATTACCCGAGCTGATACCTTCCGAAAGTGCCGATTGGTCCCTCCGTCCGTTTGTCGGGAGGTGTGACCTGAGGTGTGAACAATCACCTAAGGCGGGTGTGCCCTCAGTGAGGGCCCCCACAAGGGAGGAGCGCGCCATCGGAGACGCCGGTAATCATGGGGGATTCTTCCGCAATGGTTTCCTCACCTTCCACTATGTCTGCTCACAAACGTAAGTTCACCGAGTCTCAACCACAGACGGTTCTTCCATCGTTGCCACAATTCCTTGTTGTTTCTCGGTCTGACAAAGGTCACGACTTCTCCACGGTCAACCCTTTCATTATTCAGAAAGGTGTCGACGCAATTGCAGGTCCTGTAAAGTCTTGTTCCAGATTACGGAATGGCACCCTGTTGTTAGAAACACACAGTGCCCTCCAGGCACAAAAATTGCTGCGTACTTCTCTGCTCCACACCTTCCCTGTCCGGGTGGAACCGCACCGTTCCTTAAATTCCTCGCGTGGAGTCGTTTATACACGCTCCCTCGATGGATTGTCTGATGAAGAAATTCAGCACTACCTGTCTCACCAGGGCGTAACGGCTGTTCATAGGGTTATGAAAAGGGTTGACACGAACATCATTCCAACCCGCACTGTCTTCTTGACGTTTGACAAAGTTCAACTCCCATCGAAAATCAAAGCAGGCTATGAGATAATTTCCGTTCGCCCTTACGTCCCAAACCCTACGCGTTGCTATCGATGTCAGCGGTTCAATCACACCAGCCAGTCCTGTTCCAATCCGGCCAAATGTGTTACGTGTGGCAAGGATGCCCATGAGGGTGCTTGTCCACCTCCTTCCCCTCGCTGCATCAACTGTATGGGTGACCACGCTGCTTCCTCTCGAGATTGTCCCGTTTTTAAGGACGAAAAGCTCATCCAGGAAATCAGAGTAAAGGAAAAGGTGTCGACCTTTGCTGCTCGAAAATTATTCGCCAGTCGACAGCCCACCGTGCCTCAGAAAGGAACATACAGCACTGTCCTTGCTTCTCCTCGGCCAACAAAGGAGGTGGCCACGCAGACTTGCGACCTCACCTTTAGTACCACAGTCGTCAGATCGGCCAGCGCAAAGATCGCCCGTTCAACCTCACCACTTTCGCCTGCCCACTCTATGGCTCACCCTTCGTCGGATTCTGCTAAATCTCGAGCCCAAGAGTCAGACGCCAAGTCTTCGAAAAAAGAGCATACTCGTGAAGAGTTTTTACGTACCGCAACTTCACAACCATCGGTTCCTCCTTCATCGAAACGTCATACTTCCAAGAAGGCTACAAAGAAACACAGTTCCTCTCCTTCTCCGCCAAGGCGTGTCCCATCTACAGCACCACCTGGCGGAAATCGCCCTCGGCCGTCTTCTGTGTCGCCGAGGCGCACTGCTGGTGGCCGGTCAACCGGCCGATCGCTGGTGGCAGGAGCTGCTCCTGACCAACCTACGGATCAGGATCTTCTGCCTTCGACTGAATGCCATTCCATGCTGTCGGTCGCAAGCTCTGAGCAGTCGTTGAGTTGACAGCGACCTTGGTCACATTCCTCCATTTTCTGTTCACCCTATGTCCATTATCCACTGGAATATCCGCGGCATTCGAGCCAATCGGGATGAATTGTCGATCCTCTTACGATCCTACTCGCCGGTCATCTTCTGTCTTCAGGAAACAAAGCTGCGTCCCCATGACCACTTTGTTCTCCCTCATTTTCAGTCCGTTCAATATGACCTCCCCTCTGTTGAAGGCACTCCAGCCCATGGAGGACTCATGATTCTTCTCAATGATACTCTCCATTATCACCCAATCCCCTTAAACAGTTCCTTCCAAGCTGTCGCCGTCCGTCTTTCCCTTTCTGGATACACGTTCTCTCTTTGTACGGTATACATTCCATCGTCCACACCAATGGCACGAGCTGATCTCCTTCATCTTCTTGGTCAGCTTCCACCCCCCCAATTTGCTGGTTGGGGACTTCAATGCCCATCACCCGCTTTGGGGATCTCCACATCCTTGTCCACGTGGCTCACTATTGCTAGACGTCTTCCACCAAGCGGATCTAGTTTGCCTCAACACTGGGGTCCCCACATTTTTGTCTGCCTCCACGACAAATTTTTCTCATTTGGACCTTGCGGTCGGTACTGTTCCGCTAGCTCGGCGCTTCGAATGGTTCGCCCTTGATGATACACACTCGAGTGACCACTTTCCATGTGTCCTTAGACTGCAGCCTCAACTGCCATATATGCGCTCGCGATGCTGGAAGTTTGCCCAAGCCGATTGGACACTTTTTTCGTCTCTAGCGACATTCGATGACCGTCGCTTTCCCAGCGTCGACGATGAGGTCACACATATTACCGACGTTATTCTTACAGCTGCGGAACGTTCAATACCACGCACCTCCGAATTGCCCCGGCGCTCCCCAGTTCCTTGGTGGAACGAGGCATGCCGTGACGCAATACGTGAGTGGTGACGTGCTCTTCGCATTTTCTGTCAGCATCCAACTTTGGCCAACTGTATCCGATATAAGCAGCTCCGTGCACGATGCCGTCGTGTCATCCGCGATAGCAAGAAGGCAAGCTGGAAATTTTTTATTAGCTCATTTAACACCTTCACTCCCTCCTCGGCAGTTTGGAGTCGGCTTCGACGGTTCTCAGGCGCGCCTAGTTTCTCCCCGGTCTCTGGGCTCACTGTCGCGCATGATACCTTAGTGGACCCCGTCGCAATTTCTAACTCATTGGGTCAGCACTTTGCTGAGATTTCGAGCTCTTCAAATTACCTGCCAGCGTTTCTCCCGAAGAAACGTGCAGCGGAAGTGCGACATCTTGCTTTCTCCTCTCAAAATCACGAAAGCTACAATACTGTTTTCTCCATGCAGGAACTCCAACATGCCCTCTCTTCTTCTAGATCCTCCGCCCCAGGACCGGATGGTATCCATGTCCAAATGTTGCTGCATTTATCAACCCATAGTCTGCGTTACCTCCTTCGCCTTTATAATCGAATTTGGACCGACAGTACCTTTCCCAGACGATGGCGGGAAGGTATTGTCGTTCCCGTTCCGAAACCTAGAAAGGATAAACATCTCCCCTCTAGCTATCGCCCCATTTCTCTCACAAGTAGTGTCTGTAAAGATTTGGAGCGTATGGTGAATTACCGTTTAGCTTGGTGGCTGGAATCCCGCAGTCTTTTAACACCAGCCCAATGCGGATTCCGAAAGCATCGTTCTGCAGTTGACCATCTTGTTGCTCTCTTCACTTCTATCATGAACAATTTTCTCCGGAAACGCCAAACGGTAGCAATATTTTTTGATCTGGAGAGAGCATACGATACCTGTTGGAGGACAGGCATCCTCCGCACACTGTTCTCTTGGCGCTTTCGAGGCCGGCTGCCCCTTTTTCTTCGCGAATTTATGGCAGAGCGCACATTTAGGGTGCGGGTGAACACTACTCTCTCCCGTACTTTCTCCCAAGAAAACGAGGTACCCCAGGGCTCCGTGCTGAGTGTTGTACTGTTTGCCATCGCCATAAATCCAATTATGGATTGTCTACTTCCTGATGTCTTGGGCTCCCTCTTTGTGGACGATTTTGCGATCTACTACAGCTCTCAACGGACCAGCCTTCTTGAAAGACGTCTTCAAGGAAGTCTCGATCGCCTCCACTCGTGGAGCATCGAAACCGGCTTCCGTTTCTCACCCAGTAAGACCGTTTGTGTTAATTTTTAGCGACGTAAGGAGTTTCTTCCGCCCTCCTTACATCTAGGTCCTGTCAACCTTCCATTTTCAGACGTCGCTAAATTCTTGGGTCTTATGTTTGACAGAAAACTGTGCTGGTCCTCCCACGTTTCCTATCTTTCGGCTCGCTGTCTGTGATCCCTTAACACCCTCCGTGTCCTGAATGGTACCTCCTGGGGAGTGGACCGAGTGGTCCTTCTCCGCCTCTATCGCGCCTTAGTGCGCTCGAAATTGGATTATGGAAGCATAGTCTACTCCTCTGCTCGGCCGTCTATTCTTCGGCGTCTCGACTCTATCCACCACCGTGGATTACGTTTAGTGTCTGGAGCTTTTTACACCAGCCCTGTGGAAAGCCTTTATGCCGAGACTGCTGAACCTCCGCTGTCCAATCAGCGAGCAGTACTTCTGAGTCGTTATGCTAGCCATCTGTCTTCCATGCCTGCTAATCCAGCCCATGACCTTTTTTTCGACGCCTCCTTTGATGTAGGGTATTCAGGCCGCTCCTCCTCCCTACTACCCCCGGGAGTCGGCTTCCGTCCACTGCTCCATTCTCTTTCCTTCCGCTTCCCTAAAACCTTCTTGACAACTTGGGGTACAGCGCCGCCTTGGCTCCGTCCCCGGATCTGCTTGCTCCGTGACCTTTGTCAATTTCCCAAGGATGGTACCCCTACACTTGTTTGTCGTCGGGCATTTGCTGCTCTATGTGCACAAATGATGGACGCCACATTTATTTACACAGACGGCTCGAAAACATCGTTAGGTGTAGGGAGTGCCTATATTGTTGGCGACACCCCAAATCACTTTCGGCTTCCCGACCAGTGTTCGGTTTATACTGCGGAGCTTTACGCTGTTCTCCAGGCTGTCCACTACATCCGCCGCTATCAGCGGATACAGTACGTAATCTGCTCAGATTCTCTCAGTTCTCTCCTCAGTCTCCAAGCTCTTTACCCTGTGCACCCTCTGGTCCACTGGATTCAGGACTGTCTGCGCTTGCTCCACCTGGGGGGCGTCTCGGTGGCGTTCCTCTGGCTCCCGGGACACGCTGGTATCTGTGGGAATGAGGCGGCCGATATAGCGGCCAAGACTGCAGTCTCTCTTCCTCGGCCAGCTATTCAGTCGCTTCCCTTCACCGATTTACGGAGCGGTTTATGTCGCAAAGTTGCTCATTTATGGCATGCGCATTGGTCAACACTTCCCCATAATAAATTGCGGGAAGTGAAAGCCCTTCCTTGCGCTTGGACCTCTTCCTCCCGAACGCGTCGTCGGGAGGAGGTAATTTTAGCTAGACTCCGGATAGGGCACTGTCTTTTTAGCCATCGACATCTTTTCAGCGGCGATCCTCCCCCACTCTGTCCCCACTGCTCTCAGCTGTGGACGGTAAGACACCTTTTAATTGAATGCCCCTACTTTAATCCGTTACGCTCCCGTCTACAGCTATCGCCTGATCTATCGTCGATTTTAGCAGATGACACGCGCTCAGCCGACCGCGTTCTCCAGTTTATTAGCGACAGTGAAATGACGTCAGTCATTTGAAGCTTTTTTTGGGGACAACCAACCCCTTTCCGTAGTAGATTTTTAAGCATTCCTTCTGCTTTTAGTTTCTTCAATTTTATGACTTTGTTCCCATTGCTGCTGGTTTTCAATTTCGGTTTTTTACTGTTTCCTAAGTCACGGGCTGGGCGCTAATGACCATAGAAGTTTTGCGCCCTAAAACCACAAAAAAAAAAGAAAAAAAAGATAAAAAAACCTCTCCCAGTGGCTTGGCTGACCTCCTCTTGGCCCTTTCTGAGAGATCATTTTAGCTATCACCTTTTTTAGCTATCACTTTTTGTTAATTGGAGAACCCTCACCAAATTGTGTTCATTGTCATCAACCATTGACAGTTTGCCATTTTAGAACCGAATCCCCTTCCTTTTAACCACTTCAATTCTAATGTATGTTTTCCATCTGAGTTATCAGCCATTTTAGCAAATGACACATGAGCTGTTGACTGCGTTTTACATTTATCCATCCCAGATGGCTGGCCGCTTGTTGATGGGTTCGTGCTTGGCTGCCACAGGGCCCCAGCTGTTGCAGCATCTTTTACCTTGCATGCATCATGTCTATCCTCTAGCACTTCTTATTTCTGTCTCTTGGGTAACATGTATGGGCTGCTTTGGAAATGTATTCTGCAGTTTCAGCAGTCATAATAAGAATACTCTGCACTGTTTTTTGTTCTTTTGTTTTTCTTTGTTAACCACCACCTATCCGGCCCCCGCTTTGGTGTTTGAGGATCTTCTTCTTCTTCTTCTTCTTCTTCTTCTTCTTCCCTGTGTGCTCCTGAAGGCTGGCCCATGTGTCTGATGCATAACAGGTGATGGGGTAACATGTAATTCACAGCCCCAGGTCGACAGGTAGGATTCGCACGTAACCCTGAAACAGGCCAAGCCTGGGGAGGGGTGACTGCCTGAGCTGCTACCTTCCCAAATTGCTGATTTGTCCCTCTGTGAGGTATTTGGGAGGTGTGACCTGAGGTATGAACCCCTTCTCAAGGGGCTCCCAGTAGGAAGAGTGCACCATCGGAGATGCTGGCAATCGCAGGGGATTTTCTGGCAGTGAGCCAATCATCTTCACAGTCAGTGGCTATGAAACATAAATGGAAGTTGGCTAACGTTTCAAAGACCCTCTCAACTGCACTATGGTTCCTTGTGGATTCGTGTACTTTGCTACGTTAAATATGATTGTTATTCAGAAAGGTGTTAATGCAGTTGCGGTGCTGTGAAATGCTGCTCTCATTTATGCAGTGGCACTTTGCTTTTGGAAACTACTTCTGATACTCAAGCACACGAACTGCTTGCAGCTTCGCTTGATGGCTATCCTATTCGTGTTGAGGCCCATTGAACACTGAATTCCTCCCATGTTGTTATTTACACTTGGTTGCTCGATGGTCTGACTGAGGCAGAAATCCAAATGCACTTCTCTGATAAGGGTGTCATTGCAGTCCATTGGGTGACGAGAAAAGTAGATGTCTCTTTAGTGCCCACATGCACTCATTTTCTCACCTTGGGTAGAGTGGTGCTTCCATCGGAGATCAAAGAAGGTTATGAAGTTATCACAGTCAAACTGTATATTCTGATAACTTGTTATCGAATCAATGTGTTGGTGTGCAGCATGGAAATAAGAAAAAGTTCAGAAAAGGTACTTAGGGATTACAATTACTAACAATTGGAACTGTTACACATGAAATTTTGTGGGAAGGTGAAGCAGTCTGTGTTTCACTGGCTGAACACTGAGAAGAATCAACAGGTTGACTAAACACACTGCCTACACTGCACTTGTCGATTCTGCACTGGAATATTGCTTTGTAATAAGGGATCCTTGTTGGACAGAAATGACAGAGGCTAGTGAAAAGGTGGGTGGCAGGTGTAGTGCCTGGAAAATTGTCATCCCTTACATAGCTGTTACCACACAGCCTAATTTGTGTGTGCTGAGAGATAGGGATAGACATCAGTCATTCCATGACCAGTGGGATAAATTTTTAATTTTTTATGCATGTGGTTCATAAAAAACTTATTTTGAGGGAATTGCTCCCTTTCAGCATTAATACCATTTGTTCTTGAACTCCACTGATCACATTTTCATAGTCCATCAATTTTAAAGTGAAACTGAGAAAAAAAATTTACCAGCCAATGTAAAAATTTTAAAAAATCTGATGTGTTGTGTGTAAACTGTGGGTTTACCTGAAAGACTCCATCCACAAAAGATAATACAAGACGATGTATTATATAACAATGCTGAAAAATACACACTCTCCTTTGATTTTTAGTTATACATACATTAGGTGTGGTCTAAGACAAGTGCCTGGGTCTAATGTCCGTAACAGCAGAAATCACAAAGCACAGAGATGTTGACATCGAAGCCAGTGTCATGCGCCTACTCTGTTGACACTGACAGCATCAATAACAGTAGTAGGTGTGTAAACTGTTTGCACCTAAGTCTTTATTCTGTACTTCAGGAACTTCATCTTGCAGTGGTGTACTGGAATTAAAGGGAAGTTTACCACTCTTCTCACTTTGTCGCCTTTTTTAACATTATCACCATTTGTAATATTTTTAAATTTGCAAACTTGTTAATTTGCATTCTTCCAAAAAGAGTGAAAAAAAACTATTCACTTTTGTTTCCAAGTTTGTGTTAGTGTATATTCATTTAACTTTTTGGAATATATAAATATGTATCTACACCCGTAGTCTTCAAAGCTTTGTGATTTGCACGGCAGAGGGTATGTCCCATTGTACCAGTTACTAGGGTTTTTTCTCCATTCCACCCACATATGTAGTACGAAAACAATGCTCATTCCCTGTAATTCCTACGGCAGCAATACGAAGAGGGTTGTAGTACACTTCTGGAGCCATCGTTTGAAGTAACTTACAGAAACTTTGTTAGTGGACCCTCTTGGGATTGTTCATGTTTTAGTGTCTGCCAGTTGCCTTTCTTCAGTGTCTTTTTGATTCTCTCCCTTGAGTCAACCTTGTGACAATTTGTGCCACCCTGTTCTGTATGCATTTCACATTTCCTGTTAGTCCTGTTTGATATGTCTCTTGTACACCTTGTATATGGATTGTATTTCCCCAGTATTGTATAAATAAACAGAAGTCTACTGCATGATTTACTGAAGACTCGATGTGGTTTTCATTCCTCACCGTATGAACTTTTGCACGCAGGTAGTCCTATTGGTTGATCTATTACTCCTGTAACTCGTCGCTATTACAGTCATAAGATAGTGTAAAATTTAACTCGGGGGAGTTCTGAAAATTCAGATAGTTCCTTCCCAATTTTTTTGTATTTTTTTAAATTTAGTGTGCTACTGTTAGTAGTGTCAAATATTCCTGTGATAGTAATTTTAATGTAGTAACAGAACTGCTGCCGTGATTCTCTGTTCCATTTCAAAAATAAACTTTCCGAGATGGGGAAATGCCAAAATTTTTAGTGACTGTCTTGAGAACACAGCTTTAAAAGTTAAATCCCTGCATGTGGAAAATGTTGGTGAAAGTTAACTACTGTGCAGTGTTTGTTCCTGCTCCATTAATTATGAGGCAAAAGTTTTTCAGGAAGTGTGTAACCAATCACTTTCAATAAAATGTAAGTGTAGTTTTGAAGTTAATTGTGGACCTTCGCAGTTACATTTACAGCATTCAGATCAAATAAAATCATCGAATTCAGTGTGTAGGCCAATAAGTGGACATTACAAATGATGGATTGTGCACCATCACTGAGTTAATTTCGATAATGAAATTGTTTACTCCATGGATTTTTCAAATATGTTATAAATCGCATGTTAATCACATTAGACATGAAGTTTTGGTCAAACTATCGGTGTTAAAGATGAAAATGAATTATAGACAACCATTTTGTCATGGCCTAAGTGGGATCATTGCATATTAAACTAGCATCTTCATCTGCAAAGCTGATGGAAAAATATCACATCATAAATTTCTGAAGCCGACTTGATCCTAAATAAATGCCTTATGACGGGATCATATGAAAACATTTTCTCCCTCCTCTCCAGGGAGCACACATTCTTCTGTGGGTTCGTGCATGGTGCCCATGGGCCCCTGGGCTGTTGTTACCCCTTCCTCCTCCCTGGGCTGCATTTCCTTCACAGTGCCCCTCTCTCCCTATCCTTGCTTCTTCCCCTACACCTTTGCCTGTTCTCTCTGTGTTCTTACTTATGTTGATCTGGCTGTTCACCTTGATTCTTGTATTCCTTGTTTTATTTAAATTGCCCCTTAATTTTCATCGTTCCTTTTTGGCATTTTTGGTCCCTCTTTGGGAATTCGACCTTGAATTCTGAATTTTCTGTCTGTAGTGTGAAACATGTGGGAAAGAACTCCCTCCCTTGAGTCTATAGTCTGAATTCCTCCCCACCCTTCCTTCTCCACTTCCTTCCTCGTCACAGCCCACCTCCGCTCCACAGGTCACCAGTATGTGCAGCCAGTCTGTGTGGTAGGGCTGTTATGTACACATCTGGCTGAGCCTCCTGACAACACAGGGATCATACTTCTGGCACCAGAGCTTTTGCCTCTACATGTATGCATAGGAGTGGTTGCTTGTCATTCTGGAGCGTCAAAACTCCCAGCAAAGGCCACTGTGTGCCTGGCTGGTGCCCATGGGGAGGGCACCTGATCAGAGGGTGGTATCAGGGCAGATGATTTCCATATGAAACACATCAAGCTCCAAAATTCTGGGCATTCTCCTGTGGCTGTCTCTTCCAGAGGTAAAAGATCATTGACCACTGCTTCATAACACTCTGTGGCATTCACTTCCCTGGCTACACCCTGGAGGGGGGCCAGGTTCACTGAGTTGTGGTGAAACACTTTCCCCACTACCTGATCTGTATTAGGATGGACAAGGATACATCCACCACCACAAAGCCATTATCTTTTGAGGAAATACTGGAGACAAGATCGGCAAACGAATTTCTCAGTACAGTGCAGTTGAGTTCCCTGTAGATCAAAACTACTACTGCCGCTCAGTCTGCAGCTCTTCCTGCTTGTGATAATCTTCGTGATGCCCCAGTGCCCAATACAACTTCGCAGTCTCTGAATATGGTACAGAAAGTTGTTTCTCATATGGACATTATCCTTCAGACTGATAAGGAACTCGGAGGCAATTTGGAATGACAGGGCGTTCATTTTGTGCAGGAAGGTCATAAGGACAAATACACCAATAACCACCTTTCTTCTGGCATTTGAGGGAGATACCCTCCCAGAGCAGGTCAAAGTTGTGTGTTACTGGTGTGATATGAAGCCGTACATTCCCCACCCTTGAAGTCCTTTGCATGCTTGCATTCTGGGCAATCCCCCCTATGTACAGCAGATAATCCATGTGGTGACTGAGGGCACCCACCTCAAGAGGGGAGCCTGTGTTCCACCAGCTACGCATGTTATCATGACCATCAGTCTGCATGCCCACCCAATTACCCACCTTACATGAAAGAAATGGAGATAAGAGTATAAGTTGCTGGATTGTTTCTTACACTGAGGTTTGATAGAAATTTGACCACCTTCATTCTGTGTCAGTGACATCAACTTGTGACTCTGTTATATCCTTTCCTCTCCTCCCTCTTCCTTAGCCCCACTTGTCATCCCCTCCTCTCTCCTCTCTCCAAACCCAGCTGAAGTAGTGGCCCTCTTCTTCAGCAACTGCTGGTAACGAGGCTCCCTCCCAGAACCCTGCCCCTGTGGTGTGTCTCAGGCAAGAGGCCTGCTGCCACGACCGTGTGACACACAGTCTGTGTGCCTCAAAGTCCTCCCACTGTCTTTCAATTATGGATCTTGTAGAATGCTGCTCTACCTCAGTGCCCGGACATCCTCATCCTGAGGAGGAGGAGGAGTCTCAGGACAAAAGCCTCCAGTGCTGCTGGGGGTGTTATCTTCCCACTCCCAATGTGAATCTGGCCTCTTATTTATGGATCTCACCCAGATGCCTTTGGTGATGGATGGTGACCCACTGATGTGATGGGCTCCACATCATTTGCTCCCATTTGGATACACACGTTATGCTTATTCAATAGAAATGTAATGGGTACTACCGTCACTTCCTAGAGTTAATCCAGGGGGATCGCAGCTCTTTGGTGAGTTCATGCTTGGCTACCATAAGGCCCAAACCTTACCTGCTTGCCATACTTCTTCCCCTGCCTTTGGCAACATGCCTGGGATGTTTCTGGAAAAAATGTTCTGCATATTTCGTGGCAGATATCAGGAGAGTCTCTCCATTGTTTTACGTTCTTTTTTTGTTTCCCCATTCCCCTTCCACTATCCTTCCTCCACTTCGGTGTTTGAGGATCTTCTTCCCTTCCTTCCTTCCTTCCTTCCTTCCTTCCTTTCTTTCTTTCTTTCTTTCTTTCTTTCTTTCTTTTTTCCTCCCTCAGTCCCTCTTACACACACACACACACACACACACACACACACACACACACACCTAAATACTTAAATACATACAAAATAACGGGTGATAAAAAGTTTCCATTAGAAGGACATACAGTCCAGCTTCAGAATGCCAATTGGGCAAACTCACCACGAGCATTGAAACAATCATCCCTCCAATGCACTAGGTTCAAGATACCTATTTTGTAAAAAATCATGTCCTGTAATGTAAGGTAGTTCATAACTGTTGCCACACATCCATATCCAACAGGAACTGTCAACACTTCGAGGCTCTGAAACTTCCTGGCAAATTAAAACTGTGTGCCGGACCGAGACTCTAACTCGGGACCTTTGGAGGAAGTAGTTGTGATACTATTTTGCATCTCCACAATGTGTCTAGAGAAACCTTTAGCAATGCTTGTATCAGAATGGAGTGATGACCATGCTGTGGAGGAACATTATTAAATTTCTGTTAAATTGTGCAAAAGGATGGATATTCCTGACGGACAGAAAAGTAATTTGGAGGTGCCAGATGTTCGGAGAAGACTGAAATGAAAATGAGGACAGGACTTTGTGGTTGAGCATTGTTGAAAGTATATGAGGTACTGCTGTACCTCCTCACAAAAGAGTACCTCCTCAGCAAACAGTTTCCCAGATACTACCATGATTTCAGAATTACATGGATAAAAGAAATGATAAAGTCACTATTTTGGTCATTTATTTATGTAGTCATAAATACCATATGCTCTTGGGATATTTTCATTGGTATTACATACATTTAATGTAAACTATGCAATCTGGTGTAAAATTACTACAGTTTTCTCTTGCTGTACCAAGGGCATGTCAGAATTCCTATTACAGGAGTGTAAGGGTTGTAGAAGGGACTTTGTACATTTCCAGACATGGGTTTATTAATGAAACCTGGTGGATAAAGTTTTCTCTGGAACCTCTCTGTAATAGGAATTGTGCAACACTCTGGATTTTTAGTGAGCAGATGGATGGCATGTGTTGAGTGTAGACTAACTGATGCTCAATAGTCAATTTCCTTTATATTTATTACAGACATCATTCCACTTGATACAAGTGTTATAAATATTACTACACAGATAGAAATTTTATATTAATTTTGTGTGAGAGTTCATTTCTTGTCATGTTGCCAATTGGTCAATTGTTTTCTTTAGAAGCTTGTTGTTTGAAGTAAAGCTTATTTTGTTGCCAATGTAGTGAAGACACTAACCCATATATCTGTCATAATGCTCCCTATTTGCTCAGGATTATTTGTTGCCAGGTAGTCAATTATGCTTTTGCAACAATTTACACTTAAAGTGGGCATCTGAACTAATAATTATTGATGTAAATACTACTTTGAGAAACCTTTGGGTATAATCTCAGATGACATACCTACAGTCAACTTCCGACATGTATTTTAGCCAAAATATGGAAGGTACATTTAAGTTGACACCATCTGTAATTGTGTGACTTGGGGTACCTATTTGTAATGAATGAACACTTCTTTGAGCTGTTCAGCATCTCATTCAGGTGGTTGGTAAAATGAGCTATGTAATTATTAATTTTCTTTGAGTTGTCAAACACAACCTATCCATACTAATTCACAAGAACTGTCTACATAAATTTCTCTTCAAGGTAAATTACTACTGACAGTAATAAACATTCTACAACTGACTGTATTTAATCTATTCTTAATGAACACAGTTCAGTAAGAGTTTTGGTGAAATTACTTGTGGTTTAGCCATGTTTGCATACCTAAAATAATTGGAGCCTCAGTGCTTTCTATTAGTGATTGGAGCTCTGAATCTTTCCTAACACAGCAGCAACAATTTACAATTACAATACAAACTGCATCTGAAACTACCTTCATCCTGTTTTTGCCCTGAACTCTTTTAAACTGTCACCCTTTCTATAGCTTACTGAGACCCTTTAATGTAAGAAGCTGGCCAGTCACCTCCTCACGGCCCCCACTATCCGAGTAGTCATCTTCTGTGTGTAGTGGTCCCCTGACATATTAAACATAACCCAGGAAACACACCACCATAAGGTGCAAGCCAGGGAGTCTGCAGACTGGGTGCAGGACTTTTGTAGCCCCTGATACAGAGCTGAATTGATGGTATGTTTCGAAGGACCATGGTTAATTCTGTCATGATGCTATTGATAGTGAGCTCCACATTCAAATAACAAGACTGGCAATCTCTATCACATCAGCTAGCTGCCCAAAAGCACACACACTCTGTGTGTCACTTTGGATCAGTTCAGTGTTAGTACCGACATAAGACACCATTTGTAATCGGCTGAAACCTCTGGTCATCACGGCATCCAGAAGCACCTGTTCCACATCCTGAACTTTCATATAGATTGGACCACAGATTTCTGCAACATTAGTTAGTGCTAGTGGTAAATTGTGCGCTCAAAGTCATTGCCAGATTTCTGCAGTCACATAAACGTTTTATTGAGTGGCTGCATCTTACAGGTGCAGTGAGAAGGGAGTCCAACTAAATGAACATGATGAATCCTTCTTATAGAAAAGAGCCTCCATGCTTAGGTGGAGATTCATTGGTAACACAGTTCTACATCCCCCCTGCAGGTCAGGGGGTTAGAATAGGCCCGAGGTATTCCTGCCCGTCGTAAGAGGCGATTAAAAGGAGTCCCTCCCCCTCAAGGGGGTAGTTAACGTCTGCGTCCGGAGACGGACGGTTCCATGACCTATATTTGCGGTCATTTTGGTTTTTCACTTCTTCTGGTTTCTTCCTTCCTTTGGTTGGCTCCTTTCATTGTTCTTCTCCATCTCACTGTCTTACTTACTCTTTCCCTTGCCTTCTTCTCCTTGCCTTCATCTCCTTGCCTTCATCTCCTTGCCTTCTTCTCCTTGCCTTCTTCTCCTTGCCTTCTTCTCCTTGCCTTCTTCTCCTTGCCTTCTTCTCCTTGGCTTCTCTGGTCTCCGCCTCAGCGTTAGAGACAGTCTGTCCTTTCTCTCCCTCTGTTCCTTCTTTTTCCTCTTCTTCCTTCCTCCCTGTGCGTGCCTGAAGGCCGACCCATGCATTCACACGCGTATCCGGTGACGGAGTAACGCGTAATTCCCTGCCCTGGGTAGACAAGTAAGGCACACACGTATCCCCTGGTAAAGGCCAGGCCCAGGTTGGGGTGATTGCCTGAGCTGACACCTTCCGACCATGCCGATTGGTCCCTCCGTCCATTTCTCAGGAGGTGTGACCTGAGGTGTAAACATTCACCTAAGGCGGGAGTGCCCTCTGAGAGGGTCCCCACAAGGAAGGAGCGCACCATCGGAGACGCTGGCAATCATGGGGGATTTCTCTGCAATGGATTTCTCGTCTTGTTCTCTCTTGACTTCTGCCCAAAAACGGAAACTTGACCAGCCACCAGTGACAAAAGTATTACCGCCTGCCCCACAGTTCCTCGTAGTTTCTCGATCTGAGGACGGAAAGGATTTTTCCTCTGTCAACCCTTTCGTTATCCAGAAGGGCGTAGATGCCATAGCTGGATCTGTCAAGTCTTGTACCAGGTTGCATAACGGTACATTGTTACTAGAAACTGAGAGCGCCTTTCAGGCACAAAAACTGCTTCAGGCCACACTCCTGTACACGTTCCCTAGTATTCAGTCGCCGTCGCACATCAAAACGGGCTACGAGGTTATTCCTGTTCGCCCCTATGTCCCGACACCTACGCTCTGCTACCAGTGTCATTGTTTTAATCACACTCACCAGTCTTGTTCCAATGCGGCTTAATGTGTCACTTGTGGCAGGGATGCCCATGAGGGTGACTGTTCACCTCCGTCTCCTCGTTGTGTGAACTGTCAGGGTGACCATGCAGCGTCCTCCCGCGACTGCCCCATCTACAAGGAAGAACGCTGTATACAGGAAATTCAGGTCAAAGAGAAAGTGTCCACCTCGGCTGCTCGCAAGCTATTGGCTAGTAGGAAGCCCACGCTGCTCCCAGCAGGGAAATACAGTACTGTCCTCACCTCTCCTCAGACTACCAGGGAGGTGGCGACGCAGACATGCGATCTGACCTTCAGCACTATCTTCGTCCGTTCGGCCAGTGCTAAGATCGCCCGGTCGACGTCTCCTCTTCCTCCCGTCACCCCTCAGACACAAGCACCTTCATCAGCTTCTGCCAAGACGAAGACCCAGAAGTCAGATGCACGGGCCTTCAAGAAGGAACCATCCCGTGCAGACGTCCTACGTACCTTGAACTCCCAGCCATCGGCCAGTATTTCCACTAAATGACCTTCCAAGAAGGCTCATAGGAAGCACAGTTCTCCTTCTCCGCCACGTCACATATCTTCTCCTGCGCCACCCAGCGGTTGTGCCCCAGGCCGTCATCTGTTTTGCCTGGTCGCACCGCTGGTAGCTAAACATCTGGCCGTTCACTTGCAGAGCAAGCTCCCCCTCCTGCCCATCTTAACAAGATGGCCGATGAACCTATAGAACCAATGGACGATGACTGTCCGCCTACTGATAGCTGCGGCAGTGCTCGCTCGAAGCCAGGCCCTCAGTGGCCTTTGAGGTGACCCTTTCTTTCATCTTCCTTTTCTTCTCACGATGGCACTTATTCACTGGAATATTCGCAGCATTTGCTCCAACCAAGAGGACATAAAGTTGCTGCTCTGCTTCCACCGTCCGCTCGTCGCAGCCATCCAGGAAACGAAGCTACGCCCATGCGATCAAATTGCCTTGGCACACTACACCTCTGTGCGTTTTGACCTACCCCCTGTGGCAAGTATTCCGGCTGATGGAGGGGCTATGTTGCTGGTCCAGGATGATATTTACTACGATCCCATCACATTGCACACCGGCCTGCAGGCAGTTGCCGTCCGAATTACTCTCCCCACTTTTACATTTTCCATTTGTACTGTTTACACTCCATCGTCATCTGCCGTTACCAGGGCAGACAAGGTGCAAATTATTGCTCAGCTTCCTGCACCATTTTTGTTAACTGGAGACTTCAATGCCCACCGTCTCCTTTGGGGCTCACTGTTGGCAGACCTTTTCAACCAGCTCAATCTTGTCTGCCTCAACACTGGCACCCCTACTTTTCTTTCGGACACATCTCACACCTATTCCCATTTAGACTTCTCTATATGTACTACCCAACTTGCTCACCGGTTTGAATGGTATGCATTTTCTGATACATATTTGAGTGACCACTTCCCGTGTGTTATCCATCTCCTGCATCATACCCCCTCTCCCTGCTCAACTAGTTGGAACATATCCAAAGCAGACTGCGGGCTCTTCTCTTCAAGGGCGACCTTTCAGGATCAAACCTTCACAAGCTGCGATAGTCAGGTCGCACACCTCACGGAAGTCATTCTCACTGCTGCTGAATATTCCATCCCTCACACTACTTCTTCTCCACGTCGCGTACCGGTCCACTGGTGGACTGCAGCATGTAGAGGCGCTTTACGTGCTCATCGACGTGCTTTACGCACCTTTAAACGCCACTGACGAATTGTATCAATTATAAACGATTACGTGTGCAGTGTCGTTGTATTATTAAAGAAAGCAAGAAAGCCAGCTGGGCTGCTTTCACAAGCACCTTCAACAGTTTTACTCCTTCTTCTGTTATCTGGTGTAGCTTGTGCCGGCTATCTGGCACTAAGGTCCACTCACTAGTTTCTGGCTTGACGGTCGCGAATGATGTCCTTGTGGCCCCTGAGGATGTCTCCAATCCCTTCGGCCGCTTTTTCACAGAGGTATCGAGCTCCACTCATTACCGCCCTGCCTTCCTCCCCCGCAAACAGGCAGAGGAGGCTAGGCCACCTAACTTCTGCTCCTCGAATCGTAAAAGTTATAATGCCCCATTCACCATGCGGGAACTCGAAAATGCACTTGCCCGGTCATGGCCCTCCACTCCAGGGCCAGATTCTATTCATATGCAGATGCTGAAGAACTTTTCTCCTGCGGGTAAAGGTTTCCTTCTTCATACGACCATCAATATGGGTTGTATGTCTCTGCCCTGCTACCCCCTGGAGTTCGCTTTCGTCGCCTCCTTCACCACCTTGATTTTTCACTCCCTGCAACCTTTAGAGTCGGCGACAGCCACACGGCACCATGGCTCCAGGCTCGTGTTCGCGTTCACCTTGACCTCAGCTCGCTCCCAAAGGAGGCTACCCCCGGTTGGGTATACCATTCCCGTTTTCTCGAACTTCGTTTGAAGTTCATTAATATGACCTTCATTTACACAGATGGCTCTAAGACCAATGATGGGGTCGGGTGTTCTTTTATTGTCGGGGCACTAAGTTTCAAATACCAGCTCCCCCCCCTGCGGGTCCGGGGATTAGAATAGGCCCGAGGTATTCCTGCCTGTCGTAAGAGGCGACTAAAAGGAGTCCATCCCCCTCACGGGGGTAGTTAGCGCCTGCGTCCGGAGACGGACGGTTCCACGACCTATAATTGTGGTCTTTCTGGTTTTTCACTTCTCGTTTCTTCCTTCCTTTTGTTGGTTCCTTTCCTTGCTCTTCTCCACCTCACTGTCTTCCTTACTCTTTCCCTTGACTTCTCCTTGCCTTCTCATTGCCTTTTTCTCCTTGCCTTCTCATTGCCTTTTTCTCCTTGCCTTCTCATTGCCTTTTTCTCCTTGCCTTCTCATTGCCTTCTTCTCCTTGCCTTCTTATTGCCTTCTTCCCCTTGCTTTCTCATTGCCTTCTTCTCCTTGCCTTCTCTGGTCTCCGCCTCGGCGTTTGAGACAGTCTGTCCTCTTTCTCCCTCTCTCTCTTCTTTTTCCTCTTCTTCCTTCCTCCCTGTGCGTGCCTGAAGGCCGACCCACGCGTTCGCACGCGTAGCCGGTGACGGGGTAACGCGTAAGTCCCCGCCCTGGGTAGACATGTAAGGCACGCGCGTACCCCCTGGTAAAGGCCAGGCCCGGGGAGGGGTGATTGCCTGAGCTGATACCTTCTGACCATGCCGATTGGTCCCTCCGTCTGTTTCTCGGGAGGTGTGACCTGAGGTGTAAACATTCACCTAAGGCGGGAGTGCCCTCTGAGAGGGTCCCCACAAGGAAGGAGCGCGCCATCGGAGACGCTGGCAATCATGGGGGATTCCTCCGCAATGGATTCTACTCCATCTCTTTCGACTTCGACCCAAAAACGGAAACGTGACCAGCCAACAGTGACAAAAGTACTACCGCCTGCCCCACAGTTCCTCGTAGTTTCTCGAACTGAGGACAGAAAGGATTTTTCCTCTGTCAACCCTTTCGTTATTCAGAAGGGCGTAGATGCCATAGCCGGATCTGTCACATCCTGTACCAGGTTGCGTAACGGCACCTTATTACTGGAAACTGAGAATGCCTTTCAGGCACAAAAACTGCTTCGGGCCACCCTCCTGTACACGTTCCCTGTCCGGGTGGATGCCCACCGAACTTTGAATTCGTCTCGTGGTGTGGTCTATACTGGCTCCCTCGACGGATTGACTGACGAGGAGCTTCAATCATTCCTCGCTGAGCAGGGCGTGACGGCTGTCCATAGGGTCATGAAAAAGGTCAACAATGACCTTGTACCGATCCGGACAATTTTCTTGACCTTCGATAGTGTTAAGCTGCCATCGCGCATCAAGGCGGGCTACGAGGTTATTTCTGTTCGCCCCTATATCCCGACACCTACGCGCTGCTACCAGTGTCAGCGTTTCAATCACACTCGACAGTCTTGTTCCAATGCGGCTAAATGTGTCACCTGTGGCAGGGATGCCCATGAGGGTGACTGTCCACCTCCGTCTCCTCGTTGTGTGAACTGTCAGGGTGACCATGCAGCATCCTCCCGCGACTGTCCTGTCTATAAGGAAGAACGCTGTATCCAGGAAATTCGGGTCAAAGAGAAAGTGTCCACCTCGGCTGCTCGCAAGCTATTGGCTAGTAGGAAGCCCACGCTGCTCCCAGCGGGGAAATACAGTACTGTCCTCGCCTCTCCTCGGACTACCCGGGAGGTAGCAACCCAGACATGCGATCTGACCTTCAGCACCACGGTCGTCCGTTCGGCCAGTGCTAACATCGCGCGGTCGACGTCTCCTCTTCCTCCCATCACCCCACAGACACGAGCACCTTCTTCAGCTTCTGCTAAAACGAAGACACCGAAGTCAGATGCACGGGCCTTCAAGAAGGAACCATCCCGTGCAGACTTCCTCCGTACCTCGACCTCACAGCCTTCGACCGGTACTTCCACTACACGTCCTTCCAAAAAGGCGCATAGGAAGCACAGTTCTCCTTCCCCGCCACGGCGCATTTCTTCTCTTGCGCCACCCAGCGGCTGCCGCCCCAGGCCGTCATCCGTTTCGCCTGGCCGCACCGCTGGTCGCCGTACATCTGGCCGTTCACTGGCGGAGGAAGCTCCCCCTCCCGGCCATCCTCCCGAGATGGCCGATGACCCTATAGACCCAATGGACGATGACTGTCCGCCTACTGATAGCGGCGGCAGTGCTCGCTCGAAGCCAGGCCCTAAGCGGCCTTCGAGGTGACCACTTCTCTCATCTTCCTTTCCTTACGATGGCACTTATTCACTGGAATATTCGCAGCATTCGCTCCAACCGAGAGGACTTGAAGTTGCTGCTCCGCTTGCACCGTCCGCTTGTCGTAGCATTCCAGGAAACGAAGCTACGCCCATGCAATCAAATTGCCTTGGCACACTACACCTCTGTGCGTTTTGACCTACCCCCTGTGGTAGGTATCCCAGCTCATGGAGGGGTTATGTTGCTGGTCCGGGATGATATTTACTACGATCCCATCACGTTGCACACCGGCCTGCAGGCAGTTGCCATCCGCA
This sequence comes from Schistocerca americana, assembly GCF_021461395.2. Classification (NCBI taxonomy): domain Eukaryota; kingdom Metazoa; phylum Arthropoda; class Insecta; order Orthoptera; family Acrididae; genus Schistocerca; species Schistocerca americana. The sequence goes on along the minus strand of NW_025725481.1, from coordinate 15,490,284 downwards.
TTACTCTCCCCACTTTTACGTTTTCCTTTTGTACCGTTTACACTCCATCGTCATCTGCCGTTACCAGGGCAGACGTGATGCAACTTATTGCTCAGCTACCTGCACCATTTTTGTTAACTGGAGACTTCAATGCCCACCATCCCCTTTGGGGCTCTCCAGCATCCTGCCCGAGGGGCTCCTTGTTAGCAAACCTTTTCAACCAGCTCGATCTTGTCTGCCTCAATACTGGCGCCCCTACTTTTCTTTCGGACACATCTCACACCTATTCCCATTTAGACCTCTCTATATGTACTCCCCAACTTGCACGCCGGTTTGAGTGGTATGCACTTTCTGATACATATTCGAGCGACCACTTCCCGTGTGTTATCCATCTCCTGCAGCATACTCCCTCTCCGTGCTCCTCTCGTTGGACCATCTCCAAGGCAGACTGGGAGCTCTTCTCTTCCAGGGCTACCTTTCAGGATCAAACCTTCACAAGCTGCGATCGTCGGGTCGCACACCTCACGGAAGTCATTCTCGCTGCTGCTGAATATTCCATCCCTCACCCTACTTCTTCTCCACGTCGTGTACCGGTCCCCTGGTGGACCGCAGCATGTAGAGACGCTTTACGTGCTCGTCGACGTGCTTTACGCACCTTTAAGCGCCACCCTACAGTGGCGAATTGTATTAATTATAAACGATTACGTGCTCAGTGTCGTCGTATTATTAAAGAAAGCAAGAAAGCCAGCTGGGCTGCTTTCACAAGCACCTTCAACAGTTCTACTCCTTCTTCTGTTGTCTGGGATAGCCTGCGCCGGCTATCTGGCACTAAGGTCCACTCCCCAGTTTCTGGCTTGAAGGTCGCGAATGAAGTCCTTGTGGCCCCTGAGGCTGTCTCCAATGCCTTCGGCCGCTTTTTCGCCGAGGTTTCGAGCTCCGCTCATTACCACCCTGCCTTCCTCCCCCGCAAACAGGCAGAGGAGGCTAGGCCACCTGACTTCCGCTCCTCGAATTGTGAAAGTTATAATGCCCCATTCACCATGCGGGAACTCGAAACCGCACTTGGCCGATCACGGTCCTCCGCTCCAGGGCCTGATTTTATTCATATTCAGATGCTGAAGAACCTTTCTCCTGCGGGTAAAGGTTTTCTTCTTCGTACATACAATCGCATCTGGATTGAGGGACATGTTCCCGCATGCTGGCGCGAGTCTATTGTTGTCCCGATTCCTAAGCCGGGGAAGGACAAGCACTTGCCTTCCAGTTATCGACCTATCTCGCTTACCAGCTGTCTCTGTAAAGTGATGGAGCGAATGGTTAACTCTCGATTGATTTGGCTGCTCGAGTCTCGACGCCTACTTACCAATGTACAATGTGGATTTCGAAGGCGCCGCTCTGCTGTTGACCATCTGGTTACCTTGTCGACCTTCATTATGAATAACTTCTTGCGGAAGCGCCCGACCGCGGCTGTGTTATTTGATTTGGAGAAGGCTTACGACACCTGTTGGAGGGCGGGCATTCTCCGCACCATGCATACATGGGGCTTTCGCGGTCGCCTCCCTCTTTTTATTCATTCCTTTTTAATGGATCGACAGTTTCGGGTACGTGTGGGTTCTGTCCTGTCCGACACCTTTCGCCAGGAGAATGGGGTGCCACAGGGCTCAGTTTTGAGCGTCGCTCTCTTCGCCATCGCGATCAGTCCAATAATGGATTGCCTCCCAGCTGATGTATCAGGCTCCCTTTTCGTGGACGATTTTACCATCTATTGCAGCGCGCAGTGTGCACGTGTCCTGGAGCGCTGTCTTCAGCGTTCTCTTGACCGTCTTTACTCCTGGAGTGTCGCCAATGGCTTCCGTTTTTCTGCCGAGAAGACGGTCTGTATTAACTTCTGGCGCTACAAAGAGTTTCTCCCACCGTCCTTACGACTCGGTCCCGTCGCTCTCCCACTCGTGGAGACAATCAAATTTTTAGGCCTTACCTTTGACAGGAAACTTAGCTGGTCTCCACATGTGTCATATTTGGCTGCCCGTTGTACCCGTTCTTTAAATGTCCTCCGTGTTCTCAGTGGTATGTCGTGGGGAGCGGATCGAACCGTCCTACTTCGTCCATATCGGTCGATCGTCCGCTCCAAGCTGGATTATGGGAGCTTCGTATACTCCTCTGCACGGCCATCCATCTTACGCCGCCTCAACTCCATACAACATCGGGGTTTACGACTTGCGATCGGAGCATTTTATACCAGTCCCGTAGAGAGTCTTCATGCTGACGCTGGCGAATTGCCACTCACCTACCGGCGCGATATACTGCTTTGTCGGTATGCCTGTCGGCTACTGTCAATGCCCGACCATCCGTCTTATCGTTCCTTTTTTGACGACTCTCTTGACCTTCAATACGGGTTGTATGTCTCTGCCTTGCTACCCCCTGGAGTTCGCTTTCGTCGCCTCCTTCAACACCTTCATTTTTCACTCCCTGCAACCTTTCGAGTGGGCGAGAGCCGCACGCCACCTTGGCTCCAGGCTCAGGTCCGCGTTCACCTCGACCTCAGCTCGCTCCCAAAAGAGGTCACCCCCGGTTCGGTCTACCACTCCCGTTTTTTGGAACTTCGTTCGAAGTTCAACAACATGACTTTCATTTATACAGATGGCTCTAAGACCAATGACGGGGTCGGGTGTTCCTTTATTGTCGGGGCACAAAGTTTCCAATACCGGCTCCATGGCCATTGTTCGGTCTTCACAGCTGAGCTCTTTGCCCTCTACCAGGCTGTTCTTTACATCTGCCGCCACCGACATTCTGCTTATGTCATCTGCTCAGATTCCCTGAGCGCCATCCAGAGCCTCAGTGATCCGTACCCGGTTCACCCTTTCGTACACCGGATCCAACGCTCTCTTCAGCAGCTGGTGGACGTCGGTACGCCGGTTAGCTTTATGTGGGTTCCTGGCCATGTCGGTATCCCTGGGAACGAAGCTGCAGATGCCGCGGCCAAGGCTGCGGTCCTCCAGCCTCGGACAGCTTCTTGTTGTGTCCCTTCGTCCGATTTTAGCAGGGTCATTTGTCGGCGCGTTGTGTCGCTGTGGCATGCCGATTGGGCTGCACTTACTGACAACAAGCTTCGGGCCTTAAAACCTCTTCCCGTGGCTTGGACGTCCTCCTCACGCCCTTCTCGGCGGGAGGAGGTCGTTTTAGCAAGGTTAAGAATTGGACACTGCCGGTTCAGCCATCGCCATCTGCTGACGGCTGCGCCGGCGCCGTTCTGCCCATGTGGGCACTTGCTGACGGTTAGACACATTTTAATGTCCTGTCCTGATCTTAACACACTGCGCCTCGATCTTAACCTGCCTAATACTTTCGATGCCATTTTAGCGGATGACCCACGAGCAGCTGCTCGTGTTCTTTGTTTTATCAATTTGACACACCTCGCTAAGGACATTTGATGATGTTTTTTAATCCTATGCCTGTCAGTCTGCCTTTTATTGTGTTTTCCCTTTTAGTTGTTGTTGTCAACTTGTGCCTCGCGGTGCATTCTTAGAGTAGTCAGGGCGCTAATTACCATTGAAGTTGTGCGCCCGAAAACCACAAAAAAAAAAAAAAAAAAAAAAAAATTATGGACAACAAGCTTCGGGCCTTGAAACTTCTTCCCGCGGCTTGGACGTCCTCCTCCCGCCCTTCTCGGTGGGAGGAGGTCGTTTTGGCCCGGTTACGAATTGGACGCTGCTGATTCAGCCATCACCATCTGCTGACGGCTGCGCCGGCACCGTTCTGCCCATGTGGGCAGCTGGTGACGATCCACCACATTTTAACGTCCTGTCCCGATTTTAATACTCTGCGTCTTGATCTTGGCCTGCCATGTACTCTGGATGCCATTTTAGCAGATGACCCAGGAGCAGCTGCTCGCATTCTTTGTTTTATCAACTTGACAAACCTGTCTAAGGACATTTGATTATGCTGTTTCTTTTAATCCTATGGCTGTTACTACGTCCTATATAGTGTTGTCCCTTTTAGTTGCTGTTTTAACCTTGTGCCTCGCGGTGCATTCCTAACTTAGTATGGGCGCTAATGACCATTGTAGTTGTGTGCCCTAAAACGACAAAAAAAAAAAAAGAAGAGGTGCAGTTCATATAATAGCCCGTCCATAGTAACTCTGAAGTAGGTCTATTCCAGTTTCTGTTGATCTGCCTCAGCCAGACAGAGATCATCCATCTGATAACAACTTTCCTGTCATTTCTCTTTGTAGCTTCCTCAATCTAGCACCCATCCTCTTTTGTACATGTCTACAACACTCAAGTTTCTTTACCAAGGTATAACCATAAACATTGAACTCATTAATTTTATTGAAAGCTTTAGAGTCCCCATTGCCTAGGTACTTCATCTATATAACATTATAAATGGGAATCGACCTCAGAAATATTTTAAGAGCTCCACCACACTCCTCCATACCTCTTGTGTAACCATCATAATTCTTAGAACACTGATGTTCAATATGTCCTCCAGTGTTACCATGGCAGGTATGGCAGTACTTAGATAAGCACTCAACATCAACAACTTTTCCATTCTCTAGAGAAGTACCACTTGTCCTCTATGTTTTCATGTTCCGTCAAATGCAACAACAATGTCCCTGGTTCCAATAATATTTACAGTTTCTTCTACTGCACATTTCATAGATGCTTTTGACACAACAGTCAAGGCACCTAAAAGTGTTTTATGTACTTGTTGTTCCTAGTGCGAGGAGGGGGAAGGTCCATCAAACTACAAAACACTTGATAGCCTTTCTCCCTTTTCGTATTGCACACATGCATACACCAACTTCAAAATCACATTGAATTACGCACAATGTTTGAAGTCATTTTCGAGATTTATTGCAGGATCTACACAGAAAAACTACTTTTGGTGCTAAACCCTTCCTGCTAGTTTGTTGTTCAGTTATTTCCAGACAGCCTATACCATCACATTGCTTACATTTCACCACTTCCTTTATCAAAGCAGATAAGGTGTCCACATCAACAACAACAAATCCACTACAAACAGTGTCACTGTTAACACAAAAATTTGAATCAGCAGTCGGATTGGCGGGAGATGATACGTACGTTACTTTCAATAGTGTGGCTTCCTTTGCTTGTGAACTGGTTACCATGGAATTTCCTTTTATTGAATTTCTTGATGCATGGCATAGTTTGCATTTATTGCACACTAAATGATATATACTTCCACAAATATATGTAGTACTTGGGCAACAAACATTCAGTAACACATGAACAAATTGCTTCAGCAAAACAAAAGTAAATACTAGCAAAGATAATCATTTATGGACACTAGAAACCTGCACTGTTACAACATATACAATGTATCATCACTGGAAACAGAAAGTTATCAGTTCTTTACGAAATAATACTGGTTTCTGCAACAGAAATAAAGTCGGCATGGCTTCATACATTATTGTAACTTTGAAATTTGCTATATATTGGTAATTTTTCATTTTAAATCCTATATATATATTGTATATATTGTGGAAACATCGAAATTTTTTAAGTACCCTTTATCCTTAATGTGTTCACTTCAATTTTTTTAAAGCAGTGGCAATACGCAAATTGTTAACAGGAAATACTGAAAATGCATGGAGGTAGATTTCTGTAAAAGCTCCCGTCCTCCTCACCAAAATAGATGTTGCGACCATAATCCAGCATATTTGGACTTCCATGAAAGGCATTAAAATGTATTTATCAATCTATTTTTACCTCCCTCTATAAATCTTCTTTCACTTCAGTGACAGGTTTGCACTTGGTAGTGTTCGTTGTGACTTGTGACCCATTTCCAACAACTTCAGTTTCGGAGCAGCCCGTTTCCAAAACTTCATTTAGTTTACTGAATCACAACTTCTCATGTTATGCCTTGTTCTTAAAGTTTGGTTTTGTGCAAAACAACGGGATTAAAAATCAAAAATTCCAACATATGCCAGAGACAGAGTGCAAAAACAATGGCCAGAATTTCCACAGGCACATGGTTTAAAATTCTTCACCTTTGGAGTAATTTTTGATTACACAAATGACACATATATGTGCTTAACATTTCATGTGTCTAACTCATGTGTATATTTTGCCCTACTTGTTTAATGTCTCTGAAATAGATGTTTGAACTGTTTGAACCCAACCAAGGCATACATCCTGTGCCCTCTTTTGATTGTCATGAAAGTTCCATTATCTACAATTATTTGAGGTGTATTATCAATGTTAGTCTGTACTTCAGTTAATGCTGCATTAATCTCATGCAGTAGAAACTCTTTATTTATTCCATTTGATGCTTCATTGCAGTGAGTGAATTGCCGGTGGATTTCATCCTCTCCAGTTCACACTAACACTCACCCACAACCTCTACTGACCTTTGCCACGTGCTCTTGCACATTGATGCTGTAAGGGATATTAGATTTGAAGATGTATAGGTACTTTTCCCTTCATTAGGTACAGTGGTACTTTGTAACGACGACACCACTTCCTAGCCACTTTACCCTTGCACGTAGCTGAAGTCATACAAATAACGGAGATCATTTTTGGACAACCATGTTGATAACGTGCTTAAACAGTATCTTTCCTAGAATTTGGCCTTTGGTGCAACTAATGCTTCAATGTTCAGTTGACATGTTTTATTACTTGGTCCCACTTCTGTAGATCTTTGGCCCTGGTAAAGAGCTCTTGATGTGATGATGAGTCATTCGTTCCCTGACTGGTATGTACTTCTCATGTAGTTGGGAGATTAGCCACTTGTGTTTCTTTTTTAGTGCCACTCAGGGATCACATGTAGGGTCCTTTGAGGTTGACATGTGTGCTTGTGAAGCTGCATTGACCCCGGAAATAGTAACAAGTAACTGAAAAAAGGTTAATAAAAATATATTTTACGTTGGATAACTTGTTTATAAACATATTGTACAACATATTGATTCAAGGTAAAGTCAGGACATTTAGTTTTTAAAAGAGATTTACTATTCCATAAGAGTTTGAGCTCAGTGGCAAGGAGATCAAAAATGTTTACAGCAGCATACATAGCATCTCTCTGCAGCGGAGACAGTGTATGTAATTCTTTTTTCTAGTGCCACACCTGCGAATTTTTGAGTTCTGTCACCAAGGATCCAGTCTCCAGGAACACGATACATTGGAGAAAATCAGTGTTGAGAAGCAGTAGTCAGTTATCTCAGCTGGCTAAATTACTTGCAATGGGAGGTTGACGGACTCATTCTATATATGATTATTTTCACTGCTCAGTAGGGAGATGATAGTTTGATTAAGGAAGAGTTCCCCCAGGACATATTTCTATCACCTGATTATGTGCTGGTTATTCAGTGTCACTGAGTGTTTGCCTGGCTTTTCATGACTTTATGTAAATTACATAAAATTTATTGTGTTTAGCTTGGCAGGAAGGGAGTTAACAAACCTGCTACAGAATTTTGGTGAAATGTCATTGTAGATTGTGTTAGACAGATATTCTGTTACAATGATGGTGTCATCTGTAAACATGGTATATTTCCACTGGGCACCATTGACTACTGCAGGCAGATCTTAGCATAAACCAGAGACACTGAAGGACTCAGAAGGACAGAAGGTGTTACTTTACCCAAACACTGTTCTGGGTGTATTACTAAGTGACTAATCGGGTTCATGACAAACAGTGCCTGTTGCATGTAGCCTATATAAGTGCTTTCTTTAATTTTCAATATTTCGTACAGATGTGGGGTGAATTTAAATTCCTGCCATGATTTAGTACATGTAAAATGTTCAAATGTGTTTGAAATCTTGTAGGACTTAACTGCTAAGTCATCAGTCCCTAAGCTTACACACTACTTAACCTAAATTATCCTAAGGACAAACACACTCCCATGCCCGAGGGAGGACTCGAACCTCCGCCGGGACCAGCCGCACAGTGCATGACTGCAGCGCCTTAGACCGCTCGGCTAATCCCACGGGGCTTAGCACTTATAACAAAAGCTTAACCCTGTAGGATGAGTATTACAGTTAGAAACAGTGCATATATGTCCTGCAGCAGTGTAGCTCAAGTTGCACAAATTATACCCACTGCATATATCCCATGTTTCATAATGAGAGCACTATGTAATTTCCAAAAAACTTCAAACATAATTTCAAACCTCTCGTAAATGCTTAATGTCATAACATAGTTGTGCATTTCTAAAGCAGTCAGAAGTAAGAAGTTGTTTTATACCTTGTAGTTTGAGTCTTTAAACATACTGAATATGATTTATACGGAAGATATTTATTATGCATCATAATTTGAGCGTATTTTTATAATAATGTGGCTCATCACTCATGCTAGAAATTCTCTTATGCAGATGTAACAATAATATACACACTAAATGATTACAAAGTATTATTAAAAATTTCAGTTATAGGTTACTCTTCTAAATGTACTTCACAGATAAGTAATGGATACATGTGTTTGCTGAAATGTATTCTGCCATTGTCCTAATAATCTGAATATTAGTTGTCTGTTACACTGTTACATGCATTACAACTTGAAGAAGCAGTTCATGGACAGTATTTTCTTTTACAAAATGATTATCATATATGGAGGCTGTGGATCTGCATATAATCAAATGTGGCTACAATAACTGCTGGTCAAGAAGGAATAACTGCAGATGTGAATTTGTTAATGACATTGTAAATATGTGATTAGCACTAAATTTAAAAAGTAATGACAAAGTATGTTTTTTATGAATAAATAATTTACAAACACACAGAGGAATTTATGGCAAGTTATATTCACTTTGTGTTAGGTAACCTGTGTGTACAGGGAATTACGATATTTTGCCATGGTTAAATTGTTACCTGCGCACATTTATATCATTACCACAATAGCAATATGTTTACCCAAAATTGTAGTATCTCTCAACTTTGATATTTCTATATGATGATTTTCTACATAATGACAGTCTGCATTTGTAACACAATGTAGGAGGGGCATTCAATAAGTAATGCAACATATTTCTATTCTCGGCCAATGTCACTTCGAAAAATTCTGCATTTAACATCTTCGGATATGATAAAGCTATAGGGGCTGAAGAAGGAATATTCCACAAAGTTGCAATAAGTGGCAGCACTATTTGTGCCTTAAAAATGGCGTCTATAACAGAGGTGTATTGCAAGCAGGGACCTGTTGAGTTTTCAGTGCAAAAGCAGACCATCACAGATATTCATAGGCACTTGCAGAATATCTACAGAGACCTGGTTGTGGAAAAAAGAAGTATGCCATTTGCACACAGTTGTGATTCTGCAATGTTGGAACATGCGAACACTCTGATTGTGATCTGGCAATCGCGACGGATGGAACACCTTGCTGCTCAGCTGGACGTCTCTGTTGTTAGTGCAGACACACTCATCCACCAGTTAGGGTACTCAAAGGTGTGCCCCGCCAAACTGGAGACTGTAAAGACCAACAAATGACCACCTGTGCCAAACTGTCCGCACATTACAAGGGTTAAAGTGATAATTTTTGTCAAACATTGTCAGACAGTGAAACACTCTGAACTGAGAAACAAGACAGCAATCCACAGAGTGGCACCACATCACCTGCTCTGAAGAAAAAGTTCAAAGCTGCATCCTCAACCAGTGAAGTCATGGTGGTGGTCTTCTGGAATTTTGAAGTTGTTATTCTGTGTGATTACCTCCATCATGGTGTAGTGTTTTGCACTACCATCGTGAAGTTGAAGAAACAACTTCAGCATGTACATCACCACAAAAATGGAAATGAACTCTTCTTCTCCGTGACATTGCAAGACCTCACCAAATCTGCACACCTGAGAGGAGCACACATACTTTATTGGGACAAAGAGACAAAATCCAGATGGTGCGATGTCCAGACTGTTGGGTAGACAAGGAAGAACTGTCCATTCTGCACTCTGCAGAAAGCAGTGTGTGGATGATGGGGGCAGTTGTTGATGCAACAAGATGGTGCTGTCATCAATTAGTAGAATGGTGTCATGAGGCATACAAGCCCTCCCAGTAAGGTGGCGTAAGGCCATCAAATTGAACAGAAATTGTGCTGAAAACTCGGGTTTTGTATCAAAGATCATAGGAAATAATATGGTGTAATGGGATCCTGAATAAAGCCAACCTGCTTTCAGAAAAATTATTGCGTTACTTACTGAACACCCCTCATATAATTAAGTCAGCATTTTAGACAATTGAATGTTCCAGATTAGTAATATGGAATGTACTAACTTGTGTATTATGATTAGCTCAAACAATCTGAATAGCTACTTCAAGTGTAATAGATGTCAAGAAATTTCTTTTAACACTTAGTATTTAATATTATATCTCTCTGTAGTGACTACAGAGGCTTGTTAGATGTTACATTTCATTAATGTTTCTATGTTGCAAGTATTACAGTTTAAAAAATTTAATATCAGCAAGGTACCAGGTACTTGGAAGGAATATCTAACAGCATATATCAGTGCATAAAGTGCTGTTACATTTTTGAATCATTTAATGTTTCACTTTTGTATATTTACCCATTGTTAATTGTGTTATGTCCAAAGAATGTACTTGTGATGTTAGAATACATGGTATTGTGTCAACTTGTTAGCTCAGCATAAACATGTGAATCTCACATATTAAATTTGACATTACTTTGGTTTTAAATATGGTCAGGTACCACTTGCTATAAACAGAACAGTCATATGTGTCTCACTATCTTCTTTTTAGAAACGTCTGACATTGCTTCCACTTACGTGTGTCAGACGTATTCTGTTTTCTTTTCTGTCGGTCTCTCTTGACCAACTCTTGATCTTTTCGACCCCGATGGTATTAGGTTACGAGGCCAGAGGGTGTCTTTCATTTTCCTTATTTAATCTTCTCTCTGATGGGGGAGGACCTGTTCGGGTATTGAAGAACAAGAACAAGAGGAAGAGGAAGTAGTTGTGATACTACTTCGTATCTCCACAATGTGGCTGGAGAAATCTTTAGCCATGCATGTATCAGAACAGTGATGACCATGCTGTGGAAAAGCATTATTAAATTTCTGTGAAGTTGTGCAAAAGGCTGGACATTCCTGATGCACACAAAAATAATTTGGAGGTGCCAGGTGTTTGGAGAAGACTGAAATGAAAATGAGGACAGGACTTTATAGTTGAGCATTGTTGAAAGTATATGAGGTACTGCTGTACTTCCTCACAAAAGAGTACCTCCTCAGAAAACAGTTTCCCAGATACTACCATAACTTCAGAATTACATGGATAAAAGAAATGATAAAGTCACTATTTTGGTCATTTATTTATGTAGTCATAAATACCATATGCTCTTGGGATATCTTCATTGGTGTTACATGCACTTAATGTAAACTATGCAATTTGTTGTAAAATTGCTACAGGGTTTTCTTGCTGTACCCAGGGCATGTCAGAATTCCTGTTACAGGTGTGTAAGAGTTGAAGAAGGGCCTTTGTACATTTCCAGACATGGGTTCAGTAATGAAACCTGGTGGATAGAGTTTGCTCTGGAACCTCTCTGTAATAGGAATTGTGAAACACTCTGGATTTTTAGTGAGCAGATGGATGGCATGTGTCGAGTGTAGACTAACTGATGCTCAGTAGTCAGTTTCCTTTATATCTATTATGGACATCATTCCACTTGATACAAGTGTTATAAATATTACTACACAGATAGAAATTTTATATTAATTTTGTGTGTGAGTTCGTTTCTTGTCATGATGCCAATTGGTCAATTGGATTCCTTAGAAGCTTGTTGTTTGCAGTAAAGCTTATTTTGTTGCCAATGTAGTGAAGAAAGTTTTTGTAAGGGTTTTGTAAATTCTTGAAACTTTGTTTTGCAAGTAATTCATTACCTGGCAGTGAAAAAAAAATGCTTGCACTTAGGAAGCTTTGCTTTAGTCTTACCTAATGGATATAAATCTGCAATAATACAAATACATCATTATTCTGTGATGTCCATACGATTATCAGTTTAGATATTTTTGTGGAAATGTTACCCCAGTTTGGAGTTGTCACTTATCGACTTCCATGTTTCCCTTATAAATTCAGTATTACAGTGATGAAGAATGTGATTGAAACACAATAGGTAATAGTACAATGGTTTGTTCATAAATATGTTCAGAGTGCATGTGCTGTTAACAAGAAAGTATACATGTCACCTTTATTCTATTACAACAAACTTTTTTGTTGTTCACAAGTTACTGCAATAATTTCTTTGTATTCACAATATCAACACCATTGTGACATTGGTATGTACACCAATTATAGTGATATCTCCATGTTCCTGTCATTCATATGTGAAAATTTTGTACCTTACCGTCCAGATATTGTACAGGTACCAGTAAATTGCTAATTGTTTAGACTCTGATGCCCTGTTGTACACAAGAGTTAAACTTCTGACTGGTTTGCAAATAAGTTAATGTGCTAAATGTTCCACTTAAAGCATAAGTGCAATCATTTGCTAAACTTTTTCTTCCTTACATGCTTGAAGTTCATCAGAAGTCTGTAAGTGCACTCATCCTGAAATACTCAATAAATAAAGTGTGGGTATTTGCACACATGATCAGTTACACTGCCTTGGCAAGCACACTGTTTCCCACTGTACTACTTGCCAATACCTACTCGCTAAGATGTGTAGTCTTATGTTAAAAATGTCTTGTTGTGTTCAAGTCCATCAATAATTATCCAAAATATTTTTTGTAGTTCCTGGAAGGCATTAATTAGGCAACTTGCAACTGGTACCGGGTTCCTGGACATACAGCTGAATCTCCAGTAGCCCAGTGTAAGAATTAACTTGAAGGTCAGTTACTCGAACAGCATTAGTTTAATAAGTGATGATGTCATTCATTGTTATGTAAGCAACTTCGGTGCCTAAAGTTAGTTTCGCAATACTGTCTGATTGTAAAGTGACTTTTTTAACATAATAAGCCTTGAGTTATTAATATTAGTGCATCTTCATTGGGGCTCTTGTCTATTTTTATTACACTAGCCATTGGCTACAGATTTGTCTCCATCAGATGCATGTATCCGTGCACGTCCACTCTATGCACATTTCTTACTTAATGTGTCAGAATTTTGGGTACATGAACATTGATTAGTGTAGATCTTGTTTGCATACATGGTTGTTAGGTGATCATAAATCATTAACCCAATCCATTAATTTATGGCTAATGATAGAAGCAGTTCCTAGTTGTGGAAGGTTCTTCATTCTCCTATATCTTTCCGTACGAGCTCTGGTTTCCCCTATTTTATCTTGGTGATCAATCCTCCCTACGTAAGTTGGTGTCAACAAAATATTTTCACATTCGGAGAAGGAAGTTGGTTACTGGAATTTCGTGAGAAGATTCTATCGCAACGAAAAACACCTATCTTTTAATGATGTCCATCCCAAATCTCATATCATTTCTGTGACACTCTCTCCCATATTTCACTATAATACAAAACCTGCTGCTTTTCTTCAAAGTTTTTCGATGTACTCAGTCAGTGCTATCTGGTGAGGATCCCACACTGTGCAACAGTATTCTAAAAGTGGGCGGACAAGCATAGTGTCGGCAGTCTTGTTAGTAGGCCTGTTACATTTTCTAAGTGTCTTGCCAATAAAACACAGTCTTTGGTTAGCCTTCCCTACATAATTTTCTGTGTGTTCCTTCCAATTTAAATTGTTCATAATTGTAATACCTAGGTATTTAGTTGAATTTACAACTTTTAGATTACACTGATTTATCGTGTAACTGAAGTTTAATGAGTTCCTTCTAGCACTCATGTGGATAACCTCACACTTTTCATTATTCAGAGCCAACTGCCACTTTTCCAACCATTCTGATCCTCTTTTTCTAAATCATTTTGCAGTTTGTTTTGATCTTCTGATGACTTTGTTAGTCAATAAATGACAGCATCATCTGCAAACAACTGAAGACGGCCGCTCAGATTGTCTCCCAAATTGTTTAAATAGATAAGGAACAGCAAAGGGCCTACAACACTACCTTGGGGAATGCCAGAAATCACTTCTGTTTTACTCTATGACTTTCCTACAATTACAATGAACTGTGACCTCTCTGACGGAAATCACAGATCCAGTCACATAACTGAGATGATATTCCATAATCACACAATTTCACTACAAGCTGCTTGTGTAGTACCTACAGTGTCAAAAGCCTTATGGAAATCCAGAAATATGGAATCAATCTGAAATCCCTTGTCAATAGCACTCAGCACTTCATGTGAATAGAGAGCTAGTTGTGTTTCACAAGAATGATGATTTGGGGATTACAATACTCAGTCTTGCTACAACAGTCCTGTGTTCACTAATCCCTGAATCAGTTTTTATGCTCGTTATTAACTCAGGATTATTTCTTGCTAAGAGGTCAAGCGTGTTTTCACAACCGTTTACTATTCACGTGGGCTCATGAACTAATTGCTCGAGATCATTTTCAGAGAATGTGTTTAGCACAATTTCAGATGATATTTTATGCGTACCTCCAGAATTAAACATGTATTTTCACCAACATATCGAGGGTAAATTAAAGTCACCACCAACTATTATCATATGATTCGGGTATGTGTTTAAAATCAAACTCAAGTTTTCTTTGATCCTTTCAGAAACTGTGCCATCTGAATTGGGAGGTCGGTAAAAGGATACAATTATTATTTTATTCCATTTGCCAACAATGACTTCTGCCCATACTAATTCACAGGATGTATCTACTTCAATTTCGTGACAAGTTAAACTACTTCTGACAGCAATAAACACGCCTCCGCCAACCATGTTTAGCCTATCCTTTTGGAACACCATTAGGTTCTTCACAAAAATTTTGGCTGAGCTTATATCCAGCTTTAGGCAGTTTTCAGGGCCTATAACAATTTAAGCATCAGTGCTTTCTATTAGCGCTTGGAGCTCTGGTACTTTCCCAACACAGCTACGACAATTTACAACTGTTATACCAGTGGTTCCTGTATCTACATTTTTGCTGTGTTCAGCCTGCACCCTTTGTAACTGAAGTGCTTTTTGTGTTTTTTTCCCCGAGACCCTCTAACGTAAAAAACTGCCCAGTCGACGCCACACAGACCCTGCTACCTGTGTATCCGCCACCTGTATGTGGTGGGCACCTGACCTATTCAGTGGAACCCGAAACCCAACCACCCTTTGGCGCAAGTCGAGGAATCAGCAGCCTAGCCGTCTGAGCCTCTGATTCTGACCCTTCACTCAGCTCTGTACCAGAGGTCTGGAATTGCCCCTGACGGCTATGCTGCAAATGGTCAGCTCTGCTTTAATCTTGTAAGCAAGAATGGCAGCCTTTACCACTTCTGTTAGCTGCTCGAAACCAAAGAGAATCTCTTTTGATCGAAAGTGACACGCGTAATGGGTACCAACTTGAGCAACCACCTGCAGTTGGCTGCATGCCGTGCTCTTCATGGCATCCGGGAGTACCCTTTCCACATCTGGAGTGACTCCACCCGGTATGCACACGGAATGCACACTGGATTTCTTACCATTCTTGTCATCCAAGTCCCTAAGGGGGCCCTATAATGCACCTAACCTTGGAGCTCCAAACTACCAATAATCTCAGCCTCTGTGATTGCCCAGATCTTGGAGGCTGAGTGGTTTCCTCTGAAACTGGACAGGTGACAGCATCTGGCTCAGTGACAGTGTCAGCCACAGACAGAACCTGGAACCTGTTCGTCAGACAAACCGGAGAGGCATTACGTGTGGCCACCTGGGAAGTCTTTCACCATGTGCTTCGCCCCGGGGCAACCTCCCACTCGACAACAGGTGAGGGGTCAGCCTCAGTGCGAGCAGTAACTGGGTTGGCCACTGGTGAGGACTGATCAGAAGACTCTGACGTGCTGGACGTCCGTTGTGTCCCCACAGCCGGCCCACAACAGTGGTGCCCATCCACTGCAGCCTCAAGCTCTGTAACGGAAGCCATCACAGCTTGAAGCTGAGAGCGAAGTGTCACCAACTCGGCTCACATCTGCATACAACAATCACAGTCCCTGTCCATACAAAAGACCATGGAAGACTAAACTATGCAGATAAACAAACTGTCAGCACATGCTGTGCAATTCTACTACAGAACCTGCCAAAAACACTAACTGAAGCTGAGAGCGAAGTGTCACCAACTTGGCTCACATTCACACACAACAATCACAGTCCCTGTCCATACAAAAGACCATGGAAGACTAAACTATGCAGATAAACAAACTGTCAGCACATGCTGTGCAATTCTACTATAGAACCTGCCAAAAACACAAACTGTGTCTAGTAATACGCGTATGTTCAGAAACCTAACTACCGAAGCACTCAGGTCAAACTAAATAATTTGACCCTGATCTGGAACTTGTAATATGTCACAAAATCAGTTTACTTTCTGATGCAAATGAAAACACGAGAACTGTGGCTATTAGATGTTAAATTTACACGCAGAAACTCAAGAAATTGAACTATTCAAGTAGACAGATGATATAATAAAATTCGCTCCTGGTTAGGAACTCGTAAATGACAAATGTGGTTACTTATCTGTTGCTGCATCTGTCGCAGTTAGCTACTGCTGCCTGAGTACTGCTATGACATGTTTGCGCACTTCTTTCATTGTTCCCCTCTATTACTGTGATTTAGTACATTTACAATTGAAAAGAAGGCAAAGTGCTGGAGTGTTTCTCTAGAATGTTTCTAAATACTTGTAATGTGGCTATTTAGAGAGACTGCTATACTCATTCATTTTCCGTGGTGGATTAAATGTACTAAGCTAGCAGTAGGAATAAATTGAATCGGTTCCAGTGTAGAAATTTTTGCTTCAATCAGGATGATGAAGTATCGGTGCCTCATGCAATTGGTTTTTAATTAACTCAAATGCTTCTTGATATTCCTTATTCCATTTCCAGTGGAGATGTACTTGTGAAGATAAAAAAATCGAGGATAAATACTGTGATAGAAATTGCACAAACTGAGAGATTTTCAGTTGATTACATCATTTTTGTGCAGGAAAATTTCTCACTGGTTCCATTTTCATTGGATCAGGTTTGATTCCATGCAAAGAAATTACATGCCCAAGGAAACAAGCGATTTGGCAAATTCTTATTTACCCATCCACTAAACGCTTACATTACACGACATAGAATGTATAAATGTTCTCCCTAAAGGTAGTACTAATTAGAATAACATTATGTAGGTGATAAGTGTATCAATAATTCTTCTCTTAGAACTTCTGTGAGTGCTGTCATAAAGGCCACTGATGATACTGACAGCCTGAAGGCCATCCTTTTAAACTGCTAACACCTTCCATTCCACAGAAAGGCTGTGTTCTTCCTGCTATACCTTCATCCTCCAGTTGGTCACATTGTACAGTAAACTGCATCATTTCTCAATGGGCATCAGTTAGTAAATGCACACAGCCATCCCTTTTTGTTACAGTGTGGATTGCATTAGAACTTTCACTATCTGAGTGTTAAATAATCTGATTCTTCTACACACCCTTAATTGCTTAATTAACTATGGCTTTCTAGGGCAAGGGTACTGGGTACAATTTACTATGGAATGGCTCATGATTCTTAACTTGAGTTTTACAAGCACATCATCTGATTGGACAAGATGTTCTTAAAACAGACTGACATAACACCCTTATATTTTTACCTGTTCCTTCTGTTTAGCTTCAGGCATGTCCCCTAATGTTTGAGTCATACATTGAGTGCTGGTCAGAGCATTTTAATCATCATTATTCTCCTGGAGCCCAGCATCTTCCCCCGACTTACTTAAAGATGCAGTTCCAAAACTCATATTTACAAATGGACTAACCTAATCGACTCCCTTGACGAATCCTGAAACACTCTCCTCTTCATTTCTGTCTGACTAGTGGAAGAAACAGAAGTGTGAAAGAATGCATTGACAAACCTATTCAGAATCAGTGAATTCTGAGAACCAAACTGATGTTAAGTCATACAAAAATGAATACACTCTGCTCATACATACTCTCCTAAACTCTGAACTTTAACAGTGCCTGGCCTTTAGTGGGTTTACTTTGATTGTTTACAGCAGTGTCAATACACAGATCATTAACAGTAAATATTGAAAATGCGAGGATGTAGATTTTCTGTAATAGCTCCCATCTTCCTCACACGAAAGACATTAAAATGTGTTCATGATTCTATTTTTCCTCCCTCTATAAATCCTCTTTCACTTCAGTGACAGGTTTGCACTAGGTAGTGTTCATTGTAACTTCTGACCCATTTCTGACAATTTCAATTTCTGAGCGGCCTCCTTTGATAACTTCATTTAGTTTACTGAATAAAGACTTCACATATTATGACTTTGACTTGTGGAATTTCTGGCCATTTGTTTTGCACTCTGTCTCTGGCATATGTTGGAAATTTTTATTTTTAATCCTGCTCTTTTTCACACAACCAAATTTTTTTTAAGAATATGGTTAAAATTCTTCACAGTTGCAATAAATTTTGATTACACAAATGACCCATACATTTGCTTAACATTACATGTGGCTACCGCACGTGTCTACTTTGCCCTGTTTGGTTTAATATTTGTGAAATAAATGTTTGAAAAGTTTGAACTGTTGGAACCCAAGCAAGGTGAACACCCTGTGCCCTTTTTTGATTCTCCTGAAAGTTCCATTATCTACATTTATTTGAGGTGCATTGTCAATGTTAGTCTCTATTTCATTCAATGCTGCATTAATCTTGTGCAGAAGAAGCTCTTTATTTATTCCTTTTGACCCTTTGTCACAGACTGTGGATTGCCAGTGGATTTCATATTCTCCAGTACACTCTAGCACTTGCCCACAACCTCTACTGACCTTTCTTGCCACACACGCTACTGCACATTGATGCTTGCTAGCCACTTTCCTCTTGCCCATAGCTGATCTCCATTACTTGTATGACTTTGTTGTTGGACAACCATGTTGATAACATGCTTAGACAGCATCTTCCCTAGAATTTGGCATTAGGTTCAACTAATGCCTTAGGTGTTTAGTTGACATGTTTTAATACTTGGTCTCACTTCTGCAGATGTTTGGACCTGGTAAAGGGCTTTTGATGTGTTGGTTTTGTAGTACCACCCAGGGATCATGTGAAGAGTCGTCTAAGATTGATATGTGTGCATGTGAAGCTGCATTGTCAGCTGAAATACTTTTATTAATCTTTTGTCAGTTATGCAACTTGTTAGGTATATCTTCTGTTGGATAAGTTGTTTCTAAACATATTGTACAACATAGTGATTAAAGGGACAATTATGGAATAGTAAATAACTATTCAAAGCTGAACTAAATAAGAAAACAACATAAGGTTTTCAGCTCAGTGGGAAGGAGGTTGAAAATTTTTTACAGCAGCATACATAGCATCTCTCTGCAGCAGAGACACTGCACATAATTGTTTTGTTTACTGCCACACTTGTGAATTGTTGAGTTCTGTCACCAAGTATCCAGTCTCTAGGAACAAGATTTTCTGTGGTGGATTAAACGTAATAAGTGGACCAGTAGGAAGCTGTTTCATATCCTCTCACAGCCAAACCCTTAAGGAAAACACAGTTGCAGTGAATGTTTGCAGATTATGTGGGTTGTTCTATTGTTGTATACAATCTTATTGGTGGATGTGGTCTGCCAGACTGCTGATTCAATTTGTAGATCAGTTAACAGCCCGTTTCAACTTTTAGTAGACCTGTAGAACCATTAGCAAATAAGATATCTTTATATTCTTCTATACTTACATGCATTATGTTCAGCTGCTTCGCCTTTTGGTCACTTTACCTAGAGTACCATCTGCTGATGACACTGTAATACACAGAAAAGTAACATTGTTTAGGGATTCTAGGAGGAAATATGTTGACGTGGACTGAATTTCTGTTTGTTGTGATGAATGGCAGCTTGTTTTACATGTACAAAAATGTAAGTGAATGTGGATGAATAGGAGAAACAAGCCATTAATGTTCAAATACAGTACTGTGATGCTTGACACAATCTACATCCACATGACTGATCTGGAGTTCACAATAAACTCCGTGGCAGATTGTTTGTCTACCCATCTTCAAGCTATCTTTTCCATTCCACTCACGGACAGCATGAGCGAAAAATGAACACTTCAGTCACACCCTGTGAGCTCTAATTTATTTGGTGTTGGTGAAGATGATGATCATTTCTCGCTATGTAGGTGGGTGGCAACAAAATATTTTCACACTCTAGGAGAAAGCTGGTGATTGAAGTTGTAGTGGACTGACCAGACAGCCAATCCACTATGACTTGTAGCCGAATAGCATGCGTTTAACTCACGCAGGCTGGCGTGAGGTCTGGAACAGATTAAAGTAGTTGATTCTAATAAATAAAGTACGGAGTTGATGTAATACTTAACTTTAATCCATAATTGGAGAACATCGCTCTTGTTGATACATTATATAGTCTCAATATAAACTGGTCATGGCGCCTTGTTAGGTCGTAGCAAATGATGTAGCTGAAGGCTATGCTAACTATCATCTCGGCAAATGAGAGCGTATCTGTCAGTGTAGCTTCGCTAGCAAAGTCGGCTGTACAACTGGGGACGAGTGCTAGGATGTCTCTCCAGACCTGCCGTGTGGCGGGGCTCGGTCTGCAATCACTGACAGTGGCGACACACAGGTCCGATGTATACTATCGGACCGCGGCAGATTTAAAGGCTACC
Organism: Schistocerca americana; assembly: GCF_021461395.2. Taxonomy (NCBI): domain Eukaryota; kingdom Metazoa; phylum Arthropoda; class Insecta; order Orthoptera; family Acrididae; genus Schistocerca; species Schistocerca americana. The sequence goes on along the minus strand of NW_025725481.1, from coordinate 15,469,673 downwards.
ATCTAGCAAGTGTGGTGTCTGGCGGTGACACCACAGAAGTTTCATCAGAAGATCTGACTGCAATGAAAAAGGGCTTGGTTTTAATGATTGACACCCCAATTCGCGTATTATATCCATGACCCTGTCTCCCCTAATTTCACTATAATACTAATCGAACGGCCCTTGTTTGAACTGATTGTTGTCTTATGTGAATAATATCTTGCACAGATCTCACAAAGCACAGCAATACTTCAGAAGATGGTGGATGTGCTTGATTATATGCAGTCTCTCTTGTAGACCTTTGGCACTCTCCAAGTGTTCTGCCAATAAATTGCAGTCATTGGTTTGGTTTCCTCACAGCATAGTCTATATGATCATTCTGATTTAATTCATCTGTAATTCTAATTTTAGGTATTAAGCTTAATTAGCAGCCTTTATTTTGATGTATTGTGAAACCAAAATTTGGCGGGTATCCCCTCATACTCGTGTGGATGATCTCATTTCTCCTTATTGAGAGACAAATGCCACTCTTTGCACCATACAAATATCTTATCTAAAACATTTTGCAATTCGTATTGATCATCTGACAACTTTACACGACGGTAAATGACGGCATCAACTGCTAACAATCTAAGACGACTGCTCAGATTGTTTCCTAATTCATTTGTGTAGATCAGGAACAGCAGAGGGCCTATAACGCTCTGGTGGAGATCACCAGATATTACTTCCATTTTACTTGATGGCTTTCCATAAATTATTATAGTCTATGACCTTTCTCACAGGAAATCATGAATCCAGTGCACAACTAAGATGTGATACAATTTTATTAGAAGTCACGTCTGAGGAACAGTGTTGAAAGCCTTCTGAAAATCTAAAATTATGGCATCATTTTGAGATCCCCCTGTCGATAGCACTCATTACTATATGGAACTAAAGTGCTAGTTGTATTGCGGTGCTCCATGAGAAAAATATTTTCCAAATCCATGCTGACTGTGTGTCAACAGATTGTTTTCCTGGAGGAAATTCATGATGAACACACACAGTTTATGTTCAAAAATCCTGCACCAAATCTGCATAATTGATATAGGTCTGTAATTGAGCAAATTACTCCCATTCCTTTTCTTTGTATTGGTGCAAATTTTGCAGCTTATTCTTCAGGTGTGGATCTTACGAAGAGCAAACGGCTGTGTATGATTGCTAATCATGGAGTTATTGTATCAGCATGCTCTGAAACGAACCTGAGTGGTATACAACCTGGACTGGAGGCCTTGCTTTTATTGAGTGATGTAAGCTGCTTCTCAACATGGAGGACACCTATAACTAAGTTAGTAATGTTGGCAGTCATTCTTGTTTTGAATACTGGAATATTTACTTGGTTTTTGAAATTGTGTCAGCAAAGAAAACTATGCATCGTAACTCAGCTTTTGTGGCACTTCATCAGTAACATCACAATTGTTATCATGCAGTGAAGGTATTGATTGCATGTTGGCACTGTTGTACTTTACATACAACCAGAATCACTTTCAATTCTGCCAGATTTAAGGACAGTTTCATTGTGGTAACTATTAAAAGCCTCTCTCACTGCAGTTTGCACTAAATTTCCAGTTTTTGTAAAACCTTTTTTGCCAGTTTTGGGATTTTACATTATTTTACATTTGGCATGCATTTCCTCATAGCTCCTGTAATAGTGTTCTGACCTGTTTTGTGTACTATGAAGGTTCTCTTATCATTTTATTTGATATATAGCCCACAACTGCCACCAATTCTATTTATTCAAATCCATAACATCTTGTCTAGGTCTACATAGTCAGATTAGAAGAAGTTGAGGCTGCCTCTTAAAAAGCGGTCAACCACAATTTTTATCTGCTTTTATATATGTATATAGCGTTTATATAGTGTTTATTTTTGTGTGCTTGGATCTTATGATATCTAGATTCACTACAATATATGTCTGGACGCTAACCCATGTATCAGTCATAATGCTCCCTATTTGCTAAGGATTATTTGTTGGTAATTGGTCTATTATGCTTTTGAAACAATTTATGCTTAAAGTGAGACCCTGAGCTAATAATTATTGTTGAAATACTTATCTGAGAAAGCTTTTGGTACGATCTGAGATGACATCTTATACTTACAATCAATTTGTGATGTCTATTTTAGCCAACATATGGAGGGTAGATTGAAGTCATCACCATCTGTAATTCTATGAGTGGGGTACCAATTTGAAATGACTGAGCATGTCTTTGAGCTGTTCAGCAACTCTTCCAGGTGGTTGGTAAAATGAGCTAGTCATTAATTTGTTCAAGTTGTCAAATATAACCTATCCATACTAACTCACAGGGACTATCTACATAAATAAGTAAAAGGGAATGGTGATGAATTCAGATGACTGAAACAGAGGGGAAACATGATTAATTAAGGCTGTAATTGTATTGTGTCATAAGAAGGTAATGACAGAAGGTTGACGACATTTGAGAGGAGGAGCCCTAATTCAGTTGGGTCGAGGTATTTTGTGGTTGACCGATGCTCAGAGCGCATCGAATGTCCCACCTTCACTGTGTCGAGTGTCTATCTTGTCTTTATGTCCTCAGTTGACTTACTCTTCTGATAATTCATAATGTAATTGGATACATAGAGAGTCTAATATATAGAAGGTCTTAAAGTTTACAAGCTCATGGAGCCAGTGGACCTTCCTTGTGGCAGAAATGTTGAAGGGGAAGGAAGAGTGGTCAAGGAAAAGAACTGGTGAGGTTTAGAAAAAAGGAGTAGAGATGGGAAAATTTGGAAGACTTCATGCAGCCATAGCCCCTTGTTTTGGTTGACTTTTCCAAATTTACTACTTTTACTAAAATTCATCAGGCCATCTCCGTCACCCCTCTTCCTTCCCCTTCAACTCTTCTGCCAGGAGAGGGGCCACTGGCTCCCAAAACTTACAAACTGTAATGCCCTCTATATGATTGTTCTCCTGCCAAAGGTTGCTGAGTAGACTTTTTATTTATTCAGTTGCATTATATTTTCAAAAACTGATTATTTTCTTCTAATAACTGCTGTGTTTTACTTCTTGTCGTCATTTACTAGGTGAATTTGAAATTAAAACTACATTGATTAGGCCATAATTTGAGGACTACTTTCTCTGAACAGGCTAAACTCTTCGAGCATAGTTCTTTCACTGCATTCTGAGGAATTTTGTCAGCTTCAGCCAATATTGGCTTTTTGTCCTGAAAGTGGATTCTTTGCTCATACAAGGATTCCTCACACGAGCCTCTAATTACATTAGCATCATCCACTCATCAGTGTCAGACAAGTGCTGCCATTCTGTTGAGTTAATGCAGGATCCCCAATCTGTGGGGACAGATCCTTCTTGGTAGACTCAGTAGAGAATTTGTCACTAGAGTATCGAGTACAGGTGCAAGAGACATGAGTAAAATAATAGACGGCTGACTGCACCTCTGGTTTGTTAATCATATGCTGTATGGCCTCCACGTATTTCCCTACCAGGTTCTTACAATTATCAGAGTTTGCAATGTAAGCTAATTTAACCATCTTCCCAGCATCATCTTCAACACTGATATGATGTGGACATCTGAATTAGTTGCATAATGTCCCTGTTAACAAGATGCTGTTAATGTTTTGAGAGAAAATGTGTTTGTCGCTACACGTAGCTATATATATGTCCAATGTGTATTATGTATTTTGCTGCTGTGAGAGCAACTGTGTTGGTTTCTTCCATACATTTGACATTATCCACATATTTACTTCAGGTTTATACAGATTTTGTCATAATTAAAAGTGAAAGTGACTTGTGTGAAAATACACTCTTGGAAAAAGAATTAGGTAAACCCTTTCAGAGGTTTCCAATTCACTCAAGATTTGTTGAAACATTCACACTCAAGATTTATTGTTGCAACAGTGTGTATGGAGTACATGAAATGACTAAATTTACAGGTTGGTAGCCGAAGTGGTACTGAGGTCTCAGATATCGGCCCATGCTGAAATTTCCGTTTTAGTATGTGGTGCAGCCTCCAAATGTGTCATTGCGGATACTGACTCTGGCATCTATTCCATCATACAGATAGTGAATATTGTACAGGAATACACTATGCTACACCTGCCAGACCTGTTCTTGCAGTTTTGTAAGAGCTGTTGGGACAAGAAATGACTCGTGCCATTCGTCAACCATCATCTCTAGCTCGGGCTCCATTGGGGACAAGTGTGGAGAAAGTGCTGGCCCAAGAATTTTCTTCAGGTCTTGCAGAGCATGTTGAGTTCCATGGGCACTGTTTGGGCTAGCGTTATCCTGTTTGAACAACACATCATTGTCATGGTGCAAGAATGGCAAAAAAAACTGGGCTAACAACATTCTGCCCATACAGATCAATGGTTCACATCACTTTCATAAATGCAAAGATAAACGAGAGTTGTAGCTTATCGCAACCCCAAACGTAAGGACTGTGGTGGGACTAGTGTGCCTCGAATGAAATAAGTTTATGAGACATCGCTCACCAGGTCTGTCATACATGCAAATGAGCATCACTTGCTTGCAGGCAGAATCTGCTTTCATCATTGAAGTCTATGACACACCATGCTGTCATCCAAATGATCCTCTGATAGCATGAACAGTGCAAATCGATGCTGTGCCGTGGTTGGGAGATAGGCTAGCCCGACTGCTAATAACCAATTTTCAACAGTTCATGTTGGCACATGTGGGCTCACAAGACCTCTTATCTGTGTGTGGTAGCTCTATGAACTGCCACTGGAGCCCTTACCATATGTCTGTCTATACAGTTGTCTGTGCGGTGTGTAGGTCCAGGATCTCTTTCATGTGAGTGACACACCGAAGGAGGTGGTGAAGTGGTTAGCATACTGGACTTACATTTGGGAGATAACGGTTCAAACCTGCGTCCAGCTATCCTGATTTAGGTTTTCCATGATTCACTTCAGGCAAATGCTGCGATGGTTCCTTTGAAAGGGTATGGCTAATTTTCTTCCCCATTCTTGCATAATCCAGTAGGACCAATGACCTCATTGTTTGGTCCCTTCCCCCAAATCAACCAACCGAGCAATGGGTGTGACAACACTCACATGACCACTGATAAGAATGTCATTAGACAGCTGACACAACACATCTAGTCAGTCTCCTCTCTGTGACATGCAACACACAAAGGCTCTGTAGTCAGATGTGCTTGACAAGTAAACGTGCTGCACTTCATACAAACTTTTATCATGGAGTTGCCTTTTTTTTCCTTCCACACACATGTAACACCCATTCTTCTTCATCTCTGATGGCTCTGGTGTGTCAATGACAGCTTCTGAAGGGAATTTCTTTCTTAGGTTGGAAATCATCTCAATGAGGACTGATACCTGAATTTCTATTCTTCAAGTGTTCATTTGCCAATGGAAATTCTTCAGATAAATACATTGAATTATGACATTTCCTTTTGGTTGCGAAAGTGAATACAAAATTTGGCAATTTGGCCCAGTTATGTTCAGCATAAGTGCAAAATGGCTAAGCAGGGATGGCTAGAGGACAAATGTAAGGATGTAGAGGTTTATCTCACTTGGGGTAAGATAGATACTGCCTACAGGAAAATTAAAGAGACCTTTGGGGGAAAAAGAACCACTTGTATGAATATCAAGAGCTCAGATGGAAACCCAGTTCTAAACAAAGTAGGGAAAGCAGAAGGCTGGATGGAGTATATAGAGGGTCTATACAAGGACAATGTACTTGAGGACAATATTATTGAAATGCAATAGCATGTAAATGAAGATGAAATGGGAGATAAGATACTGCGTGAGGAGTTTGACAGAGCACTGAAAGACCTGAGTTGAAACAAGGCCCTGGGAGTAGATAACATTCCATTAGAACTACTGACAGCCTTGGGAGAGCCAGTCCTGACAAAACTCTACTATCTGGTGAGCAAGATGTATAAGACAGCCGAAATACCCTCAGACTTCAAGAAGAATAAATAAATTCCAGTCCCAAAGAAAGCATGTGCTGGCAGATGTGAAAATTACCAAACAATCAGTGTAAAAAGTCACGGATGCAAAATACTAACGTGAATTCTTTACAGACTAATGGAAAAACTGGTAGAAGCCAACGTCAGGGAAGATCAGATTGGATTCCACAGAAATATTGGAACACGTGAGGCAATACTGTCCCTACGACTTATCTTAGAAGAAAGATTAAGAAAAGGCATACCTACCTTTCTAGCATTTGTAGACTTAGAGAAAGCTTTTGACAATGTTAATTGTAATACGCTCTTTCATATTCTGAAGGTGGCAGGGGTAAAATACAGGGAGCGAAAGGCTACTTACAATTTGTACAGAAACCAGATGGCAGTTATAAGAGTCGAGGGACTTAAAAGGGAAGCAGTGGTTGGGAATGGATTGAGACAGGGTTGTTGCCTCTTCCCGATGTTATTCATTCTGTATATTGAGCAAGCAGTGAAGGAAACAAAAGAAAAATTCGGAGTAGGTATTAAAATCCAAGGAGAAAAAATAAAAACTTTGAGGTTCACCGATGATGTTGTAATTCTGTCAGGGACAGCAAAGGACTTGGAAGAGCAGTTGAACGGAATGGACAGTGGTTTGAAAGGAGGATATAAGATGAACATCAACAAAAGCAAAATGAGGATAACGGAATGTAGTGGAATCGGGTGATGCTGAGCAAATTAGGTTAGGAAATTAGGTTAGGAAATTAGGTTAGGAAATGAGACACTTAAAGTAGTAAAGGAATTTTGCTATTTGGGGAGCAAAATAACTGATGATGGTCAAAGTAGAGAGGATATAATATGTAGACTGGCAATGGCAAGGAAAGTGTTTCTGAAGAAGAGAAATTTGTTAACATTGAGTGTCAGGAAGTCGTTTCTGAAAGTATTTGTATGGAGTGTAGCCATGTATGGAAGTGAAACATGGACGATAAATAGTTTGGACAAGAAGAGAATAGAAGCTTTCGAAATGTGGTGCTACAGAAGAATGCTGAAGATTAGATGGGTAGATCACATAACTAATGAGGAGGTATGGAGTAGAATAGGGGAGAAGAGGAGTTTGTGGCACAACTTGACAAGAAAAAGGGACTGGTTGGTAGGACATGTTCCGAGGAATCAAGTGATCACAAATTTAGTATTGGAGGGCAATGTAGAGGCTAAAAATCGTAGAGGGAGACCAAGAGATGAATACACTAAACAGATACTGAAGGATGTAGGTTGCAGTAGGTACTGGGAGATGAAGAAGCTTGCACAGGACAGAGTAGCACGGAGAGCTGCATCAAACCAGTCTCTGGACTGAAGACCACAACACAACACACATGTTCAGCATACTATAAACTAACACCATAGGCCAACTCCTAAATTTGGAAACAGCATAACCTATAATCATTTTATCCACAGTATCCATTCCTCCTTCAGTGTGATTGTAATTTAATAGTGATACCTGGATTTCCTGTTTCAGGGTTGATATCATGCATTGTGGACACGAGTATCAGTGAACAATTACTTTTTGTTGGGTACAAGACAAGAGATTTATTAGCTTGGAAGCCAAGTTTTGAAACTCCACAGGTTGATCTCTTAGATGTGAAATTCAGGAGGGATCTCTCTTTCCTTCTTGTGAAGAGTGCCTAGGATGGTCAATTTTTTTCTCTAACATGTCTTCCACTACTGGCAGCTTGTGTACATTTCATCGATTGTCACATAATCAGCAGGATTATATGATCACTTCAGGTTGATTGCAAAGGAACGTGGACACTTTCTGACAGCGGTTATGCTGTCAAGTTTTTCCTTTCATTTTGAGTGGAAATATTAGCAAACCTCATACAATGCATTAGAAGCAGAAATCTGTTGTAGCTCATTAAGGCCGCATATTCAGTGGCTCAGTCTTAGAGTTAAAAATGACAGAGCAAGTGCTTGAGTGTCAGTCACCTCTGATCTCTCTGAAGATGGCTGGATGGTATTCAGCCAAAATATTAGAAGAAGAAGAAGAAGAAGAAGAAGAAGAAGAAGAAGAAGAAAAAGCAGAATTTATGTGAGTGAATGCCAAAAATTTAATGGAACAGTCTTTACACCATGACAATTTGAAGAACCGTGGACACCAGCTTGTCACAGATTGGGTATTTAGTTCTGCTTTGAATGGTGTTACTTCTTGCCCCTGGGTTATGCTTACTAGTGTTAGTGACTAGAGCATTCTTCCTTGCAAATGCTAAAAATGCAACAGCAGCTACACAAATGTGTTCACATGGTATTAGTAGGATCTACATAGAATAAATATTAGCAGAAATGAATGTACTGGGATCATCCTTCACTCCAAAGAAACTTTTGAAGCAAATAAAACTGTCTACATCATTAAAAATATGGTCTTTGTTCATTGTCTTCATGAGATATCTGCAATAACGATTAAAGGAACATAAAGAGTGATAGATGCTTGTTAACGACATTGAGCTCAAAAAATTTAAAAAGTAAAAATTATTTTAAAGGTTCGCTCACAAAGAAACGTCGAACTTGTGAAGCAAAATTCAGTGTCTATATTGAAATCTATGTCTAATCAGCACGTCACTTAATAACTGGTTGAAAGTTAATACAAAGATTTGAGTTCTAGCTTACAGGCAGCACTGATGTGGGAAACATTGCCTTCTAGTTTCACTTTTTTATTATTGTATTTTTCCTTCTTCTAGTTATAATTATTAAAAAGCAGAAATAAGTTAAATTACAAATATACACATTCAAATTATAAAACAGGGTTAAATTCAGTAAAATTTCTTACTAATGGGACAACTTTTTAGATATGACATGTAGTCCATGTACAGTGGACCCAAACTTACCAAGTAATCACTGAATCTGTTAATATTATCTACACATCAGGCACATGAAATGGCAGTATTTAATAATAATAATAATAATAATAATAATAATAATAATAAATAGAAGTAGTATTGTTACAATTAGGCTTGTATAATGGATAGAAAAACTGTGCCTTATGAACTAAAGCTTACCAAAGAATACACTAACAGATGTAGACTTCTAAAATATATTATTTTCTTAATAGAAAAAGGAACCTCACTAGTAAATTCAAATATTTTGGAGGCCACTCTATCTTGTGGAAGAACCAGCAACTAACTTCCAAGTGTTGGTCATTTACTGTGCAACCAGCAGTGAATCCGCCAGACCAGCAGATCTGAGGTGAGGTGTGGCCCAGTCAGCAGCAGGAGAGCATGCCACAGTTGGCATACATTACACCAGCAATTCTGGAAAAATGTCAAAAAACCATTTAGGGCTAAATTTATTTTGTTTCGTTAAGATTGTGGACCTGTGTTTTTTTGTGGTTCAAAATTTCTAGGATCTCCCTTTGGGGCTCTACACCACACTTCCATGCTTTCATTTAGGTGACATAACTTATGCTTCTCCATTAGAAGTGCATTGTATATGCACTTCCTTTTCTATCATAGGATTACTCCCTAAAACTTGTCATGGATCTGCTCCTCATTTGTCCTATATAAAACTTGTCTCAGCCATTTCAGTTTATTTTGTATACTCCTGAATTACAGTATTTGTCTGGCTTTATTTCCATTTTTGTGGAATAACCTATTTCCCAGGGTAATATCATCCACCAAACGCTTTGGGGACATTTTTGTGTAGATATTACAGTGCGGGATTGCACACAATCTACAGAATTCTAGCCTTAATCAAATTTATGCTGCTGTGATGTTTGACATTCCTAACAGAGAATCATCCCACGCCAGAAACATATCGATCATTATAAGCAAGTATCCTGGTTACAATATGGTGTGTGATTTAAATATTATGTAATCACAGGAGATGGGGTCAAAAGTTCTCTCTGTTTCCGGAACACTAATGTAGTGCTTTATCGCTGATACTTTGCCATGAGGATGCCATCTGCTGAGTGCAGGAATTAGTGGATCGTGGAATGCTCGGTGCAGAATCCACAGAATCCAGACTGTTCTGGGACTAGGGTATTGTAGTCTGTAATGAATTAGTGGATCAACTGTATTTCAGTATGTTCAAGAATTCTGAATGAGAAAATAAGGAATGAGATTGGACTAGAACTTATGGGAAGAAGCAGATTGGGGTTTATGGATGGTGATGGCCTCAGGTGACTTAACCTCAGAGGAAACAGGATATGGTGGCCGAGCAATTCTAGGTGCTTCAGTCTGGAACTGCGCACCTGCTACAGTCACAGGTTGGAATCCTGCCTCGAGCATGGATGTGTCTGATGTCCTTAGATTAGTTAGGTTTAGGTAGTTCTATGTTCTAGGGGACTGATGACCTCAGATGTTGAGTCCCATAGTGCACAGAGCCATTTAAATTTGAATTTGAAACAGGACAAGTGAAGGTAGTGGTTGTATACTCCGGTAAGTAGTAACAACAGAATATGTTTTGCTCATGTAAATCATTTCTGATGCAAACCTCAAGTTGCTTAGCATTATCTGGTCGCCGGTGTTGCAGAAGTGCTTCCACTCCATCCTGTTCCTACGAGATCCCTAATCTGTGGGTGCAGGTCCCTGGCACCAGTTTCAGAAGAGCAAGCATACATGTGAGAGATGAACATATAAAACTCGATAGCAGAGTCGGTCATTGGGGGTTTTTACTCATATGCAGTATTTTCTCCATGTATTGCCTTACCATGTTATTACATTTCTCTGAGTTCATAATGCAAGTTCATTTAAGCACACTCCCAGCATCATCTTCAACACTGGTTAGGTCTGGATAGTTAGAGTAGGTACATAATGCATCTGTTGAGTTAATGTTTGTGTGTTTCTGTTAATATTTTGAGAGAAACTGTGTTCCTCCCTAAACATGGCTAGGTGTACATCTGACATGTATTTAGAATTTTCCTGCTGGAGCAATTGTATTTGGTCTCTCCATGTATTTAGCATTATCCTCCTGTTCAGTTAAGTTTTGTACAGGATGTATCATAAGGAGAAGTGAATGGTGAGCAAGAGTGAAAATATATGGTCTTGCCACTGCCTCATATGGAATACTGTCTGGCTTAGTGAAAATTTCCATTAAATGCAAACTTTCCTCATTTAATTGTGCTAAGATTTCATCCATGGAGTATTTGAACAGGAAGTTCAATACTACTTCATGACATTACTTGGCAATATCTGTTTCACACAATTACCTGTTAAAAGAAATGTACATGTGTTGGTCATGGATAATATTTGAGCCTAATTAGGTAATTTAAAAGTTTATCTTCAGAAATTTTATACTACTTAGTACAAATATATTTGACTTAAATCAGTGGCCATTCACAGCTACTTCTACAGTTACATCACTAAAGACTAATTTACTAGCTCGTGTTTGCAGGAATGTTTTCCTTTTTATTGCCACACACATTTGTTATGTATGAGGCGGAACTATGGGCCTCGTGGGAAAAGGGTGACCCGGTTGAGTCACGCAGTTTGACTCTTAGTCTAATAATGCGGTGTGGCCATTAATTGCAGCGTTGATCACGTGGGCTCACATGAGGATCAATGAACTGTACTTGATGGGATGTATCTGTAACTTAGGTGGTTAGAAAGTTAGTAGACAGGAATACAATTAAATACTTAGCTTTAATTCAGCATCAGCAGTGAACGTTGATCTTGACTTTGTACAATAATATTTAGAAGTGCAGTTATAGACTGAATAATTCTTTACAATTCTGATTGCTTCACGCATATAGATCAATTTTCAATGTGTAAACTGTAAGTGGCACCCGGCTAGGTCATAGCTACTGGCTTAGCTGAAGGCTGTGCTAAGTAGCGTATCTCTGCAAATGAGATCTCTAATAGGAATGGTTCACTTGTTACGGCTTCAAAGTTGGCTGTAGAACTGGCCAGTGAGCTAGCCTGTCTCTTAAGACCAGCTGAGTGGCGGCACTTTTTCTGCTAGCATTGAGAGTGGCAACTCGCGGGTCCAATGTGTACTGATAGACTGCGGCCAATTTGAAACCTACAACCTAGCAAGTTTGGTGCCTTGTGGTGTCACCACAACATTCATCTGTCATTTTTCACTACTTTCACCCTGCATATTTCTGTTAATGTTATAAGAGCAACTGCATTGTTCTCTCCACATGTTTGGGTGTAAGACATTAGTTTGGTTGTTACTTTTCCATTCGCTGCTACATACCATTCTAGGCATATCTCTTCTTAAACTAATAGGTCGAGATCAACTCTCCAGTTTTTACTCATCGTGGTTTTTTCACTTCTTCTCCCTTGTTTACAGTTACAAATTTTCTTCATTGGATATTTAGGCAGAATCCAATTCCTTGAAATAGTTCTTTTGTGTTGTTACGCTTGGTTGCTATTGAAACACTTGATAGATTTTCTCTTGTTTTTGTATCAAAATTCCTTTTTTCCTTTGGTCGTTTCACACTGGTCACTACATTCTAATGTTTTTGACCACAAGAATGTGTGAAGTTGGATTGCAACCTTCTCACTTCTTTTACATGCATGGACTTACTTGGCATGCTTAGCTGATCTTCTTGTCTGGATAGCTGGCTCTATGTCAGTCTCCAAAAACTTCTTCTCCAAAGAATGATGGTAGTTAAAGGAATATATACTGGGTGATCCAACTGAAGTTTTGGATGAGATTATCTTGAAAACTATACATTGAGTAAAAGTAGTGGGTAAGAAGAGTTCATACGCTCAAAGGGGGACATCAAATGATACTAGACTTAACCTCCATCCCCTGCCCCATTGAGTGGGGCAGGGGGAAACTTTTAAATATTAAACAGAAACATCCATTTTTTATTCTAGATTTGAATTCTTCATAAAAAAGTAATCAAGTTTTGTCTGAATCAGTTTTTTAAACCATTGACAGATGGTACTGAAATAGAGAAAAAAGTAAAATTGGGGAAGAACTCTGATTTATCTAGAATCATCCAAGAAAGATGCGTAAAATCACTGAGGAATGTGTGCCAAATGTTTTGTTATGCCAAATTAACCTATTTTTGTACAAAACGTACTGTATCCTACTTTTAGCATTACCCAGGAACGACAACATGGATGTAGTGGAATGATGTTCCCATGGGTTGCTTCATTAGTGAGAGTCCCCTTGCCTCTCACATTTTGGGGTGCTTCATTAGTGTGAATCCCCTTACCTCTCACAATTTGGGGTGCTTAATTAATGAAATTAGCCACAAAGAAATTGTTGAAAATTATCCCCATTTGCTTCAGTGCATAAAGTCGGTTGTCTGCAAAAGTTGTACACAGTTTTGAGCAGCACATCCTGTGGTATGGCTGCACATGCTCTTTGAATGCATTGCTCCATATCGTTTCAGGTTGTGGGCTGTCTTTCACAGACAATAATTTTTAAATAACCCCACAAGAAAAAATCAGGAGATGTTAGGTCTGGTGAACATGGAGGTCACTGGATTGGTCCGCTGCGTCCTATCCACTTACCAGGGTACTGTAAATTTAAAATGTTACACACATTTTTAGCATAATGGGGAGCTGCTTTGTCCTGTTGGAACCACATTCACTGCCTAGTTTCTAAATCAACATCTTCCATTAGCTCCAACAAATCATTGTAGAGAAGTTGTAAATAAGATTCCCTAGTGACATTTCACCCAAAAAATATGGTCCTATCAAGTAAACCATTTAAAGTTTCACACCAGACCATTAACCACCATATGTGTTGATTGTCAATATTGGTCCTCTGTCAAACCACACTGGCACAGACCCATTGACAATCATGATGATTTAATTTTCCATTATCTAAAAAAATCATTGTCACCTCTTGTGATTTCCAAGGCCCATTGGCAGAAATGCACGTGTATTTGCATATATTTCAGCATTAATGCCTGTGTCAGTGTGATATGATAAGCATGATATTTATGTGCCTTCAAAATCCTCAAAACAGTTGATTTCGGTATTCCAGTTTGTCTCTGAATCGCATGACTACTAATTTCAGGATCCAGTTCAACACAGGCGAGAATCGTATGGGCAACAGCGTAATTTTCATTGTATTCACAATGACAAGTTGGATGGTGCACATATTCATTATTCGAAACTGCTCTCAACAAGCTTGAAATGTTTTTGCTTGGATGTCGTTTGTTTGGGAAACGATCGGCATACAATTGTGCAGCTGCATCATAATTGTTATGACATTCATCTAAAATTAACATCACATCAACAGTCTCTGAAGGAGGATAGTGAGCCATGTTTTGCTAAAGAATAATTTACTTTAGTCAGTTGATGTTTACGGTTCACAATCGGAAAGTGAAGTGACGTCAGATCACAATGAACCGACCTTTATACTGAGCAATAGTTCGCAGTTTGGTGATGGTAGCACCACAGTCGGGTGAGTAATGGTGTTGTGAAGAGTTCCCTAACGAAACTTTAATACCATTCCCCTTCCTCTATCAAAAATTTTTTTTGTAAAAAAAAAAAAAAAAAAAAAAAAAAAAAAAAAAAAAAAAAAAAAAGAAAGAAAAAATCTTAATTTGGTGTAATGAAAGAATTGGTGCACATTTTGCATCAATTTGATGCATCTTTATCTAATCATTCTAAATAAATTGGAGTTCTTTCCCAATTTTAAAGTTTCTTGATTCCAGTGCCATCTGTCAGTGGTTTAAAAAAATGTATCAGATGAAACTTGATTACTTTTTTATTGAGAATACGAATCTGCAATAAAAAATGGTGTTTCCATTTAAGATTTAAAAGTTGCCCCTCACGCAAGGGGGTGGGGGATGGGGGTCACATGTAGTATTATTAGATGGCCCCCTTTGAGCTTATGAACTCATCTTACCCACTATTTTTACTCAGTGTATAGTTTTCGAGATAATCTCATCCCAAACTTCAGACGGACAGTTCAACTTTCATAAAGAAAAAAATAATCAGTTCACACATAAACATTAGACTTCTTGTAAGTCATCCATATCATCTCACATTAGACACAAATTAAGATACATTTACCACATAGTTGATTCAACAGCCACCGAAACAGTGAACAAGTCTTGCCTCTAGTACATCTGTGTTAAAAGTTGCTAAAAATCTTTTTTCAACTCATCTGTTTATTTCATCACTACAATAAAGTTACGAAACAGCTCAGAACAACACATAAGTTTCTTGGGGCTGGTGTGTTCTTTCATTACAATTTCCTTGACATGACCGACAAGTGCTGTTGGTTCCATTTGACTGCCATGTCTACGGTCTTCTCACTACACACTTTAGACCTGCACACACAGACAGGTGACACACAGTAGATAGGCTCTCTCACACTTATATTTAAAATATCATGTATTCGAGAAGGTAGAAGGCCGAGTGGTTCTAGAAATTACGCGGAAATTCTCTAAACACTATTGGTGATATTAATGTAAAGTGCCTCATTCCACATCATTAAGGAACTAAGTAATTGCAGTTGATGTTGCTCTGTACTTGACAATTTAGAATTCAGCATTTTTCACTCTGTTACTGACTCCCCACTGCTCAATTTTGTGGCAAGATTTTGAAATTCTGTCCATTTTCACTTTCTCACTGTGCTCCTTTGTTTTTGCATGTTAAATTAAATATTTCTTGTGCACATTGAGACCAGTATGAAGTACCCACAGAACAGTGACCCCCCCCCCCCCCTCCCCCCTCCCACCATCCCCGCTTGCAAATCTTATGGGTACCCCCACATTGGCAACATTGATGAAAAGTGGTGGTAGAAAATAACCAGTGACTTTAATTGAGTTAGTGTTATATTTCAACCACTTTGTGCGGATGTTAGTTTGCCCAGTTTTTCACCCTTTTATTTAAGGGACTTCATCATTTTTATGCGCATTTGATGCACCTGTTTGAGTGGTGTTACAAATGTGAGAGAGAAGAAATTTAATTACCTTCAAAAGAAATATAGTGTTCCCATAGAAATTGTCAACTTGTGGTTTATGGAACACAAGAGCCCACACAATACTTGTCAATTTTGGAGTTCTTAAAAAATTTCAGGATAATATTTTCTAAAACTGTAAAAAAAAAAATGTTTTCCTGTGATTCTCTTCACTTCATTAAATCTCTGAGCAATTTTGAGACTTGCTGCTAGATCAAATTCTGATTTCAGAAACTTGTTCATATCGATTAGCACTGGATGACTGTCAAGGTGTTTAATGTGTTAACAAATTATTTAGCAAAGTTTCTGGAAAATGTGGGTTCAAATCCCCCCCAGCTTTAATTGGAAAATAATCTGCCACTTTTCAAAGCTTTCAGGTGCTCATGAGGTGGGCTGCTTAATACATCATACATGTCTGCACCTCATCTCAGAATGAAAATTAAATGGAAGACAATTTATCACTATTTTCCTCTATGATCCCTTCTTCCCTTGAATTTTGTAATTCATGTCTTCCGACAACAATAAAAACACCATTGTAAAATTGTTTCCATAAATCAGCAAACTGACAATACAATTTTAGCTTGTTACAACAATATTACATAATTCAAGACATAAAGACTCTACAGTAGTACCTGTTGGCTGTAATACAACATTTTTAGAGACAGCTCTCAAATCATACTAAAAATGTTCTGAAAGCTAATACAAATTTTTGAGTTTTTGGATATTTGCTATATTTAAACAAAAAATAAGCATGCAGATTTAAATACTATACGTGGTGATCTCCAATGTCATCTGACATGAGCAATGAAAATTTTTCGCTGCCAGCAAAACTCAATCAGTGGCTACACTGCAACTATGTTGTATGCTTTTACTCCAGGGGGCAAGCATTTAAAATATAAAGTTTAACCTATGCAATGTGGTTGGTTTCTTAGAAATTTAAATGTTCACTGTGACCTACCCTTTGGGATTACCTCATCTTCCCCTATATGAATAAAAGAATGCTTGCGCTGGGGAGGAAAAGTACCGTTAGTCACAAGGAGTGAGAAATTATGTAAACTGTAGTGCAGGAGTGGGCAAGAAACCTGCTTGTGTGAGGTACACTTGCACTTGAGCAGGCACCTGAGTGTGGCGTGCATACAGGGGTGCCAGGCAGCTGCTTTCTTCCTCCCCTCCCCTCCCCCCCCCCCCAGCCCCCATATTCTTCCCTGCCTTCTCCATGGTGTCTTTTATTTCCCAGCTGCATATCACTTGAGATCCAGCTTATTTAAGTACTGCAAGTCGACTTTGCAATGAAATTAATGTCGGAAACAAAATTTCTACATACAGACTAACTCCACAACAGTTATATAAATTTTCATCAACTACTTTGCTCTTAGCCACAATACATTAATTTTTATAACAGTAAAAAATCTGTCACAGAGTTATGTTGAGCCAAACATTGCCATTACTTTCACAGACTCATGATGAAGACAAGGAGGCTAATGCTGTGGAAAGTAGATCTATTAATTTCATTTGCAAATTGTGAGGAATGTCATCTACAGAAGTAGAAAAAGATCTCAAAGCAATTCGAAAGCTTGGGATAGATTTAGTATCTCCATAAACCACTTAAGTTCCTCTTTTATTGTACTAATTAGAGAAACATAGTCCTTGTCATTTTTTCATGGTCAGAAGATGGAATAGGTAGATGTGCTGCAGCCTTTGATGAAGGCTGTCTTTGCCACACTGCAGGCTTTCTTGTGACAGTGTCAATTACTCCTCACCAATCTCTAAATATGGTCCAGGGATTAATTTTTGACAGGGACGTCATCCTGTAAACTGATGAGGAACTCCCAGCTAATCTGGAGTGGTGTGGTGTTCATTTTATTCGACTTGTGGAGGAGGCTTGCAAAGACAACTGCACCAGTGTTGGCTCCCTTATTCTGCCTTCTGAGAGGGATACCCTCCCAGAGAAGATGTGACATGAAGCCATATGTCCCTCCATGTATGCGGTGCTTTCAGTGCTTGCATTTTGGGCATATGTCTTCTTCCTGCCATACAGGGGACCCTTTGTGTGGTGACTATGGCCATCCAGTCCATGAAGGAATCTCTTGTATTCCAACACCTGTGTGTGTCAGTTGAGCTGACCACCACTCCCCTAGCTTGCCGGATTGCCAGTTTACAAAAGAGAAAAGAAGATCCAAGAGTACTTGTCCCTGAATCACCTGTCATATGCTGAGGCCCGCCGAAAGTATGAGAGACTCCACCCATTGCCACTATCTTCAACTTTTGCCTCTGTTACTTCCTTTCCTCCTCCTCCCTTGTCCTTACCCCTTCTCCTTCCCGGTTTCCCCAAACCCCCCACCCCTTGCAGTTCCCACAGCCTCCCATCAGGGAGTGGCTCCCCCTGCCCAGTCAAAGAAGTGCCCAGTGCTCCATTCTTCAGCATCAGCTGATGATTGGGCTCCCTTCTGGGATTCCTCTCCCCAGTGTCTCTCAGGCCAGAAGACTCTGACCACCACTCAGCCACGAAGTGCACCAGAAACCATTACACCCCCTGTGTCCTGCCCTTCTCCACCTCAGAAAAAGAAGAAGAAGAAACATAAATCCCAAGACAAGGCACCAACAGTGCCCCTGGAGGTGCCATCTTGCCTCTCGCAACATGAGTCTGATATCTTATTCATGGTTATCACCCCATCCTTGCAGGTGATGACTAGTGACTGACCTCCTCCCCAGCTTCTGCATGTCTACCCTGATAGTATCCCTTGCAATTCCACTGGATGATCATGTGGGAATAGTACATCACCTACCAGAAATGCAACATCTTGTCTCCTCCTATTCTGCATTCTGTCTTGTTCTTCAAGAAACACATTTCTGTGAGGGAGTGTGATCAACATTTCGTGGTTACCTGGTGTTCTGTTGGAACCATGCTGGCTCTGGGGTAGCATGTGGTGGGTTCTGCACATTGGTTCTCTCCAATCTCATTAGTGACTGCCAGATTTGTTTGCACTCAAACCACTATCGCTTCCAAGTTGGTACATAGGGGATCCAATCACCATTTTCATTGTCTACCTCCATCCAGGTAGGCCAATTCCTTATGTCTACCTTAATCCAGCAACTCCAACCACCATTTCTCCTCCTTGGGGACTTCAGTGCCCACCATCCACTGTGGGGGAGTGTTACTTCAATGGGTAGGGGTATCCTAATTGACCAACTTATCACGGACCTCGATTTGTGTCTCCTCAATGATGGTTCCTCTACTGACATCAATGCCACCCATGGCACCTTCTCTGCTATCAATCTCACGATCTCCTCCCTTGCCCTGGTGGCTTCCCTACATTGGTCATCCCATGATGACCTTTGTGATAGTGACCACTTTCTGGTGATTCTATGGTTCCTCTGCTGATACCAGGCAGACAGGCCCCCATGTTGTGCATTCCACTGGGCCAATTAGCCTTTATATATGTTTGCTGTGAACCCCCCTCTCAAATACCTTTGATGCAGTCGTGCAAGGCGTCCCTGCCACTATTTTCTGCTGACACTGCTGTTAAACCACATTTGGCTCACTTGTGCTTTTCTGTCACAATGGCAAGACAGTATAGTTAGCCCTGTCCTTAAGCCCAGGAAAAACCTAGTGTCTCTAGTCAGACTAATTGGGTGGTAGCTGTCCAATGTACTTTGTAAACTGATCAAAAGGATGATCAGCTTCAGATTATGTTGGGTACTTGAATCTCAGGACCTTTTGTCCTTGTATCAGTGTGGCTTTTGGACAGAGCGACCTCCGAATGGTCATTTATCCAGATTGGAATCAGCCATTTCACAGACTTTTACTCACTGCTGGCACTTACTGCCATCTTCTTTGAACTATATAAGGCATATGACATGGCTTGGCGCCATCAAATTTTAGTTACCCTCCATAACTGGGGCTACCATAGTCCCCTTCCAATTTTTATCCATAAGTTTTTATTTCACCAGCTCTTCTGGCTTTTGGTTGGCATTTCACTTAGTGCCCCCCAGATTCAGTAGAATGGTATCCCACAGGGTTCTGTGCTAAGTGTCACACTGTTCCTCATTGCCATCAATGTGCTTGTGACCTCTGTTGGGCTTCAGGTTACACCGGCATGGTACATCGACAATTTTTGTATCTGGTGCAGCTTCCACTTGGCACCTTGGAGCTGGCGCTTAGCAGATGCTTCCATCCGATGGGCCTCTGCATGGGCCACCACCCGTGGCTTCCAGTTTTCTTCCTCCAAAATGTGCATTGTTCATTTTAGTCATAGACCCACATTACACCCCGATCCAGAACTTTATTAATGTAACCAGTTCCCTGATGTTATAGCACAGTCCCATTTCTTGGACCTTATTTCTGATAACAAGCTGGCATGGCTGCCCCACACTCACCACCTAAAGACTACATGTATGTGGAAGCTTAATGTTCTCCACCTCCTGGCCCACACATGTTGGGGTGCTGACCATTCCACTCTTCTCCATCTTTACCATAATCTAGTCTGGACATGAGCAGAGCATGGTAGTCAGGCTTATGGCTCAGCAGCTGCTTCCACTTTAACTCCTTGACCCTGTCAATCATTGTGTGGTGCATATGGCTATTGGTGCCTTTTGCACTAATCCTGTTGATAGTCTCCTCACAGAAGTGGGGAGTTCCCTTCTACACATCCAAAGGTGCCAAACCCTTTTTCTTACACAATCACAGTTTGCCAATTCCCTGACCATTCTCTGTAACCTGGGCTCTTCGTCAATGAGGGATGTCTCCCTCCTGTCTTCTACTGGCTTCAAACACCATCTATTTCTGAGATCATGTAGTGTGTTCACAGCAGGGCATCTAGCTATTCAGAGAGCCCTCCTTTCTTTCTCAGGCCTCTTTCCACAGTGTTTTAATTTCTTCAGACTCCATGAGCAGCCTGCAGGCTATTGATCAATGTTACTCTTGTCAGCATTTGGTCTCTACTATTCATGACCTTCTCTCTGACCTTGAGTGTGCTGCCTCTTAAGTTTTCTTTCTCTGGATCCTAAGTCATGTGGGCATCCCAGGTAGTGAACTGGCTGACTGATTAGAGAAGCAGATACTTACCCCCATTTCATTTCCCGATTCCAGCTGTGGATATGTGGATCTACATTAAATCTCTCTTTCCTCAAAAGAGGAATGCCCTCTGGAGTGCTACTGCTATGAGTAAAAAGCTCTGTACGATCAAGGAGTCTACTGCAGTATGGCTCTCTTCCTTCCACTCCTCTCAGAAGGAGTCCACTGTTTTATGCCCTTTACACATTGGTTGTACAAGGCTCACCCATTGTTTCCTCCTACATAATGACCCTTCCCCCACAATGTGGTTGTTGAACCAGACTGACTGTACTTAACACGAAGGGCCAAGAGATGGGGGGGACATTCCAACAATATGTGAGATACTGTCTTCCAGATTCCTTAAATGTAATATTAGCAGACGATCCATGGATGGTTGAACTGGTCCTCAGTTTCTTCCATGGAAGTGGTTTTTATTTCCAGATTTAAGGTTCTACTTTAGTCTTGGTGCTGGGGCAGGTTGGTTGTGGTTGGGACTTCTTTTACAGTCTTCTCGGTCTGTGACCCCACACAGTGCCCCCCCCCCCCCCCCCCCCTCCTTCCCCTTTTCCAAGTTTTTTGGTTTGATCTTACCTTTTATGTTTTAATGTATGTGTTTGATAATCATTATTTTATAATTTGATTCCCCTAACTGGATCCGTCCACTTTTAGCAGGCCCTCTTTCTTCTGTGACTCACTTTGGAATCACAGACTGATGACCTTGCCGTTTGATTGATTGATAAACTGAGAGGGGTTATGGGACCAATGTATTAATCTGGTGGAGATGCCACAATAGAAAAGTACTAAGGAGTGGGTCACACTAGTTTTATGTACTCAGTTTACCCATGAAGAAGACTATTTTTTGAAAATTCTCCCAATAAAAAACTGACCCTTCATCTCAACACACTATACAACTCTGACACTATAAAGTTAAAATTTTTTATTTTTTGACAACTTTTATTTTAGTCATCAGTTTCTTCCGCCATTGGCTATCTCCTTATCTCCAAATGCCAAAATAAAGAAAAGAACAACTTACATTGAGACCTGAACAAGTGCAAATATTTTCACTAGATCTACTGTAGAGTTCCTAAAATGGTACCAACATACACATGATTCATAATAATGGGAGGCATTTGGTGAATGGGTGCATTGTCAACTAAGCAGCTTTATGTATGAAATTCCCTGATTTCCAATATTCTGAGTGTGCTTTTGCTTCCCTACATTTTGCACTAGATGTGCAGGTGCTTTATTACTTTCACTGTTAGTGAATAACTGCTTGAAATGTTGTTACAATATTTGTCTATTATAGAATTTTTACAGTCAAATATTGCTTTATGCTGGACATGCATATCTTGTGCAATGAGTCATAAAAGCAGAAAACACCTGTTCACCAAACGCCACCCATAAATATAACCATATGCATTTAATACCAATTCACTAAGATTGAAAGTAGACCTAGGGAAAATATTTATACTTGTTTCTAGTTTTAATTTTGACTGGTTTCAGCCTGGAATGGCGATCTTAAGATGCTACATTAGAGGGGAGGAAAGTTGATATTATTTCATAAAGTGATTCTTTGAAACAAAAAAACAAATGTTAACAGTAAGTCGCGCCTCAAACATATGTTTTGTTCAGAAACTCACAGTATTTTGACAAGTGCAGTGGGTAAACCTTCGTAAGACACAAACTAGAAGCGGTTTTGCATTGCAGGTGTCAGCAGGGGCCGTACTTTGCACCTGTGATGGTTTCCTGAGATGACTGAGACAGCAAGGTAGCACATCTGGAAGTGGTCAATGTCATCCCATACATTCTGTTGACATGGTGCACAGCAGTAGTCCCAGTTCAGTCTCTGCATATCTTTGGCATCCTACCAGCATGGTGTGTCGATGGCTGTTTGGCTATTCCTTTGCAAGGGTGGCCCATAATGGCTCTTCTGAGCACCCCCACCCTTTGCAAGCAGAGCATTGACCAAGGTGTATTGTCAGATTGTCATGTGGCCAAACATAGTGAGAAACCCCACTTATGTGTAGTGGATTTGGTGCATCAGTTGAAACCTATCTTGGGCTGCCAATCCCCCAACTGGGTTGACTTCAAATGCCTCCAAGAACTGACAGATGTGCATCTTCATCTTGTTAAAAGCACAGGTGGCAGTTGCGCTCCTGCACCACCTATAATGGTTTGAAGTCATGCCGCTGGCTTATCGCCCATCAGCCCACCTACCTAAGCGTGCTCTTCGGGGATTTCTCCGAACTGCAGTGTTGCCTCCATTGTGTGCACTGTGCCAGTGACTGGTGGGTGCATTCGTGTGGCTAACAGTTCACCACTGGAATGGAGGAACCTCTGCACCGTCCTACTGACAGCTTTGCTCACAGCTGGCAGTCGAGCAGGTAGATTCTGCATACCTGGGTGTAATCTTCAGCCCCTTGAACTGTAGACAGACAATCTCTCTTGAGCATCAGCTGAACTCGTAGAAATTCTCCACATAACTGTACAGTTATAATGCGCACTACACAATATTCCTTACTGTTTTATAAAAAAGGAGAGGACAACATGTCTAATCTTGACATAGTTCGCACAACAATGGATCGCCCAGTGTTTTTTCAGTGTGGGATTTAGAAATAAGAAAGTAATTCTCAAGTAAGAGTACATCAAACAACAAAGTATCAAATAAACTCACTTCACCAGTGTCATGTGGCTCAAAATGAAACAAAGTATCCTGTAGTAATTTGAAATTTATTTACATGCAATTGGTGATAAGTGTTTAATATCTGACATAAGAATGATTATTTCTCTCACAAGAAGGGATAAGGACAGCACAGGGCTAGTATTCATGTCATTTACATGTGTGTGTTTCACCACTAACCTATGCTTTTAACAAGATAAAGACTTAACAAGATCAAGTTTTCACTCTGCAATGGAGATTAATTTTGGTAATGGTTTCCCCATGATACTCTTTTTCTCAGGAGTGGTCGTTCAGAAATTAATGCATGAGAATGTCTGAAGTTGTGGAAGGTACATTGAGGTGCTGGAAAAAGAAAAGCTGTGAAGACAGGCTGTGGGTCATAACCAGAAAACACAGTTGCTATGATCTGTTCTCAAAAAAAAAAAAAAAAAAAAAAAAAAAAAAAAAAAAAAAGAGGAAAAGAAAAGGCGCAGTTCTAGGTTAGAGTTCCATTATAACAAACAGTCTGAATCTGCCACCAAGTTCAGAAATAGCATGCACATTGCACTGTAGTGAAAATTTCATTCTGTAAATGTATGTAAATTAATCTATACATGTATTGACATCTCTGCTTAGAAATTACACAATCATCATTTGCCAATTCCCTGACCATCCTGTGAATGGTGTCCTCTTTGCAAGTGAGGGCTGTCTCCCTGGTGGCAACCTCCCACAGGTGGGATTGCTGGTTGGCATGTGTCTCACTTCCCTTTGTCGTTCGTTGGGATCTCCATATCCACTCACTGGAATGGACCTTGTGCATTTCACTTATCTCCCCTCCCCCTTCCCTTTCAGCCCCCCCCCCTTTCCTATGATCCTTGGATGGTACCTAGACCACATATTAGGAGCAACCTGTTTCAGGGTCCTAAGGTCTCTGCTGCACCTATGGTTTTCTAGAATCTTTTAGGTGCCATCCATGCAGTTACAGGGAGCCTTCATCTTTTACACTGATGGTTCTAAGACAGTTGACAAGGTGGGATACACTTCCACATCTTGTACTGCCATTGAACAATATTTATTGCCAGGATCATGTGGTGTGTTCACAGCAGAGCTTTTAGCTATTCACAGGGCCCTCCTTTCCATTTCTCAGGCTTCCCTCCACAGTGTTTTAATTTGTTCAGACACAATGAGCAGCCTGCAGCCTATCAACTGTTGCTACTTTTGTCACGCTTTGATCTCTGCTATCCATGACCTTCTCACTGTCCTTGGCCATGCCACATGCTCAGTTTGCTTTTCTAACCAGACACTCAGCCAGTTAATTCCCTGGGATGCCCACATGACTTGGGACCCAGAGAAAGATGATACTTAACCCCATTCCTTTTCATGATTTCAGCTGCAGATATTTGGATCTAGATCAAACCTCTTTGCCCGGAAGTGGAATGACATCCGGTGTGCTACTGCTCCTGGTAATAAACTCCGCAAGGGCAAGGAATCTGCTGCAGTTTGGCTCTTTTCCTTGCACTCCTCTAGAAAGGAATCAACTGTTTTATACCCTCTATTCAATGGTCATAGTAGGATTACCCATTGTGGGGGTGATTCATTACTTAGGAAGAAACAATGTTGTTGGGGAGTCAGACTGAATGTCCACCCTGCGGGTCCGGGGATTAGAATAGGCCCGAGGTATACCTGCCTGTCGTAAGAGGTGACTAAAAGGAGTCCATCCCCCTCACGGGGGTAGTTAGCACCTGCGTCCGGAGACGGACGGTTCCACGACCTATAATTGTGGTCTTTTTGGTTTTTCACTTCTCGTTTCTTCCTTCCTTTGGTTGGTTCCTTTCTTTGCTCTTCTCCACCTCACTGTCTTCCTTACTCTTTCCCTTGACCTCTTCTCCTTGCCTCCTCATTGCCTTCTTCTCCTTGTCTTCACATTGCCTTCTTTCCTTGCCTTCTCATTGCCTTCTTCTCCTTGCCTTTTCATTGCCTTCTTCTCCTTGCCTTCTCATTGCCTTCTTCTCCTTGCCTTCTCATTGCCTTCTTCTCCTTGCCTTCTCTGGTCTAGGCCTCGGCGTTTGAGACAGTCTGTCCTCTTTCTCCCTCTCTCTCTTCTTTTTCCTCTTCTTCCTTCCTCCCTGTGCGTGCCTGAAGGGGTAACGCGTAATTCCCCGCCCTGGGTAGACATGTAAGGCACGCACGTACCCCCTGGTAAAGGCCTGGCCCAGGGAGGGGTGATTGCCTGAGCTGATACCTTCTGACCATGCCGATTGGTCCCTCCGTCTGTTTCTCGGGAGGTGTGACCTGAGGTGTAAACATTCACCTAAGGCGGGAGAGCCCTCTGAGAGGGTCCCCACAAGGAAGAAGCGCGCCATCGGAGACGCTGGCAATCATGGGGGATTTCTCCGCAATGGATTCTACTCCATCTCTTTCGACTTTTGCCCAAAAACGGAAACGTGACCAGCCACCAGTGACAAAAGTACTACCGCCTGCCCCACAGTTCCTCGTAGTTTCTCGATCTGAGGACGGAAAGGATTTTTCTGCTGTCAACCCTTTCATTATCCAGAAGGGCGTAGATGCCATAGCCGGATCTGTCAAATCTTGTACCAGGTTGCGTAACGGTACCCTATTACT
Source organism: Schistocerca americana (assembly GCF_021461395.2). NCBI lineage: Eukaryota > Metazoa > Arthropoda > Insecta > Orthoptera > Acrididae > Schistocerca > Schistocerca americana. Next base: position 15,443,560 of record NW_025725481.1, on the reverse strand, counting down.
AGAAACTGAGAGCGCCTTTCAGGCACAAAAACTGCTTCGGGCCACACTCCTGTACACGTTCCCTGTCCGGGTGGAGGCTCACCGAACTTTGAATTCGTCTCGTAGTGTGGTCTATACTAGATCCCTCGACGGATTGACTGATGAGGAGATTCAATCTTTCCTCGCTGAGCAGGGCGTGACGGCTGTCCATAGGGTCATGAAAAAGGTCAACAATGACCTTCTACCGACCCGGACCCTTTTCTTGACTTTTGATAGTGTTAAGCTGCCATCGCGCATCAAGGCGGGCTACGAGGTTATTTCTGTTCGCCCCTATGTCCCGACACCTACGCGCTGCTACCAGTGTCAGCGTTTCAATAACACTCGACAGTCTTGTTCCAATGCGGCTAAATGTGTCACTTGTGGCAGGGATGCCCATGAGGGTGACTGTCCACCTCCGTCTCCTCATTGTGTGAACTGTCAGGGTGACCATGCCGCATCCTCCCGAGACTGTCTTGTCTATAAGGAAGAACGCTGTATCCAAGAAATTCGGGTCAAAGAAAAAGTGTCCACCTCTGCTGCTTGCAAGCTATTGGCTAGTAGGAAGCCCACGCTGCTCCCAGTGGGGAAATACAGTATTGTCCTCGCCTCTCCTCGGACTACCAGGGAGGTGGCAACCCAGACATGCGATCTGACCTTCAGCACCACGGTCGTCCATTCGGCCAGTGCTAAAATCGCGCGGTCGACGTCACTTCTTCCTCCCATCACCCCTCAGACACCAGCCCCTTCATCAGCTTCTGCTAAGACGAAGACCCCGAAGTCAGATGCACGGGCCTTCAAGAAGGAACCATCCCGTGCAGACTTCCTACGTCCCTCGACCTCCCAGCCTTCGACCGGTACCTCCACCAAACGACCTTCCAAGAAGGCTCATAGGAAGCACAGTTCTCCTTCTCCGCCACGGCGCATTTCTTCTCCTGCGCCACCCAGCCGTTGCCGCCCCAGGCCGTCATCCGTTTCGCCTGGCCGCACTACTGGTAGCTGAACATCTGGCCGTTCACTGGCGGCGGAAGCTTCCCCTCCCGGCCATGTTGCCGAGATGGCGGATGAACTTATGGACCCAACGGACGATGACTGTCTGCCTACTGATAGCGGTGGCAGTGCTCGCTAGAAGTCAGGCCCTCAGCGACCTTCGAGGTGACCCCTTCTTTCCTCTTCCTTTTCTTCTTACGATGGCACTTATTCACTGGAATATTCGCAGCATTCGCTCCAATCGAGAGGACTTGAAGTTGCTGCTCCGCTTGCACCGTCCGCTCGTCGTAGCCCTCCAGGAAACGAAGCTACGCCCATGCGATCAAATTGCCTTGGCACACTACACCTCTGTGCGTTTTGACCTACCCCCTGTGGTAGGTATCCCAGCTCATGGAGGGGTTATTTTGCTGGTCCAGGATGATATTTACTACGATCCCATCCCGTTGCACACCGGCCTGCAGGCAGTTGCCATCCGCATTACTCTCCCCACTTTTACATTTTCCATTTGTTCTGTTTACACTCCATCGTCGTCTGCTTTTACCAGGGCAGACATGATGCAACTTATTGCTCAGCTGCCTGCACCATTTTTGTTAACTGGAGACTTCAATGCCCACCATCCCCTTTGGGGCTCTCCAGCATCCTGCCCGAGGGGCTCCCTGTTAGCAGACCTTTTCAACCAGCTCAATCTTGTCTGCCTCAATACTGGCGCCCCTACTTTTCTTTTGGACACATCTCACACCTATTCCCATTTAGACCTCTCTATATGTACTCCCCAACTTGCACGCCGGTTTGAGTGGTATGCACTTTCTGATACATATTCTAGCGACCACTTCCCGTGTGTTATCCATCTCCTGCAGCATACCCCCTCTCTGTGCTCATCTAGTTGGACCATCTCCAAAGCAGACTGGGGGCTCTTCTCTTCCAGGGCGACCTTCCAGGATCACACCTTCACAAGCTGTGATAGTCAGGTCACACACCTCACGGAAGTCATTCTCACTGCTGCTGAATATTCCATCCCTCACACTACTTCTTCTCCACGTCGCGTACCGGTCCCCTGGTGGACCGCAGCATGTAGAGGCGCTTTACGTGCTCATCGACGTGCTTTACGCACCATTAAACGCCACCCTACAATGGCGAATTGTATCAATTATAAACGATTACATGCACAGTGTCGTAGTATTATTAAAGAAAGCAAGAAAGCCAGCTGGGCTGCTTTTACAAGCACCTTCAACAGTTTTACTCCTTCTTCTGTTGTCTGGGATAGCCTGTGCCGGCTATCTGGCACTAAGGTCCACTCACCAGTTTCTGGCTTGACGGTCGCGAATGATGTCCTTGTGGCCCCTGAGGATGTCTCCAATGCCTTCGGCCGCTTTTTCACAGAGGTTTTGAGCTCCACTCATTACCACCCTGCCTTCCTCCCCCTAAAACAGGCAGAGGAGGCTAGGCCACCTAACTTCTGCTCCTCGAATCGTGAAAGTTATAATGCCCCATTCACCATGCGGGAACTCGAAAATGCTCTTGCCCGGTCATGGTCCTCCGCTCCAGGGCCAGATTCTATTCATATGCAGATGCTGAAGAACCTTTCTCCTGCGGGTAAAGGTTTCCTTCTTCGTACTTATAATCGCATCTGGATTGAGGGACATGTTCCCGCATGCTGGGGCGAGTCTATTGTTGTACTGATTCCTAAGCCGGGGAAGGACAAGCACTTGCCTTCTAGTTATTGACCCATTTCGCTTACCAGCTGTGTCTGTAAGGTGATGGAGCGAATAGTTAACTCTTGTTTGGTTTGGCTCCTCGAATCTCGATGCCTACTTACCAATGTACAATGTGGATTTTTTAGGCGCTGCTATGCTGTTGACCATCTGGTTACCTTGTCGACCTTCATTATGAATAACTTCTTGCGGAAGCGCCCGACCACGGCTGTGTTCTTTGATTTGGAGAAGGCTTACGACACCTGTTGGAGGGCGGACATTCTCCGCACCATGCATACATGGGGCCTTCGCGGTTGCCTCCCTCTTTTTATTCGCTCCTTTTTAATGGATCGACAGTTCAGGGTACGTGTGGGTTCTGTCCTGTCAGACACCTTTTGCCAGGAGAATAGGGTGCCACAGGGCTCCGTTTTGAGCGTCACTCTCTTCGCCATAGCGATCAATCCAATAATGGATTGCCCCCCAGCTGATGTATCAGGCTCCCTTTTCGTGGACGATTTTACCATCTATTGCAGCACGCAGCGTACATGTTTCCTGGAGCGCTGTCTTCAGCGTTCTCTTGACCGTCTTTACTCCTGGAGTGTCGCCAGTGGCTTCCGTTTTTCTGCCGAAAAGACTATCTGTATTAACTACTGGCGCTACAAAGAGTTTCCCCCACCCTCCCTATGACTCGGTCCCGTTGCTCTCCCATTCGTGGAGACAACAAAATTTTTAGGTCTTACATTTGACAGGAAACTTAGCTGGTCTCCACTTGTGTCATATTTGGCTGCCCGTTGTACCCGTTCTCTAAATGTCCTCCGTGTTCCTAGTGGTATGCCGTGGGGAGCAGATTGAACCATCCTACTTCGTCTATATCGGTCGATCGTCTGCTCCAAACTGGATTATGGGGGCTTCGTATACTTCTCGGCACGGCCGTCCATCTTACGCCGCCTCAACTCCATACAACATCGGGGTTTACATCTTGCGATCAGAGCATTTTATACTACTCCCGTTGAGAGTCTTCATGCTGAAGCCAGTGAATTGCCACTCACCTACCAGCGCGATACACTGCTTTGTCGTATGCCTGTCGGCTACTGTCAATGCCCGACCACCCGTCTTATCGTACCTTTTTTGACGACTCTCTCGACCATCAATATGGGTTGTATGTCTCTGCCCTGCTACCCCCTGGAGTCCGCTTTCGTCGCCTCCTTCACCACCTTGATTTTTCACTCCCTGCAACCTTTAGAGTCGGCGACAGCCACACGCCACCATGGCTCCAGGCTCGGGTTCACGTTCACCTTGACCTCAGCTCGCTCCCAAAGGAGGCTACCCCCGGTTTGGTACACCACTCCCGTTTTCTCGAACTTCATTCGAAGTTCATTAATATGACCTTCATTTACACAGATGGCTCTAAGACCAATGACGGAGTTGGGTGTTCTTTTATTGTCGGGGCACTAAGTTTCAAATACCAGCTCCATGGCCATTGTTTGGTCTTCACAGCTGAACTCATTGCCCTCTACCAAGCTGTTCTTTACATCTGCTGCCACCGACATTCTGCTTATGTCATCTGCTCCAATTCCCTGAGGGCCATCCAGAGCCCCAGTGATCCGTATCCGGTTCACCCTTTCGTGTACCGGATCCAATGCTCTCTTCAGCAGCTGGTGGACGACGGTTCTCCGGTTAGCTTTATGTGGGTTCCTGGCCATGTCGGTATCCCTGGGAAGGAAGCTGCAGATGCCGCGGCCAAGGCTGCAGTCCTCCAGCCTCGGACAGCTTCTTGTTGTGTCCCTTCATCAGATTGTAGCAGGGTCATTTGTCGGCGCATTTTATCGCTGTGGCATGCCGATTGGGCTGCACTTACGGACAACAAGCTTCGGGCCTTGAAACCTCTTCCCGCGGCTTGGACGTCCTCCTCCTGCCCTTCTCGGTGGGAGGAGGTCGTTTTGGCTCAGTTACGAATTGGACACTGCTGATTCAGCCATCGCCATCTGCTGACGGCTGCGCCGGCACCGTTCTGCCCATGTGGGCAGTTGGTGACGGTCCACCACATTTTAACATCCTGTCCCGATTTTAATACTCTGCGTCTTGATCTTGGCCTGCCATGTACTCTGGATGCCATTTTAGCAGATGACCCAGGAGCAGCTGCTCGCATTCTTTGTTTTATCAACTTGACAAACCTGTCCAAGGACATTTGATTATGCTGTTTCTTTTAATCCTATGGCTGTTACTACGTCCTATATAGTGTTGTCCCTTTTAGTTGCTGTTTTAACCTTGTGCCTCGCGGTGCATTCCTAACTTAGTATGGGCGCTAATGACCATTGTAGTTGTGTGCCCTAAAACGACAAAAAAAGAAGAAGAGGTGCAGTTCATATAATAGCCCGTCCATAGTAACTCTGAAGTAGGTCTATTCCAGTTTCTGTTGATCTGCCTCAGCCAGACAGAGATCATCCATCTGATAACAACTTTCCTGTCATTTCTCTTTGTAGCTTCCTCAATCTAGCACCCATCCTCTTTTGTACATGTCTACAACACTCAAGTTTCTTTACCAAGGTATCACCATAAACATTGAACTCATTAATTTTATTGAAAGCTTTAGAGTCCCCATTGCCTAGGTACTTCATCTATATAACATTATAAATGGGAATCGACCTCAGAAATATTTTAAGAGCTCCACCACACTCCTCCATACCTCCTGTCTAACCATCATAATTCTTAGAACACTGATGTTCAATATGTCCTCCAGTGTTACCATGGCAGGTATGGCAGTACTTAGATAAGCACTCAACATCAACAACTTTTCCATTCTCTAGAGAAGTACCACTTGTCCTCTATGTTTTCATGTTCCGTCAAATGCAACAACAATGTCCCTGGTTCCAATAATATTTACAGTTTCTTCTACTGCACATTTCATAGATGCTTTTGACACAACAGTCAAGGCACCTAAAAGTGTTTTATGTACTTGTTGTTCCTAGTGCGAGGAGGGGGAAGGTCCATCAAACTACAAAACACTTGATAGCCTTTTTCCCTTTTCGTATTGCACACATGCATACACCAACTTCAAAATCACATTGAATTACACACAATGTTTGAAGTCATTTTCGAGATTTATTGCAGGATCTACACAGAAAAACTACTTTTGATGCTAAACCCTTCCTGCTAGTTTGTTGTTCAGTTATTTCCAGACAGCCTATACCATCACATTGCTTACATTTCACCACTTCCTTTATCAAAGCAGATAAGGTGCCCACATCAACAACAACAAATCCACTACAAACAGTGTCACTGTTAACACAAAAATTTGAATCAGCAGTAGGATTGGCGGGAGATGATACGTACATTACTTTCAATAGTGTGGCTTCCTTTGCTTGTGAACTGGTTACCATGGAATTTCCTTTTATTGAATTTCTTGATGCATGGCATAGTTTGCATTTATTGCACACTAAATGATATATACTTCCACAAATATATGTAGTACTTGGGCAACAAACATTCAGTAACACATGAACAAATTGCTTCAGCAAAACAAAAGTAAATACTAGCAAAGATAATCATTTATGGACACTAGAAACCTGCACTGTTACAACATATACAATGTATCATCACTGGAAACAGAAAGTTATCAGTTCTTTTCGAAATAATACTGGTTTCTGCAACAGAAATAAAGTAGGCATGACTTCATACATTATTGTAACTTTGAAATTTGCTATATATTGGTAACTTTTCATTTTAAACCCTATATATATATTGTATATATTGTGGAAAAATCGAAATTTTTTAAGTACCCTTTATCCTTAGTGTGTTCACTTCAATTTTTTTAAAGCAGTGGCAATACGCAAATTGTTAACAGGAAATACTGAAAATGCACGGAGGTAGATTTCTGTAAAAGCTCCCGTCCTCCTCACCAAAATAGATGTTGCGACCATAATCCAGCATATTTGGACTTCCATGAAAGGCATTAAAATGTATTTATCAATCTATTTTTACCTCCCTCTATAAATCTTCTTTCACTTCAGTGACAGGTTTGCACTTGGTAGTGTTCGTTGTGACTTGTGACCCATTTCCAACAACTTCAGTTTCGGAGCAGCCCGTTTCCAAAACTTCAATTAGTTTACTGGATCACAACTTCTCATGTTATGCCTTGTGCCTGTGGAAATTCTGGCCATTGTTTTTGCACTCTGTCTCTGGCATATGTTGGAATTTTTGATTTTTAATCCCGTTGTTTTGCACAAAACCAAACTTTAAGAAAATGGTTTAAAATTCTTCACCTTTAGAGTAATTTTTGATTACACAAATGACACATATATGTGCTTAACATTTCATGTGTCTAACACATGTGTATATTTTGCCCTATTTGGTTTAATGTCTCTGAAATAGATGTTTGAACTGTTTGAACCCAACTGTGCCCTCTTTTGATTGTCATGAAAGTTCCATTATCTACAATTATTTGAGGTGCATTATCAATGTTAGTCTGTACTTCAGTTAATGCTGCATTAATCTCATGCAGTAGAAACTCTTTATTTATTCCATTTGATGCTTCATCGCAGTGAGTGAATTGCCGGTGGATTTCATCCTCTCCAGTTCACACTAACACTCACCCACAACCTCTACTGACCTTTGCCACGTGCTCTTGCACATTGATGCTGTAAGGGATATTAGATTTGAAGATGTATAGGTACTTTTCCCTTCATTAGGTACAGTGGTACTTTGTAACGACGACACCACTTCCTAGCCACTTTACCCTTGCACGTAGCTGAAGTCATACAAATAACGGAGATCATTTTTGGACAACCATGTTGATAACGTGGTTAAACAGTATCTTTCCTAGAATTTGGCCTTTGGTGCAACTAATGCTTCAATGTTCAGTTGACGTGTTTTATTACTTGGTCCCACTTCTGTAGATCTTTGGCCCTGGTAAAGAGCTCTTGATGTGATGATGAGTCATTCATTCCCTGACTGGTATGTACTTCTCATGTAGTTGGGAGATTAGCCACTTGTGTTTCTTTTTTAGTGCCACTCAGGGATCACATGTAGGGTCCTTTGAGGTTGACATGTGTGCTTGTGAAGCTGCATTGACCCCTGAAATAGTAACAAGTAACTGAAAAAAGGTTAATAAAAATATATTTTACGTTGGATAACTTGTTTATAAACATATTGTACAACATATTGATTCAAGGTAAAGTCAGGACATTTAGTTTTTAAAAGAGATTTACTATTCCATAAGAGGTTGAGCTCAGTGGCAAGGAGATCAAAAATGTTTACAGCAGCATACATAGCATCTCTCTGCAGCAGAGACAGTGTATGTAATTCTTTTTTCTAGTGCCACACCTGTGAATTTTTGAGTTCTGTCACCAAGGATCCAGTCTCCAGGAACACGATACATTAGAGAAAATCAGTGTTGAGAAGCAGTAGTCAGTTATCTCAGCTGGCTAAATTACTTGCAATGGGAGGTTGATGGACTCATTCTATATATGATTATTTTCACTGCTCAGTAGGGAGATGATAGTTTGATTAAGGAAGAGTTCCCCCAGGACATATTTCTATCACCTGATTATGTGCTGGTTATTCAGTGTCACTGAGTGTTTGTCTGGCTTTTCATGACTTTATGTAAATTACATAAAATTTATTGTGTTTAGCTTGGCAGGAAGGGAGTTAACAAACCTGCTACAGAATTTTGGTGAAATGTCATTGTAGATTGTGTTAGACAGATATTCTGTTACAATGATGGTGTCATCTGTAAACATGGTATATTTCCACTGGGCACCATTGACTACTGCAGGCAGATCTTAGCATAAACCAGAGACACTGAAGGACTCAGAAGGACAGAAGGTGTTACTTTACCCAAACACTGTTCTGGGTGTATTACTAAGTGACTAATCGGGTTCATGACAAACAGTGCCTGTTGCATGTAGCCTATATAAGTGCTTTCTTTAATTTTCAATATTTCGTACAGATGTGGGGTGAATTTAAATTCCTGCCATGATTTAGTACATGTAAAATGTTCAAATGTGTTTGAAATCTTGTAGGACTTAACTGCTAAGTCATCAGTCCCTAAGCTTACACACTACTTAACCTAAATTATCCTAAGGACAAACACACTCCCATGCCCGAGGGAGGACTCGAACCTCCGCCGGGACCAGCCGCACAGTGCATGACTGCAGCGCCTTAGACCGCTCGGCTAATCCCACGGGGCTTAGCACTTATAACAAAAGCTTAACCCTGTAGGATGAGTATTACAGTCAGAAACAGTGCATATATGTCCTGCAGCAGTGTAGCTCAAGTTGCACAAATTATACCCACTGCATATATCCCATGTTTCATAATGAGAGCACTATGTAATTTCCAAAAAACTTCAAACATAATTTCAAACCTCTCGTAAATGCTTAATGTCATAACATAGTTGTGCATTTCTAAAGCAGTCAGAAGTAAGAAGTTGTTTTATACCTTGTAGTTTGAGTCTTTAAACATACTGAATATGATTTATACGGAAGATATTTATTATGCATCATAATTTGAGCGTATTTTTATAATAATGTGGCTCATCACTCATGCTAGAAATTCTCTTATGCAGATGTAACAATAATATACACACTAAATGATTACAAAGTATTATTAAAAATTTCAGTTATAGGTTACTCTTCTAAATGTACTTCACAGATAAGTAATGGATACATGTGTTTGCTGAAATGTATTCTGCCATTGTCCTAATAATCTGAATATTAGTTGTCTGTTACACTGTTACATGCATTACAACTTGAAGAAGCAGTTCATGGACAGTATTTTCTTTTACAAAATGATTATCATATATGGAGGCTGTGGATCTGCATATAATCAAATGTGGCTACAATAACTGCTGGTCAAGAAGGAATAACTGCAGATGTGAATTTGTTAATGACATTGTAAATATGTGATTAGCACTAAATTTAAAAAGTAATGACAAAGTATGTTTTTTATGAATAAATAATTTACAAACACACAGAGGAATTTATGGCAAGTTATATTCACTTTGTGTTAGGTAACCTGTGTGTACAGGGAATTACGATATTTTGCCATGGTTAAATTGTTACCTGCGCACATTTATATCATTACCACAATAGCAATATGTTTACCCAAAATTGTAGTATCTCTCAACTTTGATATTTCTATATGATGATTTTCTACATAATGACAGTCTGCATTTGTAACACAATGTAGGAGGGGCATTCAATAAGTAATGCAACATATTTCTATTCTCGGCCAATGTCACTTCGAAAAATTCTGCATTTAACATCTTCGGATATGATAAAGCTATAGGGGCTGAAGAAGGAATATTCCACAAAGTTGCAATAAGTGGCAGCACTATTTGTGCCTTAAAAATGGCGTCTATAACAGAGGTGTATTGCAAGCAGGGACCTGTTGAGTTTTCAGTGCAAAAGCAGACCATCACAGATATTCATAGGCACTTGCAGAATATCTACAGAGACCTGGTTGTGGAAAAAAGAAGTATGCCATTTGCACACAGTTGTGATTCTGCAATGTTGGAACATGCGAACACTCTGATTGTGATCTGGCAATCGCGACGGATGGAACACCTTGCTGCTCAGCTGGACGTCTCTGTTGTTAGTGCAGACACACTCATCCACCAGTTAGGGTACTCAAAGGTGTGCCCCGCCAAACTGGAGACTGTAAAGACCAACAAATGACCACCTGTGCCAAACTGTCTGCACATTACAAGGGTTAAAGTGATAATTTTTGTCAAACATTGTCAGACAGTGAAACACTCTGAACTGAGAAACAAGACAGCAATCCACAGAGTGGCACCACATCACCTGCTCTGAAGAAAAAGTTCAAAGCTGCATCCTCAACCAGTGAAGTCATGGTGGTGGTCTTCTGGAATTTTGAAGTTGTTATTCTGTGTGATTACCTCCATCATGGTGTAGTGTTTTGCACTACCATCATGAAGTTGAAGAAACAACTTCAGCATGTACGTCACCACAAAAATGGAAATGAACTCTTCTTCTCCGTGACATTGCAAGACCTCACCAAATCTGCACACCTGAGAGGAGCACACATACTTCATTGGGACAAAGAGACAAAATCCAGATGGTGCGATGTCCAGACTGTTGGGTAGACAAGGAAGAACTGTCCATTCTGCACTCTGCAGAAAGCAGTGTGTGGATGATGGGGGCAGTTGTTGATGCAACAAGATGGTGCTGTCATCAATTAGTAGAATGGTGTCATGAGGCATACAAGCCCTCCCAGTAAGGTGGCGTAAGGCCATCAAATTGAACAGAAATTGTGCTGAAAACTCGGGTTTTGTATCAAAGATCATAGGAAATAATATGGTGTAATGGGATCCTGAATAAAGCCAACCTGCTTTCAGAAAAATTATTGCGTTACTTACTGAACACCCCTCATATAATTAAGTCAGCATTTTAGACAATTGAATGTTCCAGATTAGTAATATGGAATGTACTAACTTGTGTATTATGATTAGCTCAAACAATCTGAATAGCTACTTCAAGTGTAATAGATGTCAAGAAATTTCTTTTAACACTTAGTATTTAATATTATATCTCTCTGTAGTGACTACAGAGGCTTGTTAGATGTTACATTTCATTAATGTTTCTATGTTGCAAGTATTACAGTTTAAAAAATTTAATATCAGCAAGGTACCAGGTACTTGGAAGGAATATCTAACAGCATATATCAGTGCATAAAGTGCTGTTACATTTTTGAATCATTTAATGTTTCACTTTTGTATATTTACCCATTGTTAATTGTGTTATGTCCAAAGAATGTACTTGTGATGTTAGAATACATGGTATTGTGTCAACTTGTTAGCTCAGCATAAACATGTGAATCTCACATATTAAATTTGACATTACTTTGGTTTTAAATATGGTCAGGTACCACTTGCCATAAACAGAACAGTCATATGTGTCTCACTATCTTCTTTTTAGAAACATCTGACATTGCTTCCACTTACGTGTGTCAGACGTATTCTGTTTTCTTTTCTGTCGGTCTCTCTTGACCAACTCTTGATCTTTTCGACCCCGATGGTATTAGGTTACGAGGCCAGAGGGTGTCTTTCATTTTCCTTATTTAATCTTCTCTCTGATGGGGGAGGACCTGTTCGGGTATTGAAGAACAAGAACAAGAACAAGAGGAAGAGGAAGAGGAAGTAGTTGTGATACTACTTCGTATCTCCACAATGCGGCTGGAGAAACCTTTAGCCATGCTTGTATCAGAACAGTGATGACCATGCTGTGGAGGAGCATTATTAAATTTCTGTGAAGTTGTGCAAAAGGCTGGACATTCCTGATGCACACAAAAATAATTTGGAGGTGCCAGGTGTTTGGAGAAGACTGAAATGAAAATGAGGACAGGACTTTATAGTTGAGCATTGTTGAAAGTATATGAGGTACTGCTGTACTTCCTCACAAAAGAGTACCTCCTCAGAAAACAGTTTCCCAGATACTACCATAACTTCAGAATTACATGGATAAAAGAAATGATAAAGTCACTATTTTGGTCATTTATTTATGTAGTCATAAATACCATATGATCTTGGGATATCTTCATTGGTGTTACATGCACTTAATGTAAACTATGCAATTTGTTGTAAAATTGCTACAGGGTTTTCTTGCTGTACCCAGGGCATGTCAGAATTCCTGTTACAGGTGTGTAAGAGTTGAAGAAGGGACTTTGTACATTTCCAGACATGGGTTCAGTAATGAAACCTGGTGGATAGAGTTTGCTCTGGAACCTCTCTGTAATAGGAATTGTGAAACACTCTGGATTTTTAGTGAGCAGATGGATGGCATGTGTCGAGTGTAGACTTACTGATGCTCAGTAGTCAGTTTCCTTTATATCTATTATGGACATCATTCCACTTGATACAAGTGTTATAAATATTACTACACAGATCGAAATTTTATATTAATTTTGTGTGTGAGTTCGTTTCTTGTCATGATGCCAACTGGTCAATTGGATTCCTTGGAAGCTTGTTGTTTGCAGTAAAGCTTATTTTGTTGCCAATGTAGTGAAGAAAGTTTTTGTAAGGGTTTTGTAAATTCTTGAAACTTTGTTTTGCAAGTAGTTCATTACCTGGCAGTGAAAAAAAAAAATGCTTGCACTTAGGAAGCTTTGCTTTAGTCTTACCTAATGGATATAAATCTGCAATAATACAAATACATCATTATTCTGTGATGTCCATACGATTATCAGTTTAGATATTTTTGTGGAAATGTTACCCCAGTTTGGAGTTGTCAGTTATCGACTTCCATGTTTCCCTTATAAATTCAGTATTACAGTGATGAAGAATGTGATTGAAACACAATAGGTAATAGTACAATGGTTTGTTCATAAATATGTTCAGAGTGCATGTGGTGTTAATAAGAAAGTATACATGTCACCTTTATTCTATTACAACAAACTTTTTTGTTGTTCACAAGTTACTGCAATAATTTCTTTGTATTCACAATATCAACACCATTGTGACATTGGTATGTACACCAATTATAGTGATATCTCCATGTTCCTGTCATTCATATGTGAAAATTTTGTACCTTACCGTCCAGATATTGTACAGGTACCAGTAAATTGCTAATTGTTTAAACTCTGATGCCCTGTTGTACACAAGAGTTAAACTTCTGACTGGTTTGCAAATAAGTTAATGAGCTAAATGTTCCACTTAAAGCATAAGTGCAATCATTTGCTAAACTTTTTCTTCCTTACATGCTTGAAGTTCATCAGAAGTCTGTAAGTGCACTCATCCTGAAATACTCAATAAATAAAGTGTGGGTATTTGCACACATGATCAGTTACACTGCCTTGGCAAGCACACTGTTTCCCACTGTACTACTTGCCAATACCTATTCGCTAAGATGTGTAGTCTTATGTTAAAAATGTCTTGTTGTGTTCAAGTCCATCAATAATTATCCAAAATATTTTTTGTAGTTCCTGGAAGGCATTAATTAGGCAACTTGCAACTGGTACCGGTTTCCTGGACATACAGCTGAATCTCCAGTAGCCCAGTGTAAGAGTTAACTTGAAGGTCAGTTACTCGAACAGCATTAGTTTAATAATTGATGTCATTCATTGTTATGTAAGCAACTTCGGTGCCTAAAGTTAGTTTCGCAATACTGTCTGATTGTAAAGTGACTTTTTTAACATAATAAGCCTTGAGTTATTAATATTAGTGCATCTTCATTGGGGCTCTTGTCTATTTTTATTACACTGGCCATTGGCTACAGATTTTTCTCCATCAGATGCATGTATCCGTGCACGTCCACTCTATGCACATTTCTTACTTAATGTGTCAGAATTTTGGGCACATGAACATTGATTAGTGTAGATCTTGTTTGCATACATGGTTGTTAGGTGATCATAAATCATTAACTCAATCCATTAATTTATGGCTAATGATAGAAGCAGCTACTAGTTGTGGAAGGTTCTTCATTCTCCTATATCTTTCCGTACGAGCTCTGATTTCCCTTATTTTATCTTGGTGATCAATCCTCCCTACGTATGTCGGTGTCAACAAAATAATTTCACATTCGGAGAAGGAAGTTGGTTACTGGAATTTCGTGAGAAGATTCTATCGCAACGAAAAACACCTATCTTTTAATGATGTCCATCCCAAATCTCATATCATTTCTGTGACACTCTCTCCCATATTTCACTATAATACAAAACCTGCTGCTTTTCTTTAAAGTTTTTCGATGTACTCAGTCAGTGCTATCTGGTGAGGATCCCACACTGTGCAACAGTATTCTAAATGTGGGCGGACAAGCATAGTGTCGGCAGTCTTGTTAGTAGGTCTGTTACATTTTCTAAGTGTCTTGCCAATAAAACACAGTCTTTGGTTAGCCTTCCCTACATAATTTTCTGTGTGTTACAGGTGTTGGAGCAGCACCTTTTTTAGGATAGGTAAGACAGAAAGATGTCAAGGTCTACGAGAGGTCAGGATTGAAACAAATCTTCAGTTTAGGAAAGAAATTAAACAGCACAATTCTAGCACATTGGATCACCAATCACAGCTATCAATTATAAATTTTCACCAATCACCAGAAATTTTATCTCCACCAAGTTGTATCTCAGTCCTAGGTAATTCCATTGATGAATTAAAGTCACCCAACCCAGTTGACATAATCTGCCTCTCTGAACACCATGTGACCACTGGTATAGGAACTAGGCCTTAGCACAATGAGAAACTCAGACAGGAGAGTACTGCAAATGTTAGAATAAGGAAAGGTTCTCATAAAAGTATAATTAAAAATAATGTAAGCGTATTTCATCTAAATATTGGGAGTTTAAAGAATAAAGTAGATGAGCTTCTGGTTTGTTTAGAAGATTTAGAAGCTGAGAATGAAGTAGATATACTATGCCTGTCTGAGCATCACATTGTTACTGATATGGATAAGGTAAATGTAAGTGGTTATAAGCTCTCTGCACATGTAATGAGAGAAAATATGGAGAAAGGAGGAGTTGCTATATATGTCAAAAGTTATCATTGTGCAAAAAGTATAGAAACAAAAAAGTTTTGTGTAGAGAAACATATAGAAGCATGTGCCTGTGAGCTTAAATTAAATAAAGGCACATTTATAATTGTAACTGTATATAGGTCCCCATCAGGAAATTTTCATCTATTTCTGAAAAATTTGGACTCCTTGTTGTGCCATCTGTCAGACAGGGGGAAGCAAATTTTTATTTGTGGGGACTTCAATGTAGATTCTCTGAAAGAGGGTAATAGGAAAAATGACCTTGAAGTATTACTCGGTTCTTTCAATTTGACACCCGTTATTGATTTTCCTACTCGGGTGGTAAAGGATAGCAGCTCACTGATAGATAACTTCTTTATAGACCAAGATAAGTTTAACCAGATAAATGCTCAGCCTGTTGAGAATGGTCTTTCTGATCATGGTGCACAGCTAGTTACAATATATGACATAGCTCCATTCAGCAATACTAAACAGTCCTCCAAAGTAGTACGTTCAGTCAACGATTTAACAATTGCATATTTCAGGGAAAGCCTACAGCAGTTAGACTGGGATGAGGTGTACCGTGAACCTGATGCCAATTTAAAATATAATTTATTTCATGACATTTTTGTAAATGCATTTGAAAACTGCTTCCCCAAGAAAATAGTTAAATATACTCGTAAGAAACCTTGTAACAAACCATGGCTTACTAAGGGTATAAAAATATCTTGTAACCAGAAAAGGGAAATGTATCTGACAGCAAGAAAGAGTAGTGACCCAGAAACTATCAAAAATTATAAAAAACTACCGTGTTATATTAAGAAAAGTTATTAAAAAATCCAGGAGTATGTGTATCATGTCTGAAATCAGCAACTCTGATAATAAAATTAAAACAATTTGGAATATTATTAAAAGAGAAACAGGTCAACCAAGAGCAGAGAAAGACAGTATAACTATCAAATTGAATGAAAACTTTACGAACAAAAAGTCAGAAGTTGAAAATATTTTTAATAATCATTTTCTAAATGTTGTGGATATAGTAGGATCCAGGTGTTCATTAGAAGATGCTAGGCTGTTAATGGAAGAGGCCATACCTATGCAATTTGATACAATTGAAATCTCACCCACTTCTCCCTCTGAAATTAGGAAAATAATAAACTTGCTTAAAAGCAAAAACTCACATGGAATTGATGGCATTTCCAGCAAAATACTAAAAGCTTGTTCTCAACAGATAAGTAAGATTCTCAGCCACCTGTGTAATAGCTCTCTGGAACAGGGCATTTTCCCTGATAGACTGAAATATGCTATTGTTATACCTTTGCATAAAAAGGGGGATAGATCTGATGTCAACAATTACCGTCCAATCTCCCTTCTAACAGCTTTCTCCAAAATTTTTGAGAAAGTAATGTATTCAAGAGTAGCTTCACATATCTGTAAAAATGAAGTACTAACAAAATGTCAGTTTGGTTTCCAGAAAGGTTTTTCAACAGAAAATGCCATATATGCTTTCACCAGTCAAATTTTGAATGATCTGAATAACCGAACACCTCCCATTGGGATTTTTTGTGATCTCTCAAAGGCTTTTGATTGTGTAAATCATGAAATTCTGCTAGACAAGCTCAAGTATTGTGGCATGAGTGGGACAGTGCACAAATGGTTTAATTCGTACCTAATTGGAAGAGTGCAGAAAGTTGAAATAAGTAGTTCTCGTAACATGCAAAGATCAGCACATTCCTCAAACTGGGGAACTATCAAGAATGGGGTTCCACAAGGGTCAGTATTGGGTCCTTTGTTGTTCTTATTATATGTTAATGACTTGCCATTCTATATTCATGAAGAGGCAAAGTTAGTTCTCTTTGCTGATGATACAAGTATAGTAATCACACCTGAGAAACAAGAATTAACTGATGAAATTGTCAATACTGTCTTTCAGAAAATTACTAAGTGGTTCCTTGTAAACGGACTCTCACTGAATTTTGATAAGACACAGTACATACAGTTCCGTACAGTGAATGGTATGACGCCATTAATAAATATAGACCTTAATCAGAAGCATATAGCTAAGGTAGAATATTCCAAATTTTTAGGTATGTCCATTGATGAGAGATTAAATTGGAAGAAACACATTGATGATCTGCTGAAACGTTTGAGTTCAGCTTCTTATGCAATAAGGGTCATTGCAAATTTTGGTGATAAACATCTTAGTAAATTAGCTTACTACGCCTATTTTCACTCATTGCTTTCATATGGCATCATATTTTGGGGTAATTCATCACTGAGGAATAAAGTATTTATTGCACAGAAGCGTGTAATCAGAATAATAGCTGGAGTCCACCCAAGATCATCCTGCAGACATTTATTTAAGGATCTAGGGATACCCAATTCAAAAGTAATAGCAGTGTGCATAGCTACAATACTAGGAGAAAGGACGATCTTCACTATTCAAGATTAAATCTAACTTTGGCACAGAAAGGGGTGAATTATACTGGCACTAAAGTCTTTGGTCACTTACCAAATAGTATCAAAAGTCTGACAGATAACCAACAAGTATTTAAGAAGAAATTAAAAGAATTTCTGAATGATAACTCCTTCTACACCATAGAGGAATTTTTAGATATAAATTAAGAAAAAAAATATTAAAAAAATA
Organism: Schistocerca americana; assembly: GCF_021461395.2. Classification (NCBI taxonomy): domain Eukaryota; kingdom Metazoa; phylum Arthropoda; class Insecta; order Orthoptera; family Acrididae; genus Schistocerca; species Schistocerca americana. The sequence continues at coordinate 15,425,759 of NW_025725481.1, read as the reverse complement.
AAAAAATAAAAATAAAAAAACACAAAAATAAATAAAGTTGTTATATTAACTTAAGTATGTTGTTGAATTAACCTAATTATGTCATGTATTGAAAAATTCGACTCGTTCCGCATCATTACGAAATATCGTATTCATGATCCATGGAACTAGTATTAATCTAATCTAATCTAATCTAATCTAATCTGTGTTCCTTCCAGTTTAAATTGTTCATAATTGTAATACCTAGGTATTTAGTTGACTTTACAGCTTTTAGATTACACTGATTTATCGTGTAACTGAAGTTTAATGAGTTCCTTCTAGCACTCATGTGGATAACCTCACACTTTTCATTATTCAGAGCCAACTGCCACTTTTCCAACCATTCTGATCCTCTTTTTCTAAATCGTTTTGCAGTTTGTTTTGATCTTCTGATGACTTTATTAGTCGATAAATGACAGCATCATCTGCAAACAACTGAAGACGGCCACTCAGATTGTCTCCCAAATTGTTTGAATAGATAAGGAACAGCAAAGGGCCTACAACACTACCTTGGGGAATGCCAGAAATCACTTCTGTTTTACTCTATGACTTTCCTACAATTACAATGAACTGTGACCTCTCTGACGGAAATCACAGATCCAGTCACATAACTGAGATGATATTCCATAATCACACAATTTCACTACAAGCTGCTTGTGTAGTACCTACAGTGTCAAAAGCCTTATGGAAATCCAGAAATATGGAATCAATCTGAAATCCCTTGTCAATAGCACTCAGCACTTCATGTGAATAGAGAGCTAGTTGTGTTTCACAAGAATGATGATTTGGGGATTACAATATTCAGTCTTGCTACAACAGTCCTGTGTTCACTAATCCCTGAATCAGTTTTTATGCTCATTATTAACTCAGGATTATTTCTTGCTAAGAGGTCAAGCGTGTTTTCACAACCGTTTACTATTCACGTGGGCTCATGAACTAATTGCTCGAGATCATTTTCAGAGAATGTGTTTAGCACAATTTCAGATGATATTTTATGCGTACCTCCGGAATTAAACATGTATTTTCACCAACATATCGAGGGTAAATTAAAGTCACCACCAACTATTATCATATGATTCGGGTATGTGTTTAAAATCAAACTCAAGTTTTCTTTGATCCTTTCAGAAACTGTGCCATCTGAATTGGGAGGTCGGTAAAAGGATACAATTATTATTTTATTCCATTTGCCAACAATGACTTCTGCCCATACTAATTCACAGGATGTATCTACTTCAATTTCGTGACAAGTTAAACTACTTCTGACAGCAATAAACACGCCTCCACCAACCATGTTTAGCCTATCCTTTTGGAACACCATTAGGTTCTAAACAAAAATTTTGGCTGAGCTTATATCCAGCTTTAGCCAGCTTTCAGGGCCTATAACAATTTAAGCATCAATGCTTTCTATTAGCGCTTGGAGCTCTGGTACTTTCCCAACACAGCTACGACAATTTACAACTGTTATACCAGTGGTTCCTGTATCTACATTTTTGCTGTGTTCAGCCTGCACCCTTTGTAACTGAAGTGCTTTTTGTGTTTTCCCGAGACCCTCTAACGTAAAGAACTGCCCAGTCGACACCACACAGACCCTGCTACTTGTGTATCTGCCACCTGTACGTGGTGGGCACCTGACCTATTCAGCGGAACCCGAAACCCAACCACCCTTTGGCGCAAGTCGAGGAATCAGCAGCCTAGCCATCTGAGCCTCTGATTCTGACCCTTCACTCAGCTCTGTACCAGAGGTCCGGAATTGCCCCTGACGGCTATGCTGCAAATGGTCAGCTCTGCTTTAATCTTGCAAGCAAGAATGGCAGCCTTTACCACTTCTGTTAGCTGCTCGAAACCAAAGAGAATCTCTTTTGATCGAAAGTGACACGCGTAATTGGTACCAACTTGAGCAACCACCTGCAGTTGGCTGCATGCCGTGCTCTTCATGGCATCCGGGAGTACCCTTTCCACATCTGGAGTGATTCCACCCGGTATGCACACGGAATGCACACTGGATTTCTTACCATTCTTGTCATCCAAGTCCCTAAGGGGGGCCTATAATGCACCTAACCTTGGAGCTCCAAACTACCAATAATCTCAGCCTCTGTGATTGCCCAGATCTTGGAGGCTGAATGGTTTCCTCTGAAACAGGACAGGTGACAGCATCTGGCTCAGTGACAGTGTCAGCCACAGACAGAACCTGGAACCTGTTTGTCAGACAAACCGGAGAGGCATTATGTGTGGCCACCTGGGAAGTCTTTCACCATGTGCTTCGCCCCGGGGCAACCTCCCACTCGACAACAGGTGAGGGGTCAGCCTCAGTGCGAGCAGTAACTGGGTTGGCCACTGGTGAGGACTGATCAGAAGACTCTGACGTGCTGGACGTCCGTTGTGTCCCCACGGCCGGCCCACAACAGTGGTGCCCATCCACTGCAGCCTCAAGCTCTGTAACGGAATCCATCACAGCCTGAAGCTGAGAGCGAAGTGTCACCAACTCGGCTCACATCCGCATACAACAATCACAGTCCCTGTCCATACAAAAGACCATGGAAGACTAAACTATGCAGATAAACAAACTGTCAGCACATGCTGTGCAATTCTACTATAGAACCTGCCAAAAACACTAACTGAAGCTGAGAGCGAAGTGTCACCGACTCGGCTCACATTCACACACAACAATCACAGTCCCTGTCCATACAAAAGACCATGGAAGACTAAACTATGCAGATAAACAAACTGTCAGCACATGCTGTGCAATTCTACTATAGAACCTGCCAAAAACACAAACTGTGTCTAGTAATACGCGTATGTTCAGAAACCTAACTACCGAAGCACTCAGGTCAAACTAAATAATTTGACCCTGATCTGGAACTTGTAATATGTCACAAAATCAGTTTACTTTCTGATGCAAATGAAAACACGAGAACTGTGGCTATTAGATGTTAAATTTACATGCAGAAAGTCAAGAAATTGAACTATTCAAGTAGACAGATGATATAATAAAATTCGCTCCTGGTTAGGAACTCGTAAATGACAAATGTGGTTACTTATCTGTTGCTGCATCTGTCGCAGTTAGCTACTGCTGCCTGAGTACTGCTATGACATGTTTGCGCACTTCTTTCATTGTTCCCCTCTATTACTGTGATTTAGTACATTTACAATTGAAAAGAAGGCAAAGTGCTGGAGTGTTTCTCTAGAATGTTTCTAAATACTTGTAATGTGGCTATTTAGAGAGACTGCTATACTCATTCATTTTCCGTAGTGGATTAAATGTACTAAGCTAGCAGTAGGAATAAATTGAATCGGTTCCAGTGTAGAAATTTTTGCTTCAGTCAGGATGGTGAAGTATCGGTGCCTCATGCAATTGGTTTTTAATTAACGCAAATGCTTCTTGATATTCCTTATTCCATTTCCAGTGGAGATGAACTTGTGAAGATAAAAAAATCGAGGATAAATACTGTGATAGAAATTGCACAAACTGAGAGATTTTCAGTTGATTACATCATTTTTGTGCAGGAAAATTTCTCACTGGTTCCATTTTCATTGGATCAGGTTTGATTCCATGCAAAGAAATTACATGCCCAAGGAAACAAGCGATTTGGCAAATTCTTATTTACCCATCCACTAAACGCTTACATTACACGACATAGAATGTATAAATGTTCTCCCTAAAGGTAGTACTAATTAGAATAACATTATGTAGGTGATAAGTGTATCAATAATTCTTCTCTTAGAACTTCTGTGAGTGCTGTCATAAAGGCCACTGATGATACTGACAGCCCGAAGGCCATCCTTTTAAACTGCTAACACCTTCCATTCCACAGAAAGGCTGTGTTCTTCCTGCTATACCTTCACCCTCCAGTTGGTCACATTGTACAGTAAACTGCATCATTTCTCAATGGGCATCAGTTAGTAAATGCACACAGCCATCCCTTTTTGTTACAGTGTGGATTGCATTAGAACTTTCACTATCTGAGTGTTAAATAATCTGATTCTTCTACACACCCTTAATTGCTTTATTAACTATGGCTTTCTAGGGCAAGGGTACTGGGTACAATTTACTATGGAATGGCTCATGATTCTTAACTTGAGTTTTACAAGCACATCATCTGATTGGACAAGATGTTCTTAAAACAGATTGACATAACACCCTTATATTTTTACCTGTTCCTTCTGTTTAGGTTCAGGCATGTCCCCTAATGTTTGAGTCATACTTTGAGTGCTGGTCAGAGCATTTTAATCATCATTATTCTCCTGGAGCCCAGCATCTTCCCCCGACTTACTTAAAGATGCAGTTCCAAAACTCATATTTACGAATGGACTAACCTAATCGACTCCCTTGACGAATCCTGAAACACTCTCCTCTTCATTTCTGTCTGACTAGTGGAAGGAACAGAAGTGTGAAAGAATGCATTGACAAACCTATTCAGAATCAGTGAATTCTGAGAACCAAACTGATGTTAAGTCATACAAAAATGAATACACTCTGCTCATACATACTCTCCTAAACTCTGAACTTTAACAGTGCCTGGCCTTTAGTGGGTTTACTTTGATTGTTTACAGCAGTGTCAATACACAGATCATTAACAGTAAATATTGAAAATGCAAGGATGTAGATTTTCTGTAATAGCTCCCATCTTCCTCACACGAAAGACATTAAAATGTGTTCATGATTCTATTTTTCCTCCCTCTATAAATCCTCTTTCACTTCAGTGACAGGTTTGCACTAGGTAGTGTTCATTGTAACTTCTGACCCATTTCTGACAATTTCAATTTCTGAGCGGCCTCCTTTGATAACTTCATTTAGTTTACTGAATAAAGACATCACATATTATGACTTTGACTTGTGGAATTTCTGGCCATTTGTTTTGCACTCTGTCTCTGGCATATGTTGGAAATTTTTATTTTTAATCCTGCTCTTTTTCACACAACCAAATTTTTTTTAAGAATATGGTTAAAATTCTTCACAGTTGCAATAAATTTTGATTACAAAAATGACCCATACATTTGCTTAACATTACATGTGGCTACCGCACGTGTCTACTTTGCCCTGTTTGGTTTAATGTTTGTGAAATAAATGTTTGAAAAGTTTGAACTGTTGGAACCCAAGCAAGGTGAACACCCGGTGCCCTATTTTGATTCTCCTGAAAGTTCCATTATCTACATTTATTTGAGGTGCATTGTCAATGTTAGTCTCTATTTCATTCAATGCTGCATTAATCTTGTGCAGAAGAAGCTCTTTATTTATTCCTTTTGACCCTTTGTCACACACTGTGGATTGCCAGTGGATTTCATATTCTCCAGTACACTCTAGCACTTGCCCACAACCTCTACTGACCTTTCTTGCCACACACGCTACTGCACATTGATGCTTGCTAGCCACTTTCCTCTTGCCCATAGCTGATCTCCATTACTTGTATGACTTTGTTGTTGGACAACCATGTTGATAACATGCTTAGACAGCATCTTCTCTAGAATTTGGCATTAGGTTCAACTAATGCCTTAGGTGTTTAGTTGACATGTTTTAATACTTGGTCTCACTTCTGCAGATGTTTGGACCTGGTAAAGGGCTTTTGATGTGTTGGTTTTGTAGTACCACCCAGGGATCATGTGAAGAGTCGTCTAAGATTGATATGTGTGCATGTGAAGCTGCATTGTCAGCTGAAATACTTTTATTAATCTTTTGTCAGTTATGCAACTTGTTAGGTATATCTTCTGTTGGATAAGTTGTTTCTAAACATATTGTACAACATAGTGATTAAAGGGACAATTATGGAATAGTAAATAACTATTCAAAGCTGAACTAAATAAGAAAACAACATAAGGTTTTCAGCTCAGTGGGAAGGAGGTTGAAAATTTTTTACAGCAGCATACATAGCATCTCTCTGCAGCAGAGACACTGCACATAATTGTTTTGTTTACTGCCACACTTGTGAATTGTTGAGTTCTGTCACCAAGTATCCAGTCTCTAGGAACAAGATTTTCTGTGGTGGATTAAACGTAATAAGTGGACCAGTAGGAAGCTGTTTCATAGCCTCTCACAGCCAAACACCACTGACTTTTGTAACAGGGCTACTCACCACTTTATCACCCTTAAGGAAAACACAGTTGCAGTGAATGTTTGCAGATTATGTGGGTTGTTCTATTGTTGTATACAATCTTATTGGTGGATGTGGTCTGCCAGACTGCTGATTCAATTTGTAGATCAGTTAACAGCCCGTTGCAGCTTCTCGCTGTTTTCAACTTTTAGTAGACCTGTAGAACCATTAGCAAATAAGATATCTTTATATTCTTCTATACTTACATGCATTATGTTCAGCTGCTTCGCCTTTTGGTCACTTTACCTAGAGTACCATCTGCTGATGACACTATAATACACAGAAAAGTAACATTGTTTAGGGATTCTAGGAGGAAATATGTTGACGTGGACTGAATTTCTGTTTATTGTGATGAATGGCAGCTTGTTTTACATGTACAAAAATGTAAGTGAATGTGGATGATTAGGAGAAACAAGCCATTAATGTTCAAATACAGTACTGTGATGCTTGACACAATCTACATCCACATGACTGATCTGGAGTTCACAATAAACTGCGTGGCAGATTGTTTGTCTACCCATCTTCAAGCTATCTTTTCCATTCCACTCACGGACAGCATGAGCGAAAAATGAACACTTCAGTCACACCCTGTGAGCTCTAATTTATTTGGTGTTGGTGAAGATGATGATCATTTCTCGCTATGTAGGTGGGTGGCAACAAAATATTTTCACACTCTAGGAGAAAGCTGGTGATTGAAGTTGTAGTGGACTGACCAGACAGCCAATCCACTATGACTTGTAGCCGAATAGCATGCGTTTAACTCACGCAGGCTGGCGTGAGGTCTGGAACAGATTAAAGTAGTTGATTCTAATAAATAAAGTACGGAGTTGATGTAATACTTAACTTTAAACCATAATTGGAGAACATCGCTCTTGTTGATACGTTATATAATCTCAATATAAACTGGTCATGGCGCCTTGCTAGGTCGTAGCAAATGATGTAGCTGAAGGCTATGCTAACTATCACCTCGGCAAATGAGAGCATATTTGTCAGTGTAGCTTCGCTAGCAAAGTTGGCTGTACAACTGGGGACGAGTGCTAGGATGTCTCTCCAGACCTGCCGTGTGGCGGCGCTCGGTCTGCAATCACTGACAGTGGCGACACACAGGTCCGACGTATACTATCGGACCGCGGCCGATTTAAAGGCTACCACCTAGCAAGTGTGGTGTCTGGTGGTGACACCACAGAAGTTTCATCGGAAGATCTGACTGCAATGAAAAAGGGCTTGGTTTTAATGATTGACACCCCAATTCGCGTATTATATCCATGACCCTGTCTCCCCTAATTTCACTATAATACTAATAAAACGGCCCTTGTATGAACTGATTGTTGTCCTATGTCAATAATATCTTGCACAGATCTCACAAAGCACAGCAATACTTCAGAAGATGGTGGATGTGCTTGATTATATGCAGTCTCTCTTGTAGACCTTTGGCACTCTCCAAGTGTTCTGCCAATAAATTGCAGTCATTGGTTTGGTTTCCTCACAGCATAGTCTATATGATCATTCTGATTTAATTCATCTGTAATTCTAATTTTAGGTATTAAGCTTAATTAGCAGCCTTTATTTTGATGTATTGTGAAACCAAAATTTGGCGGGTATCCCCTCATACTCGTGTGGATGATCTCATTTCTCCTTATTGAGAGACAAATGCCACTCTTTGCACCATACAAATATCTTATCTAAAACATTTTGCAATTCGTATTGATCATCTGACAACTTTACACGACGGTAAATGACGGCATCAACTGCTAACAATCTAAGAGGACTGCTCAGATTGTTTCCTAATTCATTTGTGTAGATCAGGAACAGCAGAGGGCCTATAACACTCTGGTGGAGATCACCAGATATTACTTCCATTTTACTTGGTGGCTTTCCATAAATTATTATAGTCTATGACCTTTCTCACAGGAAATCATGAATCCAGTGCACAACTAAGATGTGATACAATTTTATTAGAAGTCACGTCTGAGGAATAGTGTTGAAAGCCTTCTGAAAATCTAAAATTATGGCATCATTTTGAGATCCCCCTGTCGATAGCACTCATTACTATATGGAACTAAAGTGCTAGTTGTATTGCGGTGCTCCATGAGAAAAATATTTTCCAAATCCATGCTGACTGTGTGTCAACAGATTGTGTGTGTTCATCATGATTTTCCTCCAGGAAAACAGTTTATGTTCAAAAATCCTGCACCAAATCTGCATAATTGATATAGGTCTGTAATTGAGCAAATTACTCCCATTCCTTTTCTTTGTATTGGTGCAAATTTTGCAGCTTATTCTTCAGGTGTGGATCTTACGAAGAGCAAACGGCTGTGTATGATTGCTAATCATGGAGTTATTGTATCAGCATGCTCTGAAACGAACCTGAGTGGTATACAACCTGGACTGGAGGCCTTGCTTTTATTGAGTGATGTAAGCTGCTTCTCAACATGGAGGACACCTATAACTAAGTTAGTAATGTTGGCAGTCATTCTTGTTTTGAATACTGGAATATTTACTTGGTTTTTGAAATTGTGTCAGCAAAGAAAACTATGCATCGTAACTCAGCTTTTGTGGCACTTCATCAGTAACATCACAATTGTTATCATGCAGTGAAGGTATTGATTGCATGTTGGCACTGTTGTACTTTACATACAACCAGAATCACTTTCAATTCTGCCAGATTTAAGGACAGTTTCATTGTGGTAACTATTAAAAGCCTCTCTCACTGCAGTTTGCACTAAATTTCCAGTTTTTGTAAAACCTTTTTTGCCAGTTTTGGGATTTTACATTATTTTACATTTGGCATGCATTTCCTCATAGCTCCTGTAATAGTGTTCTGACCTGTTTTGTGTACTATGAAGGTTCTCTTATCATTTTATTTGATATATAGCCCACAACTGCCACCAATTCTATTTATTCAAATCCATAACATCTTGTCTAGGTCTACATAGTCAGATTAGAAGAAGTTGAGGCTGCCTCTTAAAAAGGGGTCAACCACAATTTTTATCTGCTTTTATATATGTATATAGCGTTTATATAGTGTTTATTTTTGTGTGCTTGGATCTTATGATATCTAGATTCACTACAATATATGTCTGGACGCTAACCCATGTATCAGTCATAAAGCTCCCTATTTGCTCAGGATTATTTGTTGGTAATTGGTCTATTATGCTTTGAAACAATTTATGCTTAAAGTGGGACCCTGAGCTAATAATTATTGTTGAAATACTTATCTGAGAAAGCCTTTGTTACGATCTGAGATGACATCTTATACTTACAATCAATTTGTGATGTCTATTTTAGCCAACATATGGAGGCTAGATTGAAGTCATCACCATCTGTAATTCTATGACTGGGATACCAATTTGAAATGACTGAGCATGTCTTTGAGCTGTTCAGCAACTCTTCCAGGTGGTTGGTAAAATGAGCTAGTCATTAATTTGTTCAAGTTGTCAAATATAACCTATCCATACTAACTCACAGGGACTATCTACATAAATAAGTAAAAGGGAATGGTGATGAATTCAGATGACTGAAACAGAGGGGAAACATGATTAATTAAGGCTGTAATTGTATTGTGTCATAAGAAGGTAATGACAGAAGGTTGACGACATTTGAGAGGAGGAGCCATAATTCAGTTGGGTCGAGGTATTTTGTGGTTGACCGATGCTCAGAGCGCATCGAATGTCCCACCTTCACTGTGTCGAGTGTCTATCTTGTCTTTATGTCCTCAGTTGACTTACTCTTCTGATAATTCATAATGTAATTGGATACATAGAGAGTCTAATATATAGAAGGTCTTAAAGTTTACAAGCTCATGGAGCCAGTGGACCTTCCTTGTGGCAGAAATGTTGAAGGGGAAGGAAGAGTGGTCAAGGAAAAGAACTGGTGAGGTTTAGAAAAAAGGAGTAGAGATGGGAAAATTTGGAAGACTTCATGCAGCCATAGCCCCTTGTTTTGGTTGACTTTTCCAAATTTACTACTTTTACTAAAATTCATCAGGCCATCTCCGTCACCCCTCTTCCTTCCCCTTCAATTCTTCTGCCAGGAGAGGGGCCACTGGCTCCCAAAACTTACAAACTGTAATGCCCTCTATATGATTGTTCTCCTGCCAGAGGTTGCTGAGTAGACTTTTTATTTATTCAGTTGCATTATATTTTCAAAAACTGATTATTTTCTTCTAATAACTGCTGTGTTTTACTTCTTGTCGTCATTTACTAGGTGAATTTGAAATTAAAACTACATTGATTAGGCCATAATTTGAGGACTACTTTCTCTGAACAGGCTAAACTCTTCGAGCATAGTTTTTTCACTGCATTCTGAGGAATTTTGCCAGCTTCAGCCAATATTGGCTTTTTGTCCTGAAAGTGGATTCTTTGCTCATAATAGACAGCTGACTGCTCCTCTGGTTTGTTAATCATATGCGGTATGGCCTCCACGTATTTCCCTACCAGGTTTTTACAATTACCAGAGTTTGCAATGTAAGCTAATTTAACCATCTTCCCAGTATCATCTTCAACACTGATATGATGTGGACATCTGAATTATTTGCATAATGTCCCTGTTAACAAGATGCTGTTAATGTTTTGAGAGAAAATGTGTTTGTCGCTACACGTAGCTATATATATGTCCAATGTGTATTATGTATTTTGCTGCTGTGAGAGCAACTGTGTTGGTTTCTTCCATGCATTTGACATTATCCACATATTTACTTCAGGTTTATACAGATTTTGTCATAATTAAAAGTGAATAGTGACTTGTGTGAAAATACACTCCTGGAAAAAGAATTAGGTAAACCCTTTCAGAGGTTTCCAATTCACTCAAGATTTGTTGAAACATTCACACTCAAGATTTACTGTTGCAACAGTGTGTATGGAGTACATGAAATGACTAAATTTACAGGTTGGTAACCGAAGTGGTACTGAGGTCTCAGATATTGGTCCGTGCTGAAATTTCCATTTTAGTATGTGGTGCAGCCTCCAAATGTGTCAATGCGGATACTGACTCTGGCATCCAGTCCATCATACAGATGGTGAATATTGTACAGGAATACACTATGCTACACCTGCCAGACCTGTTCTTGTAGTTTTGTAAGAGCTGTTGGAACAAGAAATGACTTGTGCCATTCGTCAACCATCATCTCCAGCTCGGGCTCCATTGGGGACAAGTGTGGAGAAAGTGCTGTCCCAAGAATTTTCTTCAGGTCTTGCAGAGCATGTTGAGTTCCATGGGCACTGTTTGGGCTAGCGTTATCCTGTTTGAACAACACATCATTTTCATGGTGCAAGAACGGCAAAAAACCTGGGCTAACAACATTCTGCCCATACAGATCAATGGTTCACATCCCTTTCATAAATGCAAAGATAAACGAGAATTGTAGCTTATCGCAACCCCAAATGTAAGGACTGTGGTGGGACCAGTGTGCCTCGAATGAAATAAGTTTATGAGACATCGCTCACCAGGTCTGTCATACATGCAAATGAGCATCACTTGCTTGCAGGCAGAATCTGCTTTCATCATTGAAGTCTATCACACACCATGCTGTCTTCCAAATGATCCTCTGATAGCACGAACAGTGCAAGTCGATGCCGTGCCATGGGTGGAAGATAGGCTAGCCTGACTGCTAATAACCAATTTTCAACAGTTCGTGTTGGCACATATGGGCTCACAAGACCTCTTATCTGTGTGTGGTAGCTGTACGAACTGCCACTGTAGCCCTTACCATATGTCTGTCTATACAGCTGTCTGTGCGGTGTGTAGGTCCAGGATCTCTTTCATGTGAGTGACATACTGAGGGAGGTGGTGCAGTGGTTAGCATACTGGACTTACATTTGGGAGATAATGGTTCAAACCTGCGTCCAGCTATCCTGATTTAGGTTTTCCATGATTCACTTCAGGCAAATGCTGCGATGGTTCCTTTGAAAGGGTATGGCTAATTTTCTTCCCCATTCTTGCATAATCCAGTGGGACCAATGACCTCATTGTTTTGTCCCTTCCCCCAAATCAACCAACCGAGCAATGGGTGTGACAATACTCACATGACCACTGATAAGAGTGTCATTAGACTGCTGACACAACACATCTAGTCAGTCTCCTCTCTGTGACATGCAACACACAAAGGCTCTGTAGTCAGATGTGCTTGACAAGTAAACGTGCTGCACTTCATACAAACTTTTATCATGGAGTTGCCTTTTTTTTCCTCCCACACACATGTAACACCCATTCTTCTTCATCTCTGATGGCTCTGGTGTGTCAATGACAGCTTCTGAAGGGAATTTCTTTCTTAGGTTGGAAATCATCTCAATGAGGACTGATACCTGAATTTCTATTCTTCAAGTGCTCATTTGCCAATGGAAATTCTTCAGATAAATACATTGAATTATGACATTTCTTTTTGGTTGCGAAAGTGAATACAAAATTTGGCAATTTGGCCCAGTTATGTTCAGCATAAGTGCAAAATGGCTAAGCAGGGATGGCTAGAAAACAAATGTAAGGATGTAGAGGTTTACCTCACTTGGGGTAGGATAAATACTGCCTACAAGAAAATTAAAGAGACCATTGGAGGAAAAAGAACCACTAGTATGAATATCAAGAGCTCAGATGGAAACCCAGTTCTAAGCAAAGTAGGGAAAGCAGAAGGCTGGATGGAGTATATAGAGGGTCTATACAAGGACAGTGTACTTGAGGACAATATTATTGAAATGCAATAGCATGTAAATGAAGATGAAATGGGAGATAAGATACTGCGTGAGGAGTTTGACAGAGCACTGAAAGACCTGAGTTGAAACAAGGCCCTGGGAGTAGATAACATTCCATTAGAACTACTGACAGCCTTGGGAGAGCCAGTCCTGACAAAACTCTACTATCTGGTGAGCAAGATGTATAAGACAGCCAAAATACCCTCAGACTTCAAGAAGAATAAATAAATTCCAGTCCCAAAGAAAGCATGTGCTGGCAGATGTGAAAATTACCAAACAATCAGTTTAAAAAGTCATGGATGCAAAATACTAACGCGAATTCTTTACAGACTAATGGAAAAGCTGGTAGAAGCCAACGTCAGGGAAGATCAGATTGGATTCCACAGAAATATTGGAACACGTGAGGCAATACTGTCCCTACGACTTATCTTAGAAGAAAGATTAAGAAAAGGCAGACCTACCCTTCTAGCATTTGTAAACTTAGAGAGAGCTTTTGACAAAGTTAATTGTAATACTCTCTTTCAAATTCTGAAGGTGGCAGGGGTAAAATACAGGGAGCGAAAGGCTACTTACAATTTGTACAGAAACCAGATGGCAGTTATAAGAGTCGAGGGACTTAAAAGGGAAGCAGTGGTTGGGAATGGATTGAGACAGGGTTGTTGCCTCTTCCCGATGTTATTCATTCTGTATATTGAGCAAGCAGTGAAGGAAACAAAAGAAAAATTCGGAGTAGGTATTAAAATCCAAGGAGAAAAAATAAAAAGTTTGAGGTTCACCGATGATGTTGTAATTCTGTCAGGGACAGCAAAGGACTTGGAAGAGCAGTTGAACGAAATGGACAGTGGTTTGAAAGGAGGATATAAGATGAACATCAACAAAAGCAAAATGAGGATAATGGAATGTAGTGGAATCGGGTGATGCTGAGCAAATTAGGTTAGGAAATTAGGTTAGGAAATGAGACACTTAAAGTAGTAAAGGAATTTTGCTATTTGGGGAGCAAAATAACTGATGATGGTCAAAGTAGAGAGGATATAATATGTAGACTGGCAATGGCAAGGAAAGTGTTTCTGAAGAAGAGAAATTTGTTAACATTGAGTGTCAGGAAGTCGTTTCTGAAAGTATTTGTATGGAGTGTAGCCATGTATGGAAGTGAAACATGGACGATAAATAGTTTGGACAAGAAGAGAATAGAAGCTTTCGAAATGTGGTGCTACAGAAGAATGCTGAAGATTAGATGGGTAGATCACATAACTAATGAGGAGGTATGGAGTAGAATAGGGGAGAAGAGGAGTTTGTGGCACAACTTGACAAGAAAAAGGGACTGGTTGGTAGGACATGTTCCGAGGAATCAAGTGATCACAAATTTAGTATTGGAGGGCAATGTAGAGGCTAAAAATCGTAGAGGGAGACCAAGAGATGAATACACTAAACAGATACTGAAGGATGTAGGTTGCAGTAGGTACTGGGAGACGAAGAAGCTTGCACAGGACAGAGTAGCACAGAGAGCTGCATCAAACCAGTCTCTGGACTGAAGACCACAACACAACACACATGTTCAGCATACTATAAACTAACACCATAGGCCAACTCCTAAATTTGGAAACAGCATAACCTATAATCATTTTATCCACAGTATCCATTCCTCCTTCAGTGTGATTGTAATTTAATAGTGGTACCTGGATTTCCTGTTTCAGGGTTGATATCATGCATTGTGGACACGAGTATCTGTGAACAATTACTTTTTGTTGGGTACAAGACAAGAGATTTATTAGCTTGGAAGCCAAGTTTTGAAACTCCACAGGTTGATCTCTTAGATATGAAATTCAGGAGGGATCTCTCTTTCCTTCTTGTGAAGAGTGCCTAGGATGGTCAATTTTTTTCTCTAACATGTCTTCCACTACTGGCAGCTTGTGTACATTTCATCGATTGTCACATAATCAGCAGGATTATATGATCACTTCAGGTTGATTGCAAAGGAATGTGGACACTTTCTGACAGCGGTTATGCTGTCAAGTTTTTCCTTTCATTTTGAGTGGAAATATTAGCAAACCTCATACAATGCATTACAAGCAGAAATCTGTTGTAGCTCATTAAGGCCGCATATTCAGTGGCTCAGTCTTAGAGTTAAAAATGACAGAGCAAGTGCTTGAGTGTCAGTCACCTCTGATCTCTCTGAAGATGGCTGGATGGTATTCAGCCAAAATATTAGAAGAAGAAGAAGAAGAAGAAGAAGAAAAAGCAGAATTTATGTGAGTGAATGCCAAAAATTTAATGGAACAGTCTTTACACCATGACAATTTGAATAACCGTGGACACCAGCTTGTCACAGATTGGGTATTTAGTTCTGCTTTGAATGGTGTTACTTCTTGCCCCTGGGTTATGCTTACTAGTGTTAGTGACTAGAGCATTCTTCCTTGCAAATGCTAAAAATGCAACAGTAGCTACACAAATGTGTTCACATGGTATTAGTAGGATCTACATAGAATAAATATTAGCAGAAATGAATGTACTGAGATCATCCTTCACTCCAATGAAAGAGTGATAGATGCTTGTTAACGACATTGAGCTCAAAAAATTTAAAAAGTAAAAATTATTTTAAAGGTTCACTCACAAAGAAACTTCGAACTTGTGAAGCAAAATTCAGTGTCAATATTGAAATCTATGTCTAATCAGCACGTCACTTAATAACTGGTTGAAAGTTAATACAAAGATTTGAGTTCCAGCTTACAGGCAGCACTGATGTGGGAAACATTGCCTTCAAGTTTCACTTTTTTATTATTGTATTTTTCCTTCTTCTAGTTATAATTATTAAAAAGCAGAAATAAGTTAAATTACAAATATACACATTCAAATTATAAAACAGGATTTAATTCAGTAAAATTTGTTACTAATGGGACAACTTTTTAGATATGACATGTAGTCCATGTGCGGTGGACCCAAACTTACCAAGTAATCACTGAATCTGTTAATATTATCTACACATCAGGCACATGAAATGGCAGTATTTAATAATAATAATAATAATAAATAGAAGTAGTATTGTTACAATTAGGCTTGTATAATGGATAGAAAAACTGTGCCTTATGAACTAAAGCTTACCAAAGAATACACTAGAAGATGTAGACTTGTAAAATATATTATTTTCTTAATAGGAAAAAGAACCTCACTATTAAATTCAAATATTTTGAAGGTCTCGGATGAACCAGCAACTCACTTCCAAGTGTCGGTCATTCACTGTGCAACCAGCAGTGAATCCGCCAGAACAGCAGATCTGAGGTGAGGTGTGGCCCAGTCAGCAGCAGGAGAGCATGCCACAGTTGGCATACATTACACCAGCAATTCTGGAAAAATGTCAAAAAACTATTTAGGGCTAAATTTATTTTGTTTCGTTAAGATTGTGGACCTGTGTTTTTTTGTGGTTCAAAATATCTAGGTTCTCCCTTTGGGGCTCTACACCACACTTCCATGCTTTCATTTAGGTGACATAACTTATGCTTCTCCATTAGAAGTGCATTGTATATTTTCTATCATAGGATTACTCCCTAAAACTTGTCATGGATCTGCTCCTCATTTGTCCTATATAAAACTTGTCTCAGCCATTTCAGTTTATTTTGTATACTCCTGAATTGCAGTATTTGTCTGGCTTTATTTCCATTTTTGTGGAATAACCTATTTCCCAGGGTAATATCATCTACCAAACGCTTTGGGGACATTTTTGTGTAGATATTACAGTGCGGGATTGCACACAATCTACAGAATTCTAGCCTTAATCAAATTTATGCTGCTGTGATGTTTGACATTCCTAACAGAGAATCATCCCACCCCAGAAACATATCGATCATTATAAGCAAGTATCCTGGTTACAATATGGTGTGTGATTTAAATATTATGTAATCACAGGAGATGGGGTCAAAAGTTCTCTCTGTTTCCGGAACACTAATGTAGTGCTTTATCGCTGATACTTTGCCATGAGGATGCCATCTGCTGAGTGCAGGAATTAGTGCATCGTGGAATGCTCGGTGCAGAATCCACAGAATCCAGACTGTTCTGGGACTAGGGTATTGTAGTCTGTAATGAATTACTGGATCAACTGTATTTCAGTATGTTCAAGAATTCTGAATGAGAAAATAAGGAATGAGATTGGACTAGAACTTATGGGAAGAAGCAGATTGGGGTTTATGGATGGTGATGGCCTCAGGTGACTTAACCTCAGAGGAAACAGGATATGGTGGCCGAGCAATTCTAGGTGCTTCAGTCTGGAACTGCGCACCTGCTACAGTCACAGTTTGGAATCCTGCCTCGAGCATGGATGTGTCTGATGTCCTTAGATTAGTTAGGTTTAGGTAGTTCTATGTTCTAGGGGACTGATGACCTCAGATGTTGAGTCCCATAGTGCACAGAGCCATTTAAATTTGAATTTGAAACAGGACAAGTGAAGGTAGTGGTTGTATACTCCGGTAAGTAGTAACAACAGAATATGCTTTGCTCATGTAAATCATTTCTGATGCAAACCTCAAGTTGCTTAGCATTATCTGGTCGCCGGTGTTGCAGAAGTGCTTCCACTCCATCCTGTTCCTACGAGATCCCTAATCTGTGGGTGCAGGTCCCTGGCACCAGTTTCAGAAGAGCAAGCAGACATGTGAGAGATGAACATATAAAACTCGATAGCAGAGTCGGTCATTGCAGTATTTTCTCCATGTATTGCCTTACCATGTTATTACATTTCTCTGAGTTCATAATGCAAGTTCATTTAAGCACACTCCCAGCATCATCTTCAACACTGGTTAGGTCTGGATAGTTAGATTAGGTACATAATGCATCTGTTGAGTTAATGTTTGTGTGTTTCTGTTAATATTTTGAGAGAAACTGTGTTCCTCCCTAAACATGGCTAGGTGTACATCTGACATGTATTTAGAATTTTCCTGCTGGAGCAATTGTATTTGGTCTCTCCATGTATTTAGCATTATCCTCCTGTTCAGTTAAGTTTTGTACAGGATGTATCATAAGGAGAAGTGAATGGTGAGCAAGAGTGAAAATATATGGTCTTGCCACTGCCTCATATGGAATACTGTCTGGCTTAGTGAAAATTTCCATTAAATGCAAACTTTCCTCAATTAATTGTGCTAAGATTTCATCCATGGGGTATTTGAACAGGAAGTTCAATACTACTTCATGACATTACTTGGCAATATCTGTTTCACACAATTACCTGTTAAAAGAAATGTACATGTGTTGGTCATGGATAATATTTGAGCCTAATTAGGTAATTTAAAAGTTTATCTCCAGAAATTTTATACTACTTAGTACAAATATATTTGACTTAAATCAGTGGCCATTCACAGCTACTTCTACAGTTACATCACTAAAGACTAATTTACTAGCTCGTGTTTGCAGGAATGTTTTCCTTTTTATTGCCACACACATTTGTTATGTATGAGGCGGAACTATGGGCCTCGTGAGAAAAGGGTGACCCGGTTGAGTCACGCAGTTTGACTCTTAGTCTGATTATGTGGTGTGGCCATTAATTGCAGCGTTGATCACGTGGGCTCACATGAGGATCAATGAACTATACTTGATGGGATGTATCTGTAACTTAGGTGGTTAGAAAGTTAGTAGACAGGAATACAATTAAATACTTAGCTTTAATTCAGCATCAGCAGTGAACGTTGATCTTGACTTTGTACAATAATATTTAGAAGTGTAGTTATAGACTGAATAATTCTTTACAATTCCGATTGCTTCACGCATATAGATCAATTTTCAATGTGTAAACTGTAAGTGGCACCCGGCTAGGTCATAGCTACTGACTTAGCTGAAGGCTGTGCTAACTAGCGTATCTCTGCAAATGAGATCTCTAATAGGAATGGTTCACTTGTTATGGCTTCAAAGTTGGCTGTAGAACTGGCCAGTGAGCTAGCCTGTCTCTTAAGACCAGCTGAGTGGCGGCACTTTTTCTGCTAGCATTGAGAGTGGCAACTCGCGGGTCCAATGTGTACTGATAGACTGCGGCCAATTTGAAACCTACAACCTAGCAAGTTTGGTGCCTTGTGGTGTCACCACAACATTCATCTGTCATTTTTCACTACTTTCACCCTGCATATTTCTGTTAATGTTATAAGAGCAACTGCATTGTTCTCTCCACATGTTTGGGTGTAAGACATTAGTTTGGTTGTTACTTTTCTATTCGCTGCTACATACCATTCTAGGCATATCTCTTCTTAAACTAATAGGTCGAGATCAACTCTCCAGTTTTTACTCATCGTGGTTTTTTCACTTCTTCTCCCTTGTTTACAGTTACAAATTTTCTTCATTGGATATTTAGGCAGAATCCAATTCCTTGAAATAGTTCTTTTGTGTTGTTACGCTTGGTTGCTATTGAAACACTTGATAGATTTTCTCTTGTTTTTGTATCAAAATTCCTTTTTTCCTTTGGTCGTTTCACACTGGTCACTACATTCTAATGTTTTTGACCACAAGAATGTGTGAAGTTGGATTGCAACCTTCTCACTTCTTTTACATGCATGGACTTACTTGGCATGCTTAGCTGATCTTCTTGTCTGGATAGCTGGCTCTATGTCAGTCTCCAAAAACTTCTTCTCCAAAGAATGATGGTAGTTAAAGGAATATATACTGGGTGATCCAACTGAAGTTTTGGATGAGATTATCTTGAAAACTATACATTGAGTAAAAGTAGTGGGTAAGAAGAGTTCATACGCTCAAAGGGGGACATCAAATGATACTAGACTTAACCTCCATCCCCTGCCCCATTGAGTGGGGCAGGGGGAAACTTTTAAATATTAAACAGAAACATCCATTTTTTATTCTAGATTTGAATTCTTCATAAAAAAGTAATCAAGTTTTGTCTGAATCAGTTTTTTAAACCATTGACAGATGGTACTGAAATAGAGAAAAAAGTAAAATTGGGGAAGAACTCTGATTTATCTAGAATCATCCAAGAAAGATGCGTAAAATCACTGAGGAATGTGTGCCAAATGTTTTGTTATGCCAAATTAACCTATTTTTGTACAAAACGTACTGTATCCTACTTTTAGCATTACCCAGGAACGACAACATGGATGTAGTGGAATGATGTTCCCATGGGTTGCTTCATTAGTGAGAGTCCCCTTGCCTCTCACATTTTGGGGTGCTTCATTAGTGTGAATCCCCTTACCTCTCACAATTTGGGGTGCTTAATTAATGAAATTAGCCACAAAGAAATTGTTGAAAATTATCCCCATTTGCTTCAATGCATAAAGTCAATTGTCTGCAAAAGTTGTACACAGTTTTGAGCAGCACATCCTGTGGTATGGCTGCACATGCTCTTTGAATGCGTTGCTCCATATCGTTTCAGGTTGTGGGCGGTCTTTCACAGACAATAATTTTTAAATAACCCCACAAGAAAAAATCAGGAGATGTTAGGTCTGGTGAACATGGAGGTCACTGAATTGGTCCGCTGCGTCCTATCCACTTACCAGGGTACTGTAAATTTAAAATGTTACACACATTTTTAGCATAATGGGGAGCTGCTTTGTCCTGTTGGAACCACATTCACTGCCTAGTTTCTAAATCAACATCTTCCATTAGCTCCAACAAATCATTGTAGAGAAGTTGTAAATAAGATTCCCTAGTGACATTTCACCCAAAAAATATGGTCCTATCAAGTAAACCATTTAAAGTTTCACACCAGACCATTAACCACCATATGTGTTGATTGTCAATATTGGTCCTCTGTCAAACCACACTGGCACAGACCCATTGACAATCATGATGATTTAATTTTCCATTATCTAAAAAAATCATTGTCACCTCTTGTGATTTCCAAGGCCCATTGGCAGAAATGCACATGTATTTGCATATATTTCAGCATTAATGCCTGTGTCAGTGTGATATGATAAGCATGATATTTATGTGCCTTCAAAATCCTCAAAACAGTTGATTTCGGTATTCCAGTTTGTCTCTGAATCGCATGACTACTAATTTCAGGATCCAGTTCAACACAGGCAAGAATGGTATGGGCAACAGCGTAATTTTCATTGTATTCACAATGACAAGTTGGATGGTGCACATATTCATTATTCGAAACTGCTCTCAACAAGCTTGAAATGTTTTTGCTTGGATGTCGTTTGTTTGGGAAACGATCGGCATACAATTGTGCAGCTGCATCATAATTGTTATGACATTCATCTAAAATTAACATCACATCAACAGTCTCTGAAGGAGGATAGTGAGCCATGTTTTGCTAAAGAATAATTTACTTTAGTCAGTTGATGTTTACGGTTCACAATCGGAAAGTGAAGTGACGTCAGATCACAATGAACCGACCTTTATACTGAGCAATAGTTCGCAGTTTGGCGATGGTAGCACCACAGTCGGGTGAGTAATGGTGTTGTGAAGAGTTCCCTAACGAAACTTTAATACCAGTCCCCTTCCTCTATCAAAAATTTTTTTTGTAAAAAAAAAAAAAAAAAAAAAAAAAAAAAAAAAAAAAAAAGAAAGAAAAATCTTAATTTGGTGTAATGAAAGAATTGGTGCACATTTTGCATCAATTTGATGCATCTTTATCTAATCATTCTAAATAAATTGGAGTTCTTTCCCAATTTTAAAGTTTCTTGATTCCAGTGCCATCTGTCAGTGGTTTAAAAAAATGTATCAGATGAAACTTGATTACTTTTTTATTGAGAATACGAATCTGCAATAAAAAATGGTGTTTCCATTTAAGATTTAAAAGTTGCCCCTCACGCAAGGGGGTGGGGGATGGGGGTCACATGTAGTATTATTAGATGGCCCCCTTTGAGCTTATGAACTCATCTTACCCACTATTTTTACTCAATGTATAGTTTTCGAGATAATCTCATCCCAAACTTCAGACGGACAGTTCAACTTTCATAAAGAAAAAAATAATCAGTTCACACATAAACATTAGACTTCTTGTAAGTCATCCATATCATCTCACATTAGACACAAATTAAGATACATTTACCACATAGTTGATTCAACAGCCACCGAAACAGTGAACAAGTCTTGCCTCTAGTACATCTGTGTTAAAAGTTGCTAAAAATCTTTTTTCAACTCATCTGTTTATTTCATCACTACAATAAAGTTACGAAACAGCTCAGAACAACACATAAGTTTCTTGGGGCTGGTGTGTTCTTTCATTACAATTTCCTTGACATGACCGACAAGTGCTGTTGGTTCCATTTGACTGCCATGTCTACGGTCTTCTCACTACACACTTTAGACCTGCACACACAGACAGGTGACACACAGTAGATAGGCTCTCTCACACTTATATTTAAAATATCATGTATTCGAGAAGGTAGAAGGCCGAGTGGTTCTAGAAATTACGCGGAAATTCTCTAAACACTATTGGTGATATTAATGTAAAGTGCCTCATTCCACATCATTAAGGAACTAAGTAATTGCAGTTGATGTTGCTCTGTACTTGACAATTTAGAATTCAGCATTTTTCACTCTGTTACTGACTCCCCACTGCTCAATTTTGTGGCAAGATTTTGAAATTCTGTCCATTTTCACTTTCTCACTGTGCTCCTTTGTTTTTGCATGTTAAATTAAATATTTCTTGTGCACATTGAGACCAGTATGAAGTACCCACAGAACAGTGACCCCCCCCCCCTCCCCCCTCCCACCATCCCCGCTTGCAAATCTTATGGGTACCCCCACATTGGCAACATTGATGAAAAGTGGTGGTAGAAAATAACCAGTGACTTTAATTGAGTTAGTGTTATATTTCAACCACTTTGTGCGGATGTTAGTTTGCCCAGTTTTTCACCCTTTTATTTAAGGGACTTCATCATTTTTATGCGCATTTGATGCACCTGTTTGAGTGGTGTTACAAATGTGAGAGAGAAGAAATTTAATTACCTTCAAAAGAAATATAGTGTTCCCATAGAAATTGTCAACTTGTGGTTTATGGAACACAAGAGCCCACACAATACTTGTCAATTTTGGAGTTCTTAAAAAATTTCAGGATAATATTTTCTAAAACTGTAAAAAAAAAATGTTTTCCTGTGATTCTCTTCACTTCATTAAATCTCTGAGCAATTTTGAGACTTGCTGCTAGATCAAATTCTGATTTCAGAAACTTGTTCATATCGATTAGCACTGGATGACTGTCAAGGTGTTTAATGTGTTAACAAATTATTTAGCAAAGTTTCTGGAAAATGTGGGTTCAAATCCCCCCCAGCTTTAATTGGAAAATAATCTGCCACTTTTCAAAGCTTTCAGGTGCTCATGAGGTGGGCTGCTTAATACATCATACATGTCTGCACCTCATCTCAGAATGAAAATTAAATGGAAGACAATTTATCACTATTTTCCTCTATGATCCCTTCTTCCCTTGAATTTTGTAATTCATGTCTTCCGACAACAATAAAAACACCATTGTAAAATTGTTTCCATAAATCAGCAAACTGACAATACAATTTTAGCTTGTTACAACAATATTACATAATTCAAGACATAAAGACTCTACAGTAGTACCTGTTGGCTGTAATACAACATTTTTAGAGACAGCTCTCAACTCATACTAAAAATGTTCTGAAAGCTAATACAAATTTTTGAGTTTTTGGATATTTGCTATATTTAAACAAAAAATAAGCATGCAGATTTAAATACTATACGTGGTGATCTCCAATGTCATCTGACATGAGCAATGAAAATTTTTCGCTGCCAGCAAAACTCAATCAGTGGCTACACTGCAACTAAGTTGTATGTTTTTACTCCAGGGGGCAAGCATTTAAAATATAAAGTTTAACCTATGCAATGTGGTTGGTTTCTTAGAAATTTAAATGTTCACTGTGACCTACCCTTTGGGATTACCTCATCTTCCCCTATATGAATAAAAGAATGCTTGCGCTGGGGAGGAAAAGTACCGTTAGTCACAAGGAGTGAGAAATTATGTAAACTGTAGTGCAGGAGTGGGCAAGAAACCTGCTTGTGTGAGGTACACTTGCACTTGAGCAGGCACCTGAGTGTGGCGTGCATACAGGGGTGCCAGGCAGCTGCTTTCTTCCTCCCCTCCCCTCCCCCCCCCCCTCCCCTCATATTCTTCCCTGCCTTCTCCCTGGTGTCTTTTATTTCCTAGCTGCATATCACTTGAGATCCAGCTTATTTAAGTACTGCAAGTCGACTTTGCAATGAAATTAATGTCGGAAACAAAATTTCTACATACAGACTAACTCCACAACAGTTATATAAATTTTCATCAACTACTTTGCTCTTAGCCACAATACATTAATTTTTATAACAGTAAAAAATCTGTCACAGAGTTATGTTGAGCCAAACATTGCCATTACTTTCACAGACTCATGATGAAGACAAGGAGGCTAATGCTGTGGAAAGTAGATCTATTAATTTCATTTGCAAATTGTGAGGAATGTCATCTACAGAAGTAGAAAAAGATCTCAAAGCAATTCGAAAGCTTGGGATAGATTTAGTATCTCCATAAACCACTTAAGTTCCTCTTTTATTGTACTAATTAGAGAAACATAGTCCTTGTCATTTTTTCATGGTCAGAAGATGGAATAGGTAGATGTGCTGCAGCCTTTGATGAAGGCTGTCTTTGCCACACTGCAGGCTTTCTTGTGACAGTGTCAATTACTCCTCACCAATCTCTAAATATGGTCCAGGGATTAATTTTTGACAGGGACGTCATCCTGTAAACTGATGAGGAACTCCCAGCTAATCTGGAGTGGTGTGGTGTTCATTTTATTCGACTTGTGGAGGAGGCTTGCAAAGACAACTGCACCAGTGTTGGCTCCCTTATTCTTCCTTCTGAGAGGGATACCCTCCCAGAGAAGATGTGACATGAAGCCATATGTCCCTCCATGTATGCGGTGCTTTCAGTGCTTGCATTTTGGGCATATGTCTTCTTCCTGCCATACAGGGGACCCTTTGTGTGGTGACTATGGCCATCCAGTCCATGAAGGAATCTCTTGTATTCCAACACCTGTGTGTGTCAGTTGAGCTGACCACCACTCCCCTAGCTTGCCGGATTGCCAGTTTACAAAAGAGAAAAGAAGATCCAAGAATACTTGTCCCTGAATCACCTGTCATATGCTGAGGCCCGCCGAAAGTATGAGAGACTCCACCCATTGCCACTATCTTCAACTTTTGCCTCTGTTACTTCCTTTCCTCCTCCTCCCTTGTCCTTACCCCTTCTCCTTCCCGGTTTCCCCAAACCCCCCACCCCTTGCAGTTCCCACAGCCTCCCATCAGGGAGTGGCTCCCCCTGCCCAGTCAAAGAAGTGCCCAGTGCTCCATTCTTCAGCATCAGCTGATGATTGGGCTCCCTTCTGGGATTCCTCTCCCCAGTGTCTCTCAGGCCAGAAGACTCTGACCACCACTCAGCCACGAAGTGCACCATTTGTGCACCCCAAGGTCACCCACTCTCTTTCAGTTCCAGATCTTGCAGAAACCATTACACCCCCTGTGTCCTGCCCTTCTCCACCTCAGAAAAAGAAGAAGAAGAAACATAAATCCCAAGACAAGGCACCAACAGTGCCCCTGGAGGTGCCATCTTGCCTCTCGCAACGTGAGTCTGACGTCTTATTCATGGTTATCACCCCATCCTTGCAGGTGATGACTAGTGACTGACCTCCTCCCCAGCTTCTGCATGTCTACCTTGATAGTATCCCTTGCAATTCCACTGGATGATCATGTGGGAATAGTACATCACCTATCAGAAATGCAACATCTTGCCTCCTCCTATTCTGCATTCTGTCTTGTTCTTCAAGAAACACATTTCTGTGAGGGAGTGTGATCAACATTTCGTGGTTACCTGGTGTTCTGTTGGAACCATGCTGGCTCTGGGGTAGCATGTGGTGGGTTCTGCACATTGGTTCTCTCCAATCTCATTAGTGACTGCCAGATTTGTTTACACTCAAACCACTATCGCTTCCAAGTTGGTACATAGGGGATCCAATCACCATTTTCAATGTCTACCTCCATCCAGGTAGGCCAATTCCTTATGTCTACCTTAATCCAGCAACTCCAACCACCATTTCTCCTCCTTGGGGACTTCAGTGCCCACCATCCACTGTGGGGGAGTGTTACTTCAATGGGTAGGGGTATCCTAATTGACCAACTTATCACGGACCTCGATTTGTGTCTCCTCAATGATGGTTCCTCTACTGACATCAATGCCACCCATGGCACCTTCTCTGCTATCAATCTCACGATCTCCTCCCTTGCCCTGGTGGCTTCCCTACATTGGTCATCCCATGATGACCTTTGTGATAGTGACCACTTTCTGGTGATTCTATGGTTCCTCTGCTGATACCAGGCAGACAGGCCCCCATGTTGTGCATTCCACTGGGCCAATTAGCCTTTATATATGTTTGCTGTGAACCCCCCTCTCAAATACCTTTGATGCAGTCGTGCAAGGCGTCCCTGCCACTATTTTCTGCTGACACTGCTGTTAAACCACATTTGGCTCACTTGTGCTTTTCTGTCACAATGGCAAGACAGTATAGTTAGCCCTGTCCTCAAGCCCAGGAAAAACCTAGTGTCTCTAGTCAGACTAATTGGGTGGTAGCTGTCCAATGTACTTTGTAAACTGATCAAAAGGATGATCAGCTTCAGATTATATTGGGTACTTGAATCTCAGGACCTTTTGTCCTTGTATCAGTGTGGCTTTTGGACAGAGCGACCTCCGAATGGTCATTTATCCAGATTGGAATCAGCCATTTCACAGACTCTTACTCACTGCTGGCACTTACTGCCATCTTCTTTGAACTATATAAGGCATATGACATGGCTTGGCGCCATCACATTTTAGTTACCCTCCATAACTGGGGCTACCATAGTCCCCTTCCAATTTTTATCCATAAGTTTTTATTTCACCAGCTCTTCTGGCTTTTGGTTGGCATTTCACTTAGTGCCCCCCAGATTCAGTAGAATGGTATCACACAGGGTTCTGTGCTAAGTGTCACACTGTTCCTCATTGCCATCAATGTGCTTGTGACCTCTGTTGGGCTTCTGGTTACACCGGCATTGTACATCGACAATTTTTGTATCTGGTGCAGCTTCCACTCGGCACCTTGGAGCTGGTGCTTAGCAGATGCTTCCATCCGATGGGCCTCTGCATGGGTCACCACCCGTGGCTTCCAGTTTTCTTCCTCCAAAATGTGCATTGTGCATTTTAGTCATAGACCGACATTACACCCCGATCCAGAACTTTATTAATGTAACCAGTTCCTTGATGTTATAGCACAGTCCCATTTCTTGGACCTTATTTCTGATAACATGCTGGCATGGCTGCCCCACACTCACCACCTAAAGACTACATGTATGTGGAAGCTTAATGTTCTCCACCTCCTGGCCCACACATGTTGGGGTGCTGACCATTCCACTCTTCTCCATCTTTACCATAATCTAGTCTGGACATGAGCAGAGCATGGTAGTCAGGCTTATGGCTCAGCAGCTGCTTCCACTTTAACTCCTTGACCCTGTCAATCATTGTGTGGTGCATATGGCTATTGGTGCCTTTTGCACTAATCCTGTTGATAGTCTCCTCACAGAAGTGGGGAGTTCCCTTCTACACATCCAAAGGTGCCAAACCCTTTTTCTTACACAATCACAGTTTGCCAATTCCCTGACCATCCTCTGTAACCTGGGCTCTTCGTCAATGAGGGATGTCTCCCTCCTGTCTTCTACTGGCTTCAAACACCATCTATTTCTGAGATCATGTAGTGTGTTCACAGCAGGGCATCTAGCTATTCAGAGAGCCCTCCTTTCTTTCTCAGGCCTCTTTCCACAGTGTTTTAATTTCTTCAGACTCCATGAGCAGCCTGCAGGCTATTGATCAATGTTACTCTTGTCAGCATTTGGTCTCTACTATTCATGACCTTCTCTCTGACCTTGAGTGTGCTGCCTCTTAAGTTTTCTTTCTCTGGATCCTAAGTCATGTGGGCATCCCAGGTAGTGAACTGGCTGACTGATTAGAGAAGCAGATACTTACCCCCATTTCATTTCCCGATTCCAGCTGTGGATATGTGGATCTACATTAAATCTCTCTTTCCTCAAACGAGGAATGCCCTCTGGAGTGCTACTGCTATGAGTAAAAAGCTCTGTACGATCAAGGAGTCTACTGCAGTACGGCTCTCTTCCTTCCACTCCTCTCAGAAGGAGTCCACTGTTTTATGCCCTTTACACATTAGTTGTACAAGGCTCACCCATTGTTTCCTCCTACATAATGACCCTTCCCCCACAATGTGGTTGTTGAACCAGACTGACTGTACTTAACACGAAGGGCCAAGAGATGGGGGGGACATTCCAACAATATGTGAGATACTGTCTTCCAGATTCCTTAAATGTAATATTAGCAGACGATCCATGGATGGTTGAACTGGTCCTCAGTTTCTTCCATGGAAGTGGTTTTTATTTCCAGATTTAAGGTTCTACTTTAGTCTTGGTGCTGGGGCAGGTTGGTTGTGGTTGGGACTTCTTTTACAGTCTTCTCGGTCTGTGACCCCACACAGTGCCCCCCCCCCCCCCTCCTTCCCCTTTTCCAAGTTTTTTGGTTTGATCTTACCTTTTATGTTTTAATGTATGTGTTTGATAATCATTATTTTATAATTTGATTCCCCTAACTGGATCCGTCCACTTTTAGCAGGCCCTCTTTCTTCTGTGACTCACTTTGGAATCACAGACTGATGACCTTGCCGTTTGATTGATTGATAAACTGAGAGGGGTTATGGGACCAATGTATTAATCTGGTGGAGATGCCACAATAGAAAAGTACTAAGGAGTGGGTCACACTAGTTTTATGTACTCAGTTTACCCATGAAGAAGACTATTTTTTGAAAATTCTCCCAATAAAAAACTGACCCTTCATCTCAACACACTATACAACTCTGACACTATAAAGTTAAAATTTTTTATTTTTTGACAACTTATATTTTAGTCATCAGTTTCTTCCGCCATTGGCTATCTCCTTATCTCCAAATGCCAAAATAAAGAAAAGAACAACTTACATTGAGACCTGAACAAGTGCAAATATTTTCACTAGGTCTACTGTAGAGTTCCTAAAATGGTACCAACATACACATGATTCATAATAATGGGAGGCATTTGGTGAATGGGTGCATTGTCAACTAAGCAGCTTTATGTATGAAATTCCCTGATTTCCAATATTCTGAGTGTGCTTTTGCTTCCCTACATTTTGCACTAGATGTGCAGGTGCTTTATTACTTTCACTGTTAGTGAATAACTGCTTGAAATGTTGTTACAATATTTGTCTATTATAGAATTTTTACAGTCAAATATTGCTTTATACTGGACATGCATATCTTGTGCAATGAGTCATAAAAGCAGAAAACACCTGTTCACCAAACGCCACCCATAAATATAACCATATGCATTTAATACCAATTCACTAAGATTGAAAGTAGACCTAGGGAAAATATTTATACTTGTTTCTAGTTTTAATTT
Organism: Schistocerca americana; assembly: GCF_021461395.2. Lineage (NCBI taxonomy): Eukaryota > Metazoa > Arthropoda > Insecta > Orthoptera > Acrididae > Schistocerca > Schistocerca americana. The sequence continues at coordinate 15,396,520 of NW_025725481.1, read as the reverse complement.
TGACTGGTTTCAGCCTGGAATGGCGATCTTAAGATGCTACATTAGAGGGGAGGAAAGTTGATATTATTTCATAAAGTGATTCTTTGAAACAAAAAAACAAATGTTAACAGTAAGTCGCGTCTCAAACATATGTTTTGTTCAGAAACTCACAGTATTTTGACAAGTGCAGTGGGTAAACCTTCGTAAGACACAAACTAGAAGCGGTTTTGCATTGCAGGTGTCAGCAGGGGCCGTACTTTGCACCTGTGATGGTTTCCTGAGATGACTGAGACAGCAAGGTAGCACATCTGGAAGTGGTCAATGTCATCCCATACATTCTGTTGACATGGTGCACAGCAGTAGTCCCAGTTCAGTCTCTGCATATCTTTGGCATCCTACCAGCATGGTGTGTCGATGGCTGTTTGGCTATTCCTTTGCAAGGGTGGCCCATAATGGCTCTTCTGAGCACCCCCACCCTTTGCAAGCAGAGCATTGACCAAGGTGTATTGTCAGATTGTCATGTGGCCAAACATAGTGAGAAACCCCACTTATGTGTAGTGGATTTGGTGCATCAGTTGAAACCTATCTTGGGCTGCCAATCCCCCAACTGGGTTGACTTCAAATGCCTCCAAGAACTGACAGATGTGCATCTTCATCTTGTTAAAAGCACAGGTGGCAGTTGCGCTCCTGCACCACCTATAATGGTTTGAAGTCGTGCCGCTGGCTTATCGCCCATCAGCCCACCTACCTAAGCGTGCTCTTCGGGGATTTCTCCGAACTGCAGTGTTGCCTCCATTGTGTGCACTGTGCCAGTGACTGGTGGGTGCATTCGTGTGGCTAACAGTTCACCACTGGAATGGAGGAACCTCTGCACCGTCCTACTGACAGCTTTGCTCACAGCTGGCAGTCGAGCAGGTAGATTCTGCATACCTGGGTGTAATCTTCAGCCCCTTGAACTGTAGACAGACAATCTCTCTTGAGCATCAGCTGAACTCGTAGAAATTCTCCACATAACTGTACAGTTATAATGCGCACTACACAATATTCCTTACTGTTTTATAAAAAAGGAGAGGACAACATGTCTAATCTTGACATAGTTCGCACAACAATGGATCGCCCAGTGTTTTTTCAGTGTGGGATTTAGAAATAAGAAAGTAATTCTCAAGTAAGAGTACATCAAACAACAAAGTATCAAATAAACTCACTTCACCAGTGTCATGTGGCTCAAAATGAAACAAAGTATCCTGTAGTAATTTGAAATTTATTTACATGCAATTGGTGATAAGTGTTTAATATCTGACATAAGAATGATTATTTCTCTCACAAGAAGGGATAAGGACAGCACAGGGCTAGTATTCATGTCATTTACATGTGTGTGTTTCACCACTAACCTATGCTTTTAACAAGATAAAGACTTAACAAGATCAAGTTTTCACTCTGCAATGGAGATTAATTTTGGTAATGGTTTCCCCATGATACTCTTTTTCTCAGGAGTGGTCGTTCAGAAATTAATGCATGAGAATGTCTGAAGTTGTGGAAGGTACATTGAGGTGCTGGAAAAAGAAAAGCTGTGAAGACAGGCTGTGGGTCATAACCAGAAAACACAGTTGCTATGATCTGTTCTCAAAAAAAAAAAAAAAAAAAAAAAAAAAAAAAAAAAAAAAAGAGGAAAAGAAAAGGCGCAGTTCTAGGTTAGAGTTCCATTATAACAAACAGTCTGAATCTGCCACCAAGTTCAGAAATAGCATGCACATTGCACTGTAGTGAAAATTTCATTCTGTAAATGTATGTAAATTAATCTATACATGTATTGACATCTCTGCTTAGAAATTACACAATCATCATTTGCCAATTCCCTGACCATCCTGTGAATGGTGTCCTCTTTGCATGTGAGGGCTGTCTCCCTGGTGGCAACCTCCCACAGGTGGGATTGCTGGTTGGCATGTGTCTCACTTCCCTTTGTCGTTCGTTGGGATCTCCATATCCACTCACTGGAATGGACCTTGTGCATTTCACTTATCTCCCCTCCCCCTTCCCTTTCAGCCCCCCCCCCTTTCCTATGATCCTTGGATGGTACCTAGACCACATATTAGGAGCAACCTGTTTCAGGGTCCTAAGGTCTCTGCTGCACCTATGGTTTTCTAGAATCTTTTAGGTGCCATCCATGCAGTTACAGGGAGCCTTCATCTTTTACACTGATGGTTCTAAGGCAGTTGACAAGGTGGGATACACTTCCACATCTTGTACTGCCATTGAACAATATTTATTGCCAGGATCATGTGGTGTGTTCACAGCAGAGCTTTTAGCTATTCACAGGGCCCTCCTTTCCATTTCTCAGGCTTCCCTCCACAGTGTTTTAATTTGTTCAGACACAATGAGCAGCCTGCAGCCTATCAACTGTTGCTACTTTTGTCACGCTTTGATCTCTGCTATCCATGACCTTCTCACTGTCCTTGGCCATGCCACATGCTCAGTTTGCTTTTCTAACCAGACACTCAGCCAGTTAATTCCCTGGGATGCCCACATGACTTGGGACCCAGAGAAAGATGATACTTAACCCCATTCCTTTTCATGATTTCAGCTGCAGATATTTGGATCTAGATCAAACCTCTTTGCCCGGAAGTGGAATGACATCCGGTGTGCTACTGCTCCTGGTAATAAACTCCGCAAGGGCAAGGAATCTGCTGCAGTTTGGCTCTTTTCCTTGCACTCCTCTAGAAAGGAATCAACTGTTTTATACCCTCTATTCAATGGTCATAGTAGGATTACCCATTGTGGGGGTGATTCATTACTTAGGAAGAAACAATGTTGTTGGGGAGTCAGACTGAATGTCCACCCTGCGGGTCCGGGGATTAGAATAGGCCCGAGGTATACCTGCCTGTCGTAAGAGGTGACTAAAAGGAGTCCATCCCCCTCACGGGGGTAGTTAGCACCTGCGTCCGGAGACGGACGGTTCCACGACCTATAATTGTGGTCTTTTTGGTTTTTCACTTCTCGTTTCTTCCTTCCTTTGGTTGGTTCCTTTCTTTGCTCTTCTCCACCTCACTGTCTTCCTTACTCTTTCCCTTGACCTCTTCTCCTTGCCTCCTCATTGCCTTCTTCTCCTTGTCTTCACATTGCCTTCTTTCCTTGCCTTCTCATTGCCTTCTTCTCCTTGCCTTTTCATTGCCTTCTTCTCCTTGCCTTCTCATTGCCTTCTTCTCCTTGCCTTCTCATTGCCTTCTTCTCCTTGCCTTCTCTGGTCTCCGCCTCGGTGTTTGAGACAGCCTGTCCTCTTTCTCCCTCTCTCTCTTCTTTTTCCTCTTCTTCCTTCCTCCCTGTGCGTGCCTGAAGGCCGACCCACGCGTTCGCATGCGTAGCCGGTGACGGGGTAATGCGTACTTCCCCGCCCTGGGTAGACATGTAAGGCACGTGCGTACCCCCTGGTAAAGGCCAGGCCCGGGGAGGGGTGATTGCCTGAGCTGATACCTTCTGACCATGCCGATTGGTCCCTCCGTCTGTTTCTCGGGAGGTGTGACCTGAGGTGTAAACATTCACCTAAGGCGGGAGAGCCCTCTGAGAGGGTCCCCACAAGGAAGAAGCGCGCCATCGGAGACGCTGGCAATCATGGGGGATTCCTCCGCAATGGATTCTACTCCATCTCTTTCGACTTCTGCCCAAAAACGGAAACGTGACCAGCCACCAGTGACAAAAGTGCTACCGTCTGCCCCACAGTTCCTCGTCGTTTCTCGATCTGAGGACGGAAAGGATTTTTCTGCTGTCAACCCTTTCATTATCCAGAAGGGCGTAGATGCCATAGCCGGATCTGTCAAATCTTGTACCAGGTTGCGTAACGGTACCTTATTACTAGAAACTGAGAGCGCCTTTCAGGCACAAAAACTGCTTCGGGCCACACTCCTGTACACGTTCCCTGTCCGGGTGGAGGCTCACCGAACTTTGAATTAGTCTCGTAGTGTGGTCTATACTAGATCCCTCGATGGATTGACTGATGAGGAGATTCAATCTTTCCTCGCTGAGCAGGGCGTGACGGCTGTCCATAGGGTCATGAAAAAGGTCAACAATGACCTTTTACCGACCCGGACACTTTTCTTGACTTTTGATAGTGTTAAGCTGCCATCGCGCATCAAGGCGGGCTACGAGGTTATTTCTGTTCGCCCCTATGTCCCGACACCTACGCGCTGCTACCAGTTGTCAGCGTTTCAATAACACTCGACAGTCTTGTTCCAATGCGGCTAAATGTGTCACTTGTGGCAGGGATGCCCATGAGGGTGACTGTCCACCTCCGTCTCCTCGTTGTGTGAACTGTCAGGGTGACCATGCCGCATCCTCCCGCGACTGTCCTGTCTATAAGGAAGAACGCTGTATCCAAGAAATTCGGGTCAAAGGAAAAGTGTCCACCTCGGCTGCTCGTAAGCTATTGGCTAGTAGGAAGCCCACGCTGCTCCCAGTGGGGAAATACAGTACTGTCCTCGCCTCTCCTCGGACTACCAGGGAGGTGGCAACCCAAACATGCGATCTGACCTTCAGCACCACGGTCGACCATTCGGCCAGTGCTAAGATCGCGCGGTCGACGTCACTTCTTCCTCCCATCACCCCTCAGATCACCCCTCAGACACCAGCCCCTTCATCAGCTTCTGCTAAGATGAAGACCCCGAAGTCAGATGCACGGGCCTTCAAGAAGGAACCATCCCGTGCAGACTTCCTACGTCCCTCGACCTCCCAGCCTTCGACCGGTACCTCCACCAAACGACCTTCCAAGAAGGCTCATAGGAAGCACAGTTCTCCTTCTCCGCCATGGCGCATTTCTTCTCCTGCGCCACCCAGCTGTTGCCGCCCCAGGCCGTCATCCGTTTCGCCTGGCCGCACCACTGGTAGCTGAACATCTGGCCGTTCACTGGCGGCGGAAGCTTCCCCTCCCGGCCATGTTGCCGAGATGGCGGATGAACTTATAGACCCAATGGACGATGACTGTCCGCCTACTGATAGTGGTGGCAGTGCTCGCTCGAAGTCAGGCCCTCAGCGACCTTCGAGGTGACCCCTTCTTTCCTCTTCTTTTTCTTCTTACGATGGCACTTATTCAATGGAATATTCGCAGCTTTTGCTCCAATCGAGAGGACTTGAAGTTGCTGCTCCGCTTGCACCGTCCGCTCGTCGTAGCCCTCCAGGAAACGAAGCTACGCCCATGCGATCAAATTGCCTTGGCACACTACACCTCTGTGCGTTTTGACCTACCCCCTGTGGTAGGTATCCCGGCTCATGGAGGGGTTATTTTGATGGTCCAGGATGATATTTACTACGATCCCATCCCATTGCACACCGGCCTGCAGGCAGTTGCCATCCGCATTACCCTCCCCACTTTTACATTTTCCATTTGTTCTGTTTACACTCCATCGTCGTCTGCCGTTACCAGGGCAGACATGATGCAACTTATTGCTCAGCTACCTGCACCATTTTTGTTAACTGGAGACTTCAATGCCCACCATCCCCTTTGGGGCTCTCCATCATCCTGCCCGAGGGGCTCCTTGTTAGCAGACCTTTTCAACCAGCTCGATCTTGTCTGCCTCAATACTGGCGCCCCTACTTTTCTTTCGGACACATCTCACACCTATTCCCATTTAGACCTCTCTATATGTACTCCCCAACTTGCACGCCGGTTTGAGTGGTATGCACTTTCTGATACATATTCTAGCGACCACTTCCCGTGTGTTATCCATCTCCTGCAGCATACCCCCTCTCTGTGCTCATCTAGTTGGACCATCTCCAAAGCAGACTGGGGGCTCTTCTCTTCCAGGGCGACCTTCCAGGATCACACCTTCACAAGCTGCGATAGTCAGGTCACGCACCTCACGGAAGTCATTCTCACTGCTGCTGAATATTCCATCCCTCACACTACTTCTTCTCCACGTCGCGTACCGGTCCCCTGGTGGACCGCAGCATGTAGAGGCGCTTTACGTGCTCATCGACGTGCTTTACACACCATTAAACGCCACCCTACAATGGCGAATTGTATCTATTATAAACGATTGCATGCACAGTGTCGTAGTATTATTAAAGAAAGCAAGAAAGCCAGCTGGGCTGCTTTTACAAGCACCTTCAACAGTTTTACTCCTTCTTCTGTTGTCTGGGATAGCCTGTGCCGGCTATCTGGCACTAAGGTCCACTCACCAGTTTCTGGCTTGACGGTCGCGAATGATGTCCTTGTGGCCCCTGAGGATGTCTCCAATGCCTTCGGCCGCTTTTTCACAGAGGTTTTGAGCTCCACTCATTACCACCCTGCCTTCCTCCCCCTAAAACAGGCAGAGGAGGCTAGGCCACTTAACTTCTGCTCCTCGAATCGTGAAAGTTATAATGCCCCATTCACCATGCGGGAACTCGAAAATGCTCTTGACCGGTCATGGTCCTCCGCTCCAGGGCCAGATTCTATTCATATGCAGATGCTGAAGAACCTTTCTCCTGCGGGTAAAGGTTTCCTTCTTCGTACTTATAATCGCATCTGGATTGAGGGACATGTTCCCGCATGCTGGGGCGAGTCTATTGTTGTACTGATTCCTAAGCCGGGGAAGGACAAGCACTTGCCTTCTAGTTATTGACCCATTTCGCTTACCAGCTGTGTCTGTAAGGTGATGGAGCGAATAGTTAACTCTTGTTTGGTTTGGCTCCTCGAATCTCGATGCCTACTTACCAATGTACAATGTGGATTTTTTAGGCGCTGCTCTGCTGTTGACCATCTGGTTACCTTGTCGACCTTCATTATGAATAACTTCTTGCGGAAGCGCCCGACCACGGCTGTGTTCTTTGATTTGGAGAAGGCTTACGACACCTGTTGGAGGGCGGACATTCTCCGCACCATGCATACATGGGGCCTTCGCGGTTGCCTCCCTCTTTTTATTCGTTCCTTTTTAATGGATCGACAGTTCAGGGTACGTGTGGGTTCTGTCCTGTCAGACACCTTTTGCCAGGAGAATAGGGTGCCACAGGGCTCAGTTTTGAGCGTCACTCTCTTCGCCATAGCGATCAATCCAATAATGGATTGCCTCCCAGCTGATGTATCAGGCTCCCTTTTCGTGGACGATTTTACCATCTATTGCAGCACGCAGCGTACATGTTTCCTGGAGCGCTGTCTTCAGTGTTCTCTTGACCGTCTTTACTCCTGGAGTGTCGCCAGTGGCTTCCGTTTTTCTGCCGAAAAGACTGTCTGTATTAACTACTGGCGCTACAAAGAGTTTCCCCCACCCTCCCTATGACTCGGTCCCGTTGCTCTCCCATTCGTGGAGACAACAAAATTTTTAGGTCTTACATTTGACAGGAAACTTAGCTGGTCTCCACATGTGTCATATTTGGCTGCCCATTGTACCCGTTCTCTAAATGTCCTCCGTGTTCCTAGTGGTATGCCGTGGGGAGCGGATTGAACCATCCTACTTCGTCTATATCGGTCGATCGTCTGCTCCAAACTGGATTATGGGGGCTTCGTATACTTCTCGGCACGGCCGTCCATCTTACGCCGCCTCAACTCCATACAACATCGGGGTTTACGTCTTGCGATCGGAGCATTTTATACTACTCCCGTTGAGAGTCTTCATGCTGAAGCCAGTGAATTGCCACTCACCTACCAGCGCGATACACTGCTTTGTCGTATGCCTGTCGGCTACTGTCAATGCCCGACCACCCGTCTTATCGTACCTTTTTTGACGACTCTCTCGACCATCAATATGGGTTGTATGTCTCTGCCCTGCTACCCCCTGGAGTCCGCTTTCGTCGCCTCCTTCACCACCTTGATTTTTCACTCCCTGCAACCTTTAGAGTCGGCGACAGCCACACGCCACCATGGCTCCAGGCTCGGGTTCACGTTCACCTTGACCTCAGCTCGCTCCCAAAGGAGGCTACCCCCGGTTTGGTACACCACTCCCGTTTTCTCGAACTTCATTCGAAGTTCATTAATATGACCTTCATTTACACAGATGGCTCTAAGACCAATGACGGAGTCGGGTGTTCTTTTATTGTCGGGGCACTAAGTTTCAAATACCAGCTCCATGGCCATTGTTTGGTCTTCACAGCTGAACTCATTGCCCTCTACCAAGCTGTTCTTTACATCTGCTGCCACCGACATTCTGCTTATGTCATCTGCTCCAATTCCCTGAGGGCCATCCAGAGCCTCAGTGATCCGTATCCGGTTCACCCTTTCGTGTACCGGATCCAATGCTCTCTTCAGCAGCTGGTGGACGACGGTTCTCCGATTAGCTTTATGTGGGTTCCTGGCCATGTCGGTATCCCTGGGAAGGAAGCAGCAGATGCCGCGGCCAAGGCTGCAGTCCTCCAGCCTCGGTCAGCTTCTTGTTGTGTCCCTTCATCAGATTGTAGCAGGGTCATTTGTCGGCGCATTTTATCGCTGTGGCATGCCGATTGGGCTGCACTTACGGACAACAAGCTTCGGGCCTTGAAACCTCTTCCCGCTGCTTGGACGTCCTCCTCCCACCCTTCTCGGTGGGAGGAGGTCGTTTTGGCTCAGTTACGAATTGGACACTGCTGATTCAGCCATCGCCATCTGCTGACGGCTGCGCCGGCACCGTTTTGCCCATGTGGGCAGTTGGTGACGGTCCACCACATTTTAACGTCCTGTCCCGATTTTAATACTCTGCATCTTGATCTTGGCCTGCCATGTACTCTGGATGCCATTTTAGCAGATGACCCAGGAGCAGCTGCTCGCATTCTTTGTTTTATCAACTTGACAAACCTGTCCAAGGACATTTGATTATGCTGTTTCTTTTAATCCTATGGCTGTTACTACGTCCTATATAGTGTTGTCCCTTTTAGTTGCTGTTTTAACCTTGTGCCTCGCGGTGCATTCCTAACTTAGTATGGGCGCTAATGACCATTGTAGTTGTGTGCCCTAAAACGACAAAAAAAAAAAAGAAGAGGTGCAGTTCATATAATAGCCCGTCCATAGTAACTCTGAAGTAGGTCTATTCCAGTTTCTGTTGATCTGCCTCAGCCAGACAGAGATCATCCATCTGATAACAACTTTCCTGTCATTTCTCTTTGTAGCTTCCTCAATCTAGCACCCATCCTCTTTTGTACATGTCTACAACACTCAAGTTTCTTTACCAAGGTATCACCATAAACATTGAACTCATTAATTTTATTGAAAGCTTTAGAGTCCCCATTGCCTAGGTACTTCATCTATATAACATTATAAATGGGAATCGACCTCAGAAATATTTTAAGAGCTCCACCACACTCCTCCATACCTCCTGTGTAACCATCATAATTCTTAGAACACTGATGTTCAATATGTCCTCCAGTGTTACCATGGCAGGTATGGCAGTACTTAGATAAGCACTCAACATCAACAACTTTTCCATTCTCTAGAGAAGTACCACTTGTCCTCTATGTTTTCATGTTCCGTCAAATGCAACAACAATGTCCCTGGTTCCAATAATATTTACAGTTTCTTCTACTGCACATTTCATAGATGCTTTTGACACAACAGTCAAGGCACCTAAAAGTGTTTTATGTACTTGTTGTTCCTAGTGCGAGGAGGGGGAAGGTCCATCAAACTACAAAACACTTGATAGCCTTTCTCCCTTTTCGTATTGCACACATGCATACACCAACTTCAAAATCACATTGAATTACACACAATGTTTGAAGTCATTTTCGAGATTTATTGCAGGATCTACACAGAAAAACTACTTTTGGTGCTAAACCCTTCCTGCTAGTTTGTTGTTCAGCTATTTCCAGACAGCCTATACCATCACATTGCTTACATTTCACCACTTCCTTTATCAAAGCAGATAAGGTGCCCACATCAACAACAACAAATCCACTACAAACAGTGTCACTGTTAACACAAAAATTTGAATCAGCAGTAGGATTGGCGGGAGATGATACGTACATTACTTTCAATAGTGTGGCTTCCTTTGCTTGTGAACTGGTTACCATGGAATTTCCTTTTATTGAATTTCTTGATGCATGGCATAGTTTGCATTTATTGCACACTGAATGATATATACTTCCACAAATATATGTAGTACTTGGGCAACAAACATTCAGTAACACATGAACAAATTGCTTCAGCAAAACAAAAGTAAATACTAGCAAAGATAATCATTTATGGACACTAGAAACCTGCACTGTTACAACATATACAATGTATCATCACTGGAAACAGAAAGTTATCAGTTCTTTTCGAAATAATACTGGTTTCTGCAACAGAAATAAAGTAGGCATGACTTCATACATTATTGTAACTTTGAAATTTGCTATATATTGGTAACTTTTCATTTTAAACCCTATATATATATTGTATATATTGTGGAAAAATCGAAATTTTTTAAGTACCCTTTATCCTTAATGTGTTCACTTCAATTTTTTTAAAGCAGTGGCAATACGCAAATTGTTAACAGGAAATACTGAAAATGCATGGAGGTAGATTTCTGTAAAAGCTCCCGTCCTCCTCACCAAAATAGATGTTGCGACCATAATCCAGCATATTTGGACTTCCATGAAAGGCATTAAAATGTATTTATCAATCTATTTTTACCTCCCTCTATAAATCTTCTTTCACTTCAGTGACAGGTTTGCACTTGGTAGTGTTCGTTGTGACTTGTGACCCATTTCCAACAACTTCAGTTTCGGAGCAGCCCGTTTCCAAAACTTCAATTAATTTACTGGATCACAACTTCTCATGTTATGCCTTGTGCCTGTGGAAATTCTGGCCATTGTTTTTGCACTCTGTCTCTGGCATATGTTGGAATTTTTGATTTTTAATCCCGTTGTTTTGCACAAAACCAAACTTTAAGAAAATGGTTTAAAATTCTTCACCTTTAGAGTAATTTTTGATTACACAAATGACACATATATGTGCTTAACATTTCATGTGTCTAACACATGTGTATATTTTGCCCTATTTGGTTTAATGTCTCTGAAATAGATGTTTGAACTGTTTGAACCCAACTGTGCCCTCTTTTGATTGTCATGAAAGTTCCATTATCTACAATTATTTGAGGTGCATTATCAATGTTAGTCTGTACTTCAGTTAATGCTGCATTAATCTCATGCAGTAGAAACTCTTTATTTATTCCATTTGATGCTTCATCGCAGTGAGTGAATTGCCGGTGGATTTCATCCTCTCCAGTTCACACTAACACTCACCCACAACCTCTACTGACCTTTGCCACGTGCTCTTGCACATTGATGCTGTAAGGGATATTAGATTTGAAGATGTATAGGTACTTTTCCCTTCATTAGGTACAGTGGTACTTTGTAACGACGACACCACTTCCTAGCCACTTTACCCTTGCACGTAGCTGAAGTCATACAAATAACGGAGATCATTTTTGGACAACCATGTTGATAACGTGGTTAAACAGTATCTTTCCTAGAATTTGGCCTTTGGTGCAACTAATGCTTCAATGTTCAGTTGACGTGTTTTATTACTTGGTCCCACTTCTGTAGATCTTTGGCCCTGGTAAAGAGCTCTTGATGTGATGATGAGTCATTCATTCCCTGACTGGTATGTACTTCTCATGTAGTTGGGAGATTAGCCACTTGTGTTTCTTTTTTAGTGCCACTCAGGGATCACATGTAGGGTCCTTTGAGGTTGACATGTGTGCTTGTGAAGCTGCATTGACCCCTGAAATAGTAACAGGTAACTGAAAAAAGGTTAATAAAAATATATTTTACGTTGGATAACTTGTTTATAAACATATTGTACAACATATTGATTCAAGGTAAAGTCAGGACATTTAGTTTTTAAAAGAGATTTACTATTCCATAAGAGTTTGAGCTCAGTGGCAAGGAGATCAAAAATGTTTACAGCAGCATACATAGCATCTCTCTGCAGCGGAGACAGTGTATGTAATTCTTTTTTCTAGTGCCACACCTGCGAATTTTTGAGTTCTGTCACCAAGGATCCAGTCTCCAGGAACACGATACATTAGAGAAAATCCGTGTTGAGAAGCAGTAGTCAGTTATCTCAGCTGGCTAAATTACTTGCAATGGGAGGTTGATGGACTCATTCTATATATGATTATTTTCACTGCTCAGTAGGGAGATGATAGTTTGATTAAGGAAGAGTTCCCCCAGGACATATTTCTATCACCTGATTATGTGCTGGTTATTCAGTGTCACTGAGTGTTTGTCTGGCTTTTCATGACTTTATGTAAATTACATAAAATTTATTGTGTTTAGCTTGGCAGGAAGGGAGTTAACAAACCTGCTACAGAATTTTGGTGAAATGTCATTGTAGATTGTGTTAGACAGATATTCTGTTACAATGATGGTGTCATCTGTAAACATGGTATATTTCCACTGGGCACCATTGACTACTGCAGGCAGATCTTAGCATAAACCAGAGACACTGAAGGACTCAGAAGGACAGAAGGTGTTACTTTACCCAAACACTGTTCTGGGTGTATTACTAAGTGACTAATTGGGTTCATGACAAACAGTGCCTGTTGCATGTAGCCTATATAAGTGCTTTCTTTAATTTTCAATATTTCGTACAGATGTGGGGTGAATTTAAATTCCTGCCATGATTTAGTACATGTAAAATGTTCAAATGTGTTTGAAATCTTGTAGGACTTAACTGCTAAGTCATCAGTCCCTAAGCTTACACACTACTTAACCTAAATTATCCTAAGGACAAACACACTCCCATGCCCGAGGGAGGACTCGAACCTCCGCCGGGACCAGCCGCACAGTGCATGACTGCAGCGCCTTAGACCGCTCGGCTAATCCCACGGGGCTTAGCACTTATAACAAAAGCTTAACCCTGTAGGATGAGTATTACAGTCAGAAACAGTGCATATATGTCCTGCAGCAGTGTAGCTCAAGTTGCACAAATTATACCCACTGCATATATCCCATGTTTCATAATGAGAGCACTATGTGATTTCCAAAAAACTTCAAACATAATTTCAAACCTCTCGTAAATGCTTAATGTCATAACATAGTTGTGCATTTCTAGAGCAGTCAGAAGTAAGAAGTTGTTTTATACCTTGTAGTTTGAGTCTTTAAACATACTGAATATGATTTATACGGAAGATATTTATTATGCATCATAATTTGAGCGTATTTTTATAATAATGTGGCTCATCACTCATGCTAGAAATTCTCTTATTCAGATGTAACAATAATATACACACTAAATGATTACAAAGTATTATTAAAAATTTCAGTTATAGGTTACTCTTCTAAATGTACTTCACAGATAAGTAATGGATACATGTGTTTGCTGAAATGTATTCTGCCATTGTCCTAATAATCTGAATATTAGTTGTCTGTTACACTGTTACATGCATTACAACTTGAAGAAGCAGTTCATGGACAGTATTTTCTTTTACAAAATGATTATCATATATGGAGGCTGTGGATCTGCATATAATCAAATGTGGCTACAATAACTGCTGGTCAAGAAGGAATAACTGCAGATGTGAATTTGTTAATGACATTGTAAATATGTGATTAGCATAAAATTTAAAAAGTAATGACAAAGCATGTTTTTTATGAATAAATAATTTACAAACACACAGAGGAATTTATGGCAAGTTATATTCACTTTGTGTTAGGTAACCTGTGTGTACAGGGAATTACGATATTTTGCCATGGTTAAATTGTTACCTGCGCACATTTATATCATTACCACAATAGCAATATGTTTACCCAAAATTGTAGTATCTCTCAACTTTGATATTTCTATATGATGATTTTCTACATAATGACAGTCTGCATTTGTAACACAATGTAGGAGGGTCATTCAATAAGTAATGCAACATATTTCTATTCTCGGCCAATGTCACTTCGAAAAATTCTGCATTTAACATCTTCGGATATGATAAAGCTATAGGGGCTGAAGAAGGAATATTCCACAAAGTTGCAATAAGTGGCAGCACTATTTGTGCCTTAAAAATGGCGTCTATAACAGAGGTGTATTGCAAGCAGGGACCTGTTGAGTTTTCAGTGCAAAAGCAGACCATCACAGATATTCATAGGCACTTGCAGAATATCTACAGAGATCTGGTTGTGGAAAAAAGAAGTATGCCATTTGCACACAGTTGTGATTCTGCAATGTTGGAACATGCGAACACTCTGATTGTGATCTGGCAATCGCGAAGGATGGAACACCTTGCTGCTCAGCTGGACGTCTCTGTTGTTAGTGCAGACACACTCATCCACCAGTTAGGGTACTCAAAGGTGTGCCCCGCCAAACTGGAGACTGTAAAGACCAACAAATGACCACCTGTGCCAAACTGTCTGCACATTACAAGGGTTAAAGTGATAATTTTTGTCAAACATTGTCAGACAGTGAAACACTCTGAACTGAGAAACAAGACAGCAATCCACAGAGTGGCACCACATCACCTGCTCTGAAGAAAAAGTTCAAAGCTGCATCCTCAACCAGTGAAGTCATGGTGGTGGTCGTCTGGAATTTTGAAGTTGTTATTCTGTGTGATTACCTCCATCATGGTGTAGTGTTTTGCACTACCATCATGAAGTTGAAGAAACAACTTCAGCATGTACGTCACCACAAAAATGGAAATGAACTCTTCTTCTCCGTGACATTGCAAGACCTCACCAAATCTGCGCACCTGAGAGGAGCACACATACTTCATTGGGACAAAGAGACAAAATCCAGATGGTGCGATGTCCAGACTGTTGGGTAGACAAGGAAGAACTGTCCATTCTGCACTCTGCAGAAAGCAGTGTGTGGATGATGGGGGCAGTTGTTGATGCAACAAGATGGTGCTGTCATCAATTAGTAGAATGGTGTCATGAGGCATACAAGCCCTCCCAGTAAGGTGGCGTAAGGCCATCAAATTGAACAGAAATTGTGCTGAAAACTCGGGTTTTGTATCAAAGATCATAGGAAATAATATGGTGTAATGGGATCCTGAATAAAGCCAACCTGCTTTCAGAAAAATTATTGCGTTACTTACTGAACACCCCTCATATAATTAAGTCAGCATTTTAGACAATCGAATGTTCCAGATTAGTAATATGGAATGTACTAACTTGTGTATTATGATTAGCTCAAACAATCTGAATAGCTACTTCAATTGTAATAGATGTCAAGAAATTTCTTTTAACACTTAGTATTTAATATTATATCTCTCTGTAGTGACTACAGAGGCTTGTTAGATGTTACATTTCATTAATGTTTCTATGTTGCAAGTATTACAGTTTAAAAAATTTAATATCAGCAAGGTACCAGGTACTTGGAAGGAATATCTAACAGCATATATCAGTGCATAAAGTGCTGTTACATTTTTGAATCATTTAATGTTTCACTTTTGTATATTTACCCATTGTTAATTGTGTTATGTCCAAAGAATATACTTGTGATGTTAGAATACATGATATTGTGTCAACTTGTTAGCTCAGCATAAACATGTGAATCTCACATATTAAATTTGACATTACTTTGGTTTTAAATATGGTCAGGTACCACTTTCCATAAACAGAACAGTCATATGTGTCTCACTATCTTCTTTTTAGAAACGTCTGACATTGCTTCCACTTACGTGTGTCAGACGTATTCTGTTTTCTTTTCTGTCGGTCTCTCTTGACCAACTCTTGATCTTTTCGACCCCGATGGTATTAGGTTACGAGGCCAGAGGGTGTCTTTCATTTTCCTTATTTAATCTTCTCTCTGATGGGGGAGGACCTGTTCGGGTATTGAAGAACAAGAACAAGAACAAGAGGAAGAGGAAGTAGTTGTGATACTACTTCGTATCTCCACAATGCGGCTGGAGAAACCTTTAGCCATGCTTGTATCAGAACAGTGATGACCATGCTGTGGAGGAGCATTATTAAATTTCTGTGAAGTTGTGCAAAAGGCTGGACATTCCTGATGCACACAAAAATAATTTGGAGGTGCCAGGTGTTTGGAGAAGACTGAAATGAAAATGAGGACAGGACTTTATAGTTGAGCATTGTTGAAAGTATATGAGGTACTGCTGTACTTCCTCACAAAAGAGTACCTCCTCAGAAAACAGTTTCCCAGATACTACCATAACTTCAGAATTACATGGATAAAAGAAATGATAAAGTCACTATTTTGGTCATTTATTTATGTAGTCATAAATACCATATGATCTTGGGATATCTTCATTGGTGTTACATGCACTTAATGTAAACTATGCAATTTGTTGTAAAATTGCTACAGGGTTTTCTTGCTGTACCCAGGGCATGTCAGAATTCCTGTTACAGGTGTGTAAGAGTTGAAGAAGGGACTTTGTACATTTCCAGACATGGGTTCAGTAATGAAACCTGGTGGATAGAGTTTGCTCTGGAACCTCTCTGTAATAGGAATTGTGAAACACTCTGGATTTTTAGTGAGCAGATGGATGGCATGTGTCGAGTGTAGACTTACTGATGCTCAGTAGTCAGTTTCCTTTATATCTATTATGGACATCATTCCACTTGATACAAGTGTTATAAATATTACTACACAGATCGAAATTTTATATTAATTTTGTGTGTGAGTTCGTTTCTTGTCATGATGCCAACTGGTCAATTGGATTCCTTGGAAGCTTGTTGTTTGCAGTAAAGCTTATTTTGTTGCCAATGTAGTGAAGAAAGTTTTTGTAAGGGTTTTGTAAATTCTTGAAACTTTGTTTTGCAAGTAGTTCATTACCTGGCAGTGAAAAAAAAATGCTTGCACTTAGGAAGCTTTGCTTTAGTCTTACCTAATATATAAATCTGCAATAATACAAATACATCATTATTCTGTGATGTCCATACGATTATCAGTTTAGATATTTTTGTGGAAATGTTACCCCAGTTTGGAGTTGTCAGTTATCGACTTCCATGTTTCCCTTATAAATTCAGTATTACAGTGATGAAGAATGTGATTGAAACACAATAGGTAATAGTACAATGGTTTGTTCATAAATATGTTCAGAGTGCATGTGGTGTTAATAAGAAAGTATACATGTCACCTTTATTCTATTACAACAAACTTTTTTGTTGTTCACAAGTTACTGCAACAATTTCTTTGTATTCACAATATCAACACCATTGTGACATTGGTATGTACACCAATTATAGTGATATCTCCATGTTCCTGTCATTCATATGTGAAAATTTTGTACCTTACCGTCCAGATATTGTACAGGTACCAGTAAATTGCTAATTGTTTAAACTCTGATGCCCTGTTGTACACAAGAGTTAAACTTGTGACTGGTTTGCAAATAAGTTAATGAGCTAAATGTTCCACTTAAAGCATAAGTGCAATCATTTGCTAAACTTTTTCTTCCTTACATGCTTGAAGTTCATCAGAAGTCTGTAAGTGCACTCATCCTGAAATACTCAATACATAAAGTGTGGGTATTTGCACACATGATCAGTTACACTGCCTTGGCAAGCACACTGTTTCCCACTGTACTACTTGCAAATACCTATTCGCTAAGATGTGTAGTCTTATGTTAAAAATGTCTTGTTGTGTTCAAGTCCATCAATAATTATCCAAAATATTTTTTTTAGTTCCTGGAAGGCATTAATTAGGCAACTTGCAACTGGTACCGGGTTCCTGGACATACAGCTGAATCTCCAGTAGCCCAGTGTAAGAGTTAACTTGAAGGTCAGTTACTCGAACAGCATTAGTTTAATAATTGATGATGTCATTCATTGTTATGTAAGCAACTTCGGTGCCTAAAGTTAGTTTCGCAATACTGTCTGATTGTAAAGTGACTTTTTTAACATAATAAGCCTTGAGTTATTAATATTAGTGCATCTTCATTGGGGCTCTTGTCTATTTTTATTACACTAGCCATTGGCTACAGATTTTTCTCCATCAGATGCATGTATCCGTGCACGTCCACTCTATGCACATTTCTTACTTAATGTGTCAGAATTTTGGGCACATGAACATTGATTAGTGTAGATCTTGTTTGCATACATGGTTGTTAGGTGATCATAAATCATTAACTCAATCCATTAATTTATGGCTAATGATAGAAGCAGTTCCTAGTTGTGGAAGGTTCTTCATTCTCCTATATCTTTCCGTACGAGCTCTGATTTCCCTTATTTTATCTTGGTGATCAATCCTCCGTATGTAAGTCGGTGTCAACAAAATATTTTCACATTCGGAGAAGGAAGTTGGTTATTGGAATTTCGTGAGAAGATTCTATCGCAACGAAAAACACCTATCTTTTAATGATGTCCATCCCAAATCTCATATCATTTCTGTGACACTCTCTCCCATATTTCACTATAATACAAAACCTGCTGCTTT
Source organism: Schistocerca americana (assembly GCF_021461395.2). Classification (NCBI taxonomy): domain Eukaryota; kingdom Metazoa; phylum Arthropoda; class Insecta; order Orthoptera; family Acrididae; genus Schistocerca; species Schistocerca americana. The sequence goes on along the minus strand of NW_025725481.1, from coordinate 15,378,306 downwards.
TCTTTAAAGTTTTTCGATGTACTCAGTCAGTGCTATCTGGTGAGGATCCCACACTGTGCAACAGTATTCTAAATGTGGGCGGACAAGCATAGTGTCGGCAGTCTTGTTAGTAGGTCTGTTACATTTTCTAAGTGTCTTGCCAATAAAACACAGTCTTTGGTTAGCCTTCCCTACATAATTTTCTGTGTGTTACAGGTGTTGGAGCAGCACCTTTTTTAGGATAGGTAAGACAGAAAGATGTCAAGTTCTACGAGAGGTCAGGATTGAAACAAATCTTCAGTTTAGGAAAGAAATTAAACAGCACAATTCTAGCACATTGGATCACCAATCACAGCTATCAATTATAAATTTTCACCAATCACCAGAAATTTTATCTCCACCAAGTTGTATCTCAGTCCTAGGTAATTCCATTGATGAATTAAAGTCACCCAACCCAGTTGACATAATCTGCCTCTCTGAACACCATGTGACCACTGGTATAGGAACTAGGCCTAAGCACAATGAGAAACTCAGACAGGAGAGTACTGCAAATGTTAAAATAAGGAAAGGTTCTCATAAAAGTATAATTAAAAATAATGTAAGCATATTTCATCAAAATATTGGGAGTTTAAAGAATAAAGTAGATGAGCTTCTGGTTTGTTTAGAAGATTTAGAAGCTGAGAATGAAATAGATATACTATGCCTGTCTGAGCATCACATTGTTACTGATATGGATAAGGTAAATGTAAGTGGTTATAAGCTCTCTGCACATGTAATGAGAGAAAATATGGAGAAAGGAGGAGTTGCTATATATGTCAAAAGTTATCATTGTGCAAAAAGTATAGAAACAAAAAAGTTTTGTGTAGAGAAACATATAGAAGCATGTGCCTGTGAGCTTAAATTAAATAAAGGCACATTTATAATTGTAACTGTATATAGGTCCCCATCAGGAAATTTTCATCTATTTCTGAAAAATTTGGACTCCTTGTTGTGCCATCTGTCAGACAGGGGGAAGCAAATTTTTATTTGTGGGGACTTCAATGTAGATTCTCTGAAAGAGGGTAATAGGAAAAATGACCTTGAAGTATTACTCGGTTCTTTCAATTTGACACCCGTTATTGATTTTCCTACTCGGGTGGTAAAGGATAGCAGCTCACTGATAGATAACTTCTTTATAGACCAAGATAAGTTTAACCAGATAAATGCTCAGCCTGTTGAGAATGGTCTTTCTGATCATGGTGCACAGCTAGTTACAATATATGACATAGCTCCATTTAGCAATACTAAACAGTCCTCCAAAGTAGTACGTTCAGTCAACGATTTAACAATTGCATATTTCAGGGAAAGCCTACAGCAGTTAGACTGGGATGAGGTGTACCGTGAACCTGATGCCAATTTAAAATATAATTTATTTCATGACATTTTTGTAAATGCATTTGAAAACTGCTTCCCCAAGAAAATAGTTAAATATACTCGTAAGAAACCTTGTAACAAACCATGGCTTACTAAGGGTATAAAAATATCTTGTAACCGGAAAAGGGAAATGTATCTGACAGCAAGAAAGAGTAGTGACCCAGAAACTATCAAAAATTATATTAAGAAAAGTTATTAAAAAATCCAGGAGTATGTGCATCATGTCTGAAATCAGCAACTCTGATAATAAAATTAAAACAATTTGGAATATTATTAAAAGAGAAACAGGTCAACCAAGAGCAGAGGAAGACAGTATTACTATCAAATTGAATGAAAACTTTACGAACAAAAAGTCAGAAGTTGAAAATATTTTTAATAATCATTTTCTAAATGTTGTGGATATAGTAGGATCCAGGTGTTCATTAGAAGATGCTAGGCTGTTAATGGAAGAGGCCATACCTATGCGATTTTGATACAATTGAAATCTCACCCACTTCTCCCTCTGAAATTAGGAAAATAATAAACTTGCTTAAAAGCAAAAACTCACATGGAATTGATGGCATTTCCAGCAAAATACTAAAAGCTTGTTCTCAACAGATAAGTAAGATTCTCAGCCACCTGTGTAATAGCTCTCTGGAACAGGGCATTTTCCCTGATAGACTGAAATATGCTATTGTTATACCTTTGCATAAAAAGGGAGATAGATCTGATGTCAACAATTACCGTCCAATCTCCCTTCTAACAGCTTTCTCCAAAATTTTTGAGAAAGTAATATATTCAAGAGTAGCTTCACATATCTGTAAAAATGAAGTACTAACAAAATGTCAGTTTGGTTTCCAGAAAGGTTTTTCAACAGAAAATGCCATATATGCTTTCACCAGTCAAATTTTGAATGATCTGAATAACCGAACACCTCCCATTGGGATTTTTTGTGATCTCTCAAAGGCTTTTGATTGTGTAAATCATGAAATTCTGCTAGACAAGCTCAAGTATTGTGGCATGAGTGGGACAGTGCACAAATGGTTTAATTCGTACCTAATTGGAAGAGTGCAGAAAGTTGAAATAAGTAGTTCTCGTAACATGCAAAGATCAGCACATTCCTCAAACTGGGGAACTATCAAGAATGGGGTTCCACAAGGGTCAGTCTTGGGTCCTTTGTTGTTTTTATTATATGTTAATGACTTGCCATTCTGTATTCATGAAGAGGCAAAGTTAGTTCTCTTTGCTGATGATACAAGTATAGTAATCACACCTGACAAACAAGAATTAACTGATGAAATTGTCAATACTGTCTTTCAGAAAATTACTAAGTGGTTCCTTGTAAACGGACTCTCACTGAATTTTGATAAGACACAGTACATACAGTTCCGTACAGTGAATGGTATGACGCCATTAATAAATATAGACCTTAATCAGAAGCATATAGCTAAGGTAGAATATTCCAAATTTTTAGGTATGTCCATTGATGAGAGATTAAATTGGAAGAAACACATTGATGATCTGCTGAAACGTTTGAGTTCAGCTACTTATGCAATAAGGGTCATTGCAAATTTTGGTGATAAACATCTTAGTAAATTAGCTTACTACGCCTATTTTCACTCATTGCTTTCATATGGCATCATATTTTGGGGTAATTCATCACTGAGGAATAAAGTATTTATTGCACAGAAGCGTGTAATCAGAATAATAGCTGGAGTCCACCCAAGATCATCCTGCAGACATTTATTTAAGGATCTAGGGATATTCACAGTAGCTTCTCAGTATATATACTCTCTTATGATATTTGTTATTAACAACCAAACCCAATTCAAAAGTAATAGCAGTGTGCATAGCTACAATACTAGGAGAAAGGACGATCTTCACTATTCAAGATTAAATCTAACTTTGGCACAGAAAGGGGTGAATTATACTGGCACTAAAGTCTTTGGTCACTTACCAAATAGTATCAAAAGTCTGACAGATAACCAACAAGTATTTAAGAAGAAATTAAAAGAATTTCTGAATGATAACTCCTTCTACTCCATAGAGGAATTTTTAGATATAAATTAAGAAAAAAAATATTAAAAAAATAAAAAAATAAAAATAAAAAAACACAAAAATAAATAAAGTTGTTATATTAACTTAAGTATGTTGTTGAATTAACCTAATTATGTCATGTATTGAAAAATTCGACTCGTTCCACATCATTACAAAATATCGTATTCATGATCCATGGAACTAGTATTAATCTAATCTAATCTAATCTAATCTGTGTTCCTTCCAGTTTAAATTGTTCATAATTGTAATACCTAGGTGTTTAGTTGAATTTACAGCTTTTAGATTACACTGATTTATCGTGTAACTGAAGTTTAATGAGTTCCTTCTAGCACTCGTGTGGATAACCTCACACTTTTCATTATTCAGAGCCAACTGCCACTTTTCCAACCATTCTGATCCTCTTTTTCTAAATCGTTTTGCAGTTTGTTTTGATCTTCTGATGACTTTATTAGTCGATAAATGACAGCATCATCTGCAAACAACTGAAGACGGCCACTCAGATTGTCTCCCAAATTGTTTGAATAGATAAGGAACAGCAAAGGGCCTACAACACTACCTTGGGGAATGCCAGAAATCACTTCTGTTTTACTCTATGACTTTCCTACAATTACAATGAACTGTGACCTCTCTGACGGAAATCACAGATCCAGTCACATAACTGAGATGATATTCCATAATCACACAATTTCACTACAAGCTGCTTGTGTAGTACCTACAGTGTCAAAAGCCTTATGGAAATCCAGAAATATGGAATCAATCTGAAATCCCTTGTCAATAGCACTCAGCACTTCATGTGAATAGAGAGCTAGTTGTGTTTCACAAGAACGATGATTTGGGGATTACAATATTCAGTCTTGCTACAACAGTCCTGTGTTCACTAATCCCTGAATCAGTTTTTATGCTCGTTATTAACTCAGGATTATTTCTTGCTAAGAGGTCAAGCATGTTTTCACAACCGTTTATTATTCACGTGGGCTCATGAACTAATTGCTCGAGATCATTTTCAGAGAATGTGTTTAGCACAATTTCAGATGATATTTTATGCGTACCTCCGGAATTAAACATGTATTTTCACCAACATATCGAGGGTAAATTAAAGTCACCACCAACTATTATCATATGATTCGGGTATGTGTTTAAAATCAAACTCAAGTTTTCTTTGATCCTTTCAGAAACTGTGCCATCTGAATTGGGAGGTCGGTAAAAGGATACAATTATTATTTTATTCCATTTGCCAACAATGACTTCTGCCCATACTAATTCACAGGATGTATCTACTTCAATTTCGTGACAAGTTAAACTACTTCTGACAGCAATAAACACGCCTCCGCCAACCATGTTTAGCCTATCCTTTTGGAACACCATTAGGTTCTTCACAAAAATTTTGGCTGAGCTTATATCCAGCTTTAGCCAGCTTTCAGGGCCTATAACAATTTAAGCATCAATGCTTTCTATTAGCGCTTGGAGCTCTGGTACTTTCCCAACACAGCTACGACAATTTACAACTGTTATACCAGTGGTTCCTGTATCTACATTTTTGCTGTGTTCAGCCTGCACCCTTTGTAACTGAAGTGCTTTTTGTGTTTTCCCGAGACCCTCTAACGTAAAGAACTGCCCAGTCGACACCACACAGACCCTGCTACTTGTGTATCTGCCACCTGTACATGGTGGGCACCTGACCTATTCAGCGGAACCCGAAACCCAACCACCCTTTGGCGCAAGTCGAGGAATCAGCAGCCTAGCCGTCTGAGCCTCTGATTCTGACCCTTCACTCAGCTCTGTACCAGAGGTCCGGAATTGCCCCTGACGGCTATGCTGCAAATGGTCAGCTCTGCTTTAATCTTGCAAGCAAGAATGGCAGCCTTTACCACTTCTGTTAGCTGCTCGAAACCAAAGAGAATCTCTTTTGATCGAAAGTGACACGCGTAATTGGTACCAACTTGAGCAACCACCTGCAGTTGGCTGCATGCCGTGCTCTTCATGGCATCCGGGAGTACCCTTTCCACATCTGGAGTGACTCCACCCGGTATGCACACGGAATGCACACTGGATTTCTTACCATTCTTGTCATCCAAGTCCCTAAGGGGGCCCTATAATGCACCTAACCTTGGAGCTCCAAACTACCAATAATCTCAGCCTCTGTGATTGCCCAGATCTTGGAGGCTGAATGGTTTCCTCTGAAACAGGACAGGTGACAGCATCTGGCTCAGTGACAGTGTCAGCCACAGACAGAACCTGGAACCTGTTTGTCAGACAAACCGGAGAGGCATTATGTGTGGCCACCTGGGAAGTCTTTCACCATGTGCTTCGCCCCGGGGCAACCTCCCACTCGACAACAGGTGAGGGGTCAGCCTCAGTGCGAGCAGTAACTGGGTTGGCCACTGGTGAGGACTGATCAGAAGACTCTGACGTGCTGGACGTCCGTTGTGTCCCCACGGCCGGCCCACAACAGTGGTGCCCATCCACTGCAGCCTCAAGCTCTGTAACGGAATCCATCACAGCCTGAAGCTGAGAGCGAAGTGTCACCAACTCGGCTCACATCCGCATACAACAATCACAGTTCCTGTCCATACAAAAGACCATGGAAGACTAAACTATGCAGATAAACAAACTGTCAGCACATGCTGTGCAATTCTACTATAGAACCTGCCAAAAACACTAACTGAAGCTGAGAGCGAAGTGTCACCAACTCGGCTCACATTCACACACAACAATCACAGTACCTGTCCATACAAAAGACCATGGAAGACTAAACTATGCAGATAAACAAACTGTCAGCACATGCTGTGCAATTCTACTATAGAACCTGCCAAAAACACAAATTGTGTCTAGTAATACGCGTATGTTCAGAAACCTAACTACCGAAGCACTCAGGTCAAACTAAATAATTTGACCCTGATCTGGAACTTGTAATATGTCACAAAATCAGTTTACTTTCTGACGCAAATGAAAACACGAGAACTGTGGCTATTAGATGTTAAATTTACATGCAGAAAGTCAAGAAATTGAACTATTCAAGTAGACAGATGATATAATAAAATTCGCTCCTGGTTAGGAACTCATAAATGACAAATGTGGTTACTTATCTGTTGCTGCATCTGTCGCAGTTAGCTACTGCTGCCTGAGTACTGCTATGACATGTTTGGGCACTTCTTTCATTGTTCCCCTCTATTACTGTGATTTAGTACATTTACAATTGAAAAGAAGGCAAAGTGCTGGAGTGTTTCTCTAGAATGTTTCTAAATACTTGTAATGTGGCTATTTAGAGAGACTGCTATACTCATTCATTTTCCGTGGTGGATTAAATGTACTAAGCTAGCAGTAGGAATAAATTGAATCGGTTCCAGTGTAGAAATTTTTGTTTCAGTCAGGATGGTGAAGTATCGGTGCCTCATGCAATTGGTTTTTAATTAACTCAAATGCTTCTTGATATTCCTTATTCCATTTCCGGTGGAGATGTACTTGTGAAGATAAAAAAATCGAGGATAAATACTGTGATAGAAATTGCACAAACTGAGAGATTTTCATTTGATTACATCATTTTTGTGCAGGAAAATTTGTCACTGGCTCCATTTTCATTGGATCAGGTTTGATTCCATGCAAAGAAATTACATGCCCAAGGAAACAAGCGATTTGGCTAATTCTTATTTACCCATCCACTAAACGCTTACATTACACGACATAGAATGTATAAATGTTCTCCCTAAAGGTAGTACTAATTAGAATAACATTATGTAGGTGATAAGTGTATCAATAATTCTTCTCTTAGAACTTCTGTGAGTGCTGTCATAAAGGCCACTGATGATACTGACAGCCCGAAGGCCATCCTTTTGAACTGCTAACACCTTCCATTCCACAGAAAGGCTGTGTTCTTCCTGCTATACCTTCATCCTCCAGTTGGTCACATTGTACAGTAAACTGCATCATTTCTCAATGGGCATCAGTTAGTAAATGCACACAGCCATCCCTTTTTGTTACAGTGTGGATTGCATTAGAACTTTCACTATCTGAGTGTTAAATAATCTGATTCTTCTACACACCCTTAATTGCTTTATTAACTATGGCTTTCTAGGGCAAGGGTACTGGGTACAATTTACTATGGAATGGCTCATGATTCTTAACTTGAGTTTTACAAGCACATCATCTGATTGGACAAGATGTTCTTAAAACAGATTGACATAACACCCTTATATTTTTACCTGTTCCTTCTGTTTAGCTTCAGGCATGTCCCCTAATGTTTGAGTCATACTTTGAGTGCTGGTCAGAGCATTTTAATCATCATTATTCTCCTGGAGCCCAGCATCTTCCCCCAACTTACTTAAAGATGCAGTTCCCAAACTCATATTTACGAATGGACTAACCTAATCGACTCCCTTGACGAATCCTGAAACACTCTCCTCTTCATTTCTGTCTGACTAGTGGAAGAAACAGAAGTGTGAAAGAATGCATTGACAAACCTATTCAGAATCAGTGAATTCTGAGAACCAAACTGATGTTAAGTCATACAAAAATGAATACACTCTGCTCATACATACTCTCCTAAACTCTGAACTTTAACAGTGCCTGGCCTTTAGTGGGTTTACTTTGATTGTTTACAGCAGTGTCAATACACAGATCATTAACAGTAAATATTGAAAATGCAAGGATGTAGATTTTCTGTAATAGCTCCCATCTTCCTCACATGAAAGACATTGAAATGTGTTCATGATTCTATTTTTCCTCCCTCTATAAATCCTCTTTCACTTCAGTGACAGGTTTGCACTAGGTAGTGTTCATTGTAACTTCTGACCCATTTTTGACAATTTCAATTTCTGAGCGGCCTCCTTTGATAACTTCATTTAGTTTACTGAATAAAGACTTCACATATTATGACTTTGACTTGTGGAATTTCTGGCCATTTGTTTTGCACTCTGTCTCTGGCATATGTTGGAAATTTTTATTTTTAATCCTGCTCTTTTTCACACAACCAAATTTTTTTTAAGAATATGGTTAAAATTCTTCACAGTTGCAATAAATTTTGATTACACAAATGACCCATACATTTGCTTAACATTACATGTGGCTACCGCACGTGTCTACTTTGCCCTGTTTGGTTTAATATTTGTGAAATAAATGTTTGAAAAGTTTGAACTGTTGGAACCCAAGCAAGGTGAACACCCTGTGCCCTTTTTTGATTCTCCTGAAAGTTCCATTATCTACATTTATTTGAGGTGCATTGTCAATGTTAGTCTCTATTTCATTCAATGCTGCATTAATCTTGTGCAGAAGAAGCTCTTTATTTATTCCTTTTGACCCTTTGTCACAGACTGTGGATTGCCAGTGGATTTCATATTCTCCAGTACACTCTAGCACTTGCCCACAACCTCTACTGACCTTTCTTGCCACACACGCTACTGCACATTGATGCTTGCTAGCCACTTTCCTCTTGCCCATAGCTGATCTCCATTACTTGTATGACTTTGTTGTTGGACAACCATGTTGATAACATGCTTAGACAGCATCTTCCCTAGAATTTGGCATTAGGTTCAACTAATGCCTTAGGTGTTTAGTTGACATGTTTTAATACTTGGTCTCACTTCTGCAGATGTTTGGACCTGGTAAAGGGCTTTTGATGTGTTGGTTTTGTAGTACCACCCAGGGATCATGTGAAGAGTCGTCTAAGATTGATATGTGTGCATGTGAAGCTGCATTGTCAGCTGAAATACTTTTATTAATCTTTTGTCAGTTATGCAACTTGTTAGGTATATCTTCTGTTGGATAAGTTGTTTCTAAACATATTGTACAACATAGTGATTAAAGGGACAATTATGGAATAGTAAATAACTATTCAAAGCTGAACTAAATAAAAAAACAACATAAGGTTTTCAGCTCAGTGGGAAGGAGGTTGAAAATTTTTTACAGCAGCATACGTAGCATCTCTCTGCAGCAGAGACACTGCACATAATTGTTTTGTTTACTGCCACACTTGTGAATTGTTGAGTTCTGTCACCAAGTATCCAGTCTCTAGGAACAAGATTTTCTGTGGTGGATTAAACGTAATAAGTGGACCAGTAGGAAGCTGTTTCATAGCCTCTCACAGCCAAACACCACTGACTTTTGTAACAGGGCTACTCACCACTTTATCACCCTTAAGGAAAACACAGTTGCAGTGAATGTTTGCAGATTATGTGGGTTGTTCTATTGTTGTATACAATCTTATTGGTGGATGTGGTCTGCCAGACTGCTGATTGAATTTGTAGATCAGTTAACAGCCCGTTATAGCTTCTCGCTGTTTTCAACTTTTAGTAGACCTGTAGAACCATTAGCAAATAAGATATCTTTATATTCTTCTATACTTACATGCATTATGTTCAGCTGCTTCGCCTTTTGGTCACTTTACCTAGAGTACCATCTGCTGATGACACTATAATACACAGAAAAGTAACATTGTTTAGGGATTCTAGGAGGAAATATGTTGACGTGGACTGAATTTCTGTTTATTGTGATGAATGGCAGCTTGTTTTACATGTACAAAAATGTAAGTGAATGTGGATGAGTAGGAGAAACAAGCCATTAATGTTCAAATACAGTACTGTGATGCTTGACACAATCTACATCCACATGACTGATCTGGAGTTCACAATAAACTGCGTGGCAGATTGTTTGTCTACCCATCTTCAAGCTATCTTTTCCATTCCACTCACGGACAGCATGAGCGAAAAATGAACACTTCAGTCACACCCTGTGAGCTCTAATTTATTTGGTGTTGGTGAAGATGATGATCATTTCTCGCTATGTAGGTGGGTGGCAACAAAATATTTTCACACTCTAGGAGAAAGCTGGTGATTGAAGTTGTAGTGGACTGACCAGACAGCCAATCCACTATGACTTGTAGCCGAATAGCATGCGTTTAACTCACGCAGGCTGGCGTGAGGTCTGGAACAGATTAAAGTAGTTGATTCTAATAAATAAAGTATGGAGTTGATGTAATACTTAACTTTAAACCATAATTGGAGAACATCGCTCTTGTTGATACGTTATATAATCTCAATATAAACTGGTCATGGCGCCTTGCTAGGTCGTAGCAAATGATGTAGCTGAAGGCTATGCTAACTATCACCTCGGCAAATGAGAGCATATTTGTCAGTGTAGCTTCGCTAGCAAAGTTGGCTGTACAACTGGGGACGAGTGCTAGGATGTCTCTCCAGACCTGCCGTGTGGCGGCGCTCGGTCTGCAATCACTGACAGTGGCGACACACAGGTCCGACGTATACTATCGGACCGCGGCCGATTTAAAGGCTACCACCTAGCAAGTGTGGTGTCTGGCGGTGACACCACAGAAGTTTCATCAGAAGATCTGACTGCAATGAAAAAGGGCTTGGTTTTAATGATTGACACCCCAATTCGCGTATTATATCCATGACCCTGTCTCCCCTAATTTCACTATAATACTAATCGAACGGCCCTTGTTTGAACTGATTGTTGTCCTATGTCAATAATATCTTGCACAGATCTCACAAAGCACAGCAATACTTCAGAAGATGGTGGATGTGCTTGATTATATGCAGTCTCTCTTGTAGACCTTTGGCACTCTCCAAGTGTTCTGCCAATAAATTGCAGTCATTGGTTTGGTTTCCTCACAGCATAGTCTATATGATCATTCTGATTTAATTCATCTGTAATTCTAATTTTAGGTATTAAGCTTAATTAGCAGCCTTTATTTTGATGTATTGTGAAACCAAAATTTGGCGGGTATCCCCTCATACTCGTGTGGATGATCTCATTTCTCCTTATTGAGAGACAAATGCCACTCTTTGCACCATACAAATATCTTATCTAAAACATTTTGCAATTCGTATTGATCATCTGACAACTTTACACGATGGTAAATGACGGCATCAACTGCTAACAATCTAAGAGGACTGCTCAGAATGTTTCCTAATTCATTTGTGTAGATCAGGAACAGCAGAGGGCCTATAACACTCTGGTGGAGATCACCAGATATTACTTCCATTTTACTTGGTGGCTTTCCATAAATTATTATAGTCTATGACCTTTCTCACAGGAAATCATGAATCCAGTGCACAACTAAGATGTGATACAATTTTATTAGAAGTCACGTCTGAGGAATAGTGTTGAAAGCCTTCTGAAAATCTAAAATTATGGCATCATTTTGAGATCCCCCTGTCGATAGCACTCATTACTATATGGAACTAAAGTGCTAGTTGTATTGCGGTGCTCCATGAGAAAAATATTTTCCAAATCCATGCTGACTGTGTGTCAACAGATTGTGTGTGTTCATCATGATTTTCCTCCAGGAAAACAGTTTATGTTCAAAAATCCTGCACCAAATCTGCATAATTGATATAGGTCTGTAATTGAGCAAATTACTCCCATTCCTTTTCTTTGTATTGGTGCAAATTTTGCAGCTTATTCTTCAGGTGTGGATCTTACGAAGAGCAAACGGCTGTGTATGATTGCTAATCATGGAGTTATTGTATCAGCATGCTCTGAAACGAACCTGAGTGGTATACAACCTGGACTGGAGGCCTTGCTTTTATTGAGTGATGTAAGCTGCTTCTCAACATGGAGGACACCTATAACTAAGTTAGTAATGTTGGCAGTCATTCTTGTTTTGAATACTGGAATATTTACTTGGTTTTTGAAATTGTGTCAGCAAAGAAAACTATGCATCGTAACTCAGCTTTTGTGGCACTTCATCAGTAACATCACAATTGTTATCATGCAGTGAAGGTATTGATTGCATGTTGGCACTGTTGTACTTTACATACAACCAGAATCACTTTCAATTCTGCCAGATTTAAGGACAGTTTCATTGTGGTAACTATTAAAAGCCTCTCTCACTGCAGTTTGCACTAAATTTCCAGTTTTTGTAAAACCTTTTTTGCCAGTTTTGGGATTTTACATTATTTTACATTTGGCATGCATTTCCTCATAGCTCCTGTAATAGTGTTCTGACCTGTTTTGTGTACTATGAAGGTTCTCTTATCATTTTATTTGATATATAGCCCACAACTGCCACCAATTCTATTTATTCAAATCCATAACATCTTGTCTAGGTCTACATAGTCAGATTAGAAGAAGTTGAGGCTGCCTCTTAAAAAGCGGTCAACCACAATTTTTATCTGCTTTTATATATGTATATAGCGTTTATATAGTGTTTATTTTTGTGTGCTTGGATCTTATGATATCTAGATTCACTACAATATATGTCTGGACGCTAACCCATGTATCAGTCATAATGCTCCCTATTTGCTAAGGATTATTTGTTGGTAATTGGTCTATTATGCTTTTGAAACAATTTATGCTTAAAGTGAGACCCTGAGCTAATAATTATTGTTGAAATACTTATCTGAGAAAGCCTTTGGTACGATCTGAGATGACATCTTATACTTACAATCAATTTGTGATGTCTATTTTAGCCAACATATGGAGGGTAGATTGAAGTCATCACCATCTGTAATTCTATGAGTGGGGTACCAATTTGAAATGACTGAGCATGTCTTTGAGCTGTTCAGCAACTCTTCCAGGTGGTTGGTAAAATGAGCTAGTCATTAATTTGTTCAAGTTGTCAAATATAACCTATCCATACTAACTCACAGGGACTATCTACATAAATAAGTAAAAGGGAATGGTGATGAATTCAGATGACTGAAACAGAGGGGAAACATGATTAATTAAGGCTGTAATTGTATTGTGTCATAAGAAGGTAATGACAGAAGGTTGACGACATTTGAGAGGAGGAGCCCTAATTCAGTTGGGTCGAGGTATTTTGTGGTTGACCGATGCTCAGAGCGCATCGAATGTCCCACCTTCACTGTGTCGAGTGTCTATCTTGTCTTTATGTCCTCAGTTGACTTACTCTTCTGATAATTCATAATGTAATTGGATACATAGAGAGTCTAATATATAGAAGGTCTTAAAGTTTACAAGCTCATGGAGCCAGTGGACCTTCCTTGTGGCAGAAATGTTGAAGGGGAAGGAAGAGTGGTCAAGGAAAAGAACTGGTGAGGTTTAGAAAAAAGGAGTAGAGATGGGAAAATTTGGAAGACTTCATGCAGCCATAGCCCCTTGTTTTGGTTGACTTTTCCAAATTTACTACTTTTACTAAAATTCATCAGGCCATCTCCGTCACCCCTCTTCCTTCCCCTTCAACTCTTCTGCCAGGAGAGGGGCCACTGGCTCCCAAAACTTACAAACTGTAATGCCCTCTATATGATTGTTCTCCTGCCAAAGGTTGCTGAGTAGACTTTTTATTTATTCAGTTGCATTATATTTTCAAAAACTGATTATTTTCTTCTAATAACTTTCTAAGCAAAGTAGGGAAAGCAGAAGGCTGGATGGAGTATATAGAGGGTCTATACAAGGACAATGTACTTGAGGACAATATTATTGAAATGCAATAGCATGTAAATGAAGATGAAGTGGGAGATAAGATACTGCGTGAGGAGTTTGACAGAGCACTGAAAGACCTGAGTTGAAACAAGGCCCTGGGAGTAGATAACATTCCATTAGAACTACTGACAGCCTTGGGAGAGCCAGTCCTGACAAAACTCTACTATCTGGTGAGCAAGATGTATAAGACAGCCGAAATACCCTCAGACTTCAAGAAGAATAAATAAATTCCAGTCCCAAAGAAAGCATGTGCTGGCAGATGTGAAAATTACCAAACAATCAGTTTAAAAAGTCATGGATGCAAAATACTAACGTGAATTCTTTACAGACTAATGGAAAAACTGGTAGAAGCCAACGTCAGGGAAGATCAGATTGGATTCCACAGAAATATTGGAACACGTGAGGCAATACTGTCCCTACGACTTATCTTAGAAGAAAGATTAAGAAAAGGCATACCTACCTTTCTAGCATTTGTAGACTTAGAGAAAGCTTTTGACAATGTTAATTGTAATACGCTCTTTCATATTCTGAAGGTGGCAGGGGTAAAATACAGGGAGCGAAAGGCTACTTACAATTTGTACAGAAACCAGATGGCAGTTATAAGAGTCGAGGGACTTAAAAGGGAAGCAGTGGTTGGGAATGGATTGAGACAGGGTTGTTGCCTCTTCCCGATGTTATTCATTCTGTATATTGAGCAAGCAGTGAAGGAAACAAAAGAAAAATTCGGAGTAGGTATTAAAATCCAAGGAGAAAAAATAAAAACTTTGAGGTTCACCGATGATGTTGTAATTCTGTCAGGGACAGCAAAGGACTTGGAAGAGCAGTTGAACGGAATGGACAGTGGTTTGAAAGGAGGATATAAGATGAACATCAACAAAAGCAAAATGAGGATAATGGAATGTAGTGGAATCGGGTGATGCTGAGCAAATTAGGTTAGGAAATTAGGTTAGGAAATGAGACACTTTAAGTAGTAAAGGAATTTTGCTATTTGGGGAGCAAAATAACTGATGATGGTCAAAGTAGAGAGGATATAATATGTAGACTGGCAATGGCAAGGAAAGTGTTTCTGAAGAAGAGAAATTTGTTAACATTGAGTGTCAGGAAGTCGTTTCTGAAAGTATTTGTATGGAGTGTAGCCATGTATGGAAGTGAAACATGGACGATAAATAGTTTGGACAAGAAGAGAATAGAAGCTTTCGAAATGTGGTGCTACAGAAGAATGCTGAAGATTAGATGGGTAGATCACATAACTAATGAGGAGGTACGGAGTAGAATAGGGGAGAAGAGGAGTTTGTGGCACAACTTGACAAGAAAAAGGGACTGGTTGGTAGGACATGTTCCGAGGAATCAAGTGATCACAAATTTAGTATTTGAGGGCAATGTAGAGGCTAAAAATCGTAGAGGGAGACCAAGAGATGAATACACTAAACAGATACTGAAGGATGTAGGTTGCAGTAGGTACTGGGAGATGAAGAAGCTTGCACAGGACAGAGTAGCACAGAGAGCTGCATCAAACCAGTCTCTGGACTGAAGACCACAACGCAACACACATGTTCAGCATACTATAAACTAACACCATAGGCCAACTCCTAAATTTGGAAACAGCATAACCTATAATCATTTTACCCACAGTATCCATTCCTCCTTCAGTGTGATTGTAATTTAATAGTGATACCTGGATTTCCTGTTTCAGGGTTGATATCATGCATTGTGGACACGAGTATCAGTGAACAATTACTTTTTGTTGGGTACAAGACAAGAGATTTATTAGCTTGGAAGCCAAGTTTTGAAACTCCACAGGTTGATCTCTTAGATGTGAAATTCAGGAGGGATCTCTCTTTCCTTCTTGTGAAGAGTGCCTAGGATGGTCAATTTTTTTCTCTAACATGTCTTCCACTACTGGCAGCTTGTGTACATTTCATCGATTGTCACATAATCAGCAGGATTATATGATCACTTCAGCTTGATTGCAAAGGAATGTGGACACTTTCTGACAGCGGTTATGCTGTCAAGTTTTTCCTTTCATTTTGAGTGGAAATATTAGCAAACCTCATACAATGCATTAGAAGCAGAAATCTGTTGTAGCTCATTAAGGCCGCATATTCAGTAGCTCAGTCTTAGAGTTAAAAATGACAGAGCAAGTGCTTGAATGTCAGTCACCTCTGATCTCTCTGAAGATGGCTGGATGGTATTCAGCCAAAATATTACAAGAAGAAGAAGAAGAAGAACAAAAAGCAGAATTTATGTGGGTGAATGCCAAAAATTTAATGGAACAGTCTTTACACCATGACAATTTGAATAACCGTGGACACCAGCTTGTCACAGATTGGGTATTTAGTTCTGCTTTGAATGGTGTTACTTCTTGCCCCTGGGCTATGCTTACTAGTGTTAGTGACTAGAGCATTCTTCCTTGCAAATGCTAAAAATGCAACAGTAGCTACACAAATGTGTTCACATGGTATTAGTAGGATCTACATAGAATAAATATTAGCAGAAATGAATGTACTGAGATCATCCTTCACTCCAATGAAACTTTTGAAGCAAATAAAACTGTCTAGATCATTAAAAATATGGTCTTTGTTCATTGTCTTCATGAGATATCTGCAATAACGATTAAAGGAACATAAAGAGTGATAGATGCTTGTTAACGACATTGAGCTCAAAAAATTTAAAAAGTAAAAATTATTTTAAAGGTTCACTCACAAAGAAACTTCGAACTTGTGAAGCAAAATTCAGTGTCAATATTGAAATCTATGTCTAATCTGCTCCTCATTTGTCCTATATAAAACTTGTCTCAGCCATTTCAGTTTATTTTGTATACTCCTGAATTGCAGTATTTGTCTGGCTTTATTCCATTTTTGTGGAATAACCTATTTCCCAGGGTAATATCATCCACCAAACGCTTTGGGGACATTTTTGTGTAGATATTACAGTGCGGGATTGCACACAATCTACAGAATCCTAGCCTTAATCAAATTTATGCTGCTGTGATGTTTGACATTCCTAACAGAGAATCATCCCACCCCAGAAACATATCGATCATTATAAGCAAGTATCCTGGTTACAATATGGTGTGTGATTTAAATATTATGTAATCACAGGAGATGGGGTCAAAAGTTCTCTCTGTTTCCGGAACACTAATGTAGTGCTTTATCGCTGATACTTTGCCATGAGGATGCCATCTGCTGAGTGCAGGAATTAGTGGATCGTGGAATGCTCGGTGCAGAATCCACAGAATCCAGACTGTTCTGGGACTAGGGTATTGTAGTCTGTAATGAATTAGTGGATCAACTGTATTTCAGTATGTTCAAGAATTCTGAATGAGAAAATAAGGAATGAGATTGGACTAGAACTTATGGGAAGAAGCAGATTGGGGTTTATGGATGGTGATGGCCTCAGGTGACTTAACCTCAGAGGAAACAGGATATGGTGGCCGAGCAATTCTAGGTGCTTCAGTCTGGAACTGCGCACCTGCTACAGTCACAGTTTGGAATCCTGCCTCGAGCATGGATGTGTCTGATGTCCTTAGATTAGTTAGGTTTAGGTAGTTCTATGTTCTAGGGGACTGATGACCTCAGATGTTGAGTCCCATAGTGCACAGAGCCATTTAAATTTGAATTTGAAACAGGACAAGTGAAGGTAGTGGTTGTATACTCCGGTAAGTAGTAACAACAGAATATGCTTTGCTCATGTAAATCATTTCTGATGCAAACCTCAAGTTGCTTAGCATTATCTGGTCGCCGGTGTTGCAGAAGTGCTTCCACTCCATTCTGTTCCTACGAGATCCCTAATCTGTGGGTGCAGGTCCCTGGCACCAGTTTCAGAAGAGCAAGCATACATGTGAGGGATGAACATATAAAACTCGATAGCAGAGTCGGTCATTGCAGTATTTTCTCCATGTATTGCCTTACCATGTTATTACATTTCTCTGAGTTCGTAATGCAAGTTCATTTAAGCACACTCCCAGCATCATCTTCAACACTGGTTAGGTCTGGATAGTTAGATTAGGTACATAATGCATCTGTTGAGTTAATGTTTGTGTGTTTCTGTTAATATTTTGAGAGAAACTGTGTTCCTCCCTAAACATGGCTAGGTGTACATCTGACATGTATTTAGAATTTTCCTGCTGGAGCAATTGTATTTGGTCTCTCCATGTATTTAGCATTATCCTCCTGTTCAGTTAAGTTTTGTACAGGATGTATCATAAGGAGAAGTGAATGGTGAGCAAGAGTGAAAATATATGGTCTTGCCACTGCCTCATATGGAATACTGTCTGGCTTAGTGAAAATTTCCATTAAATGCAAACTTTCCTCAATTAATTGTGCTAAGATTTCATCCATGGGGTATTTGAACAGGAAGTTCAATACTACTTCATGACATTACTTGGCAATATCTGTTTCACACAATTACCTGTTAAAAGAAATGTACATGTGTTGGTCATGGATAATATTTGAGCCTAATTAGGTAATTTAAAAGTTTATCTCCAGAAATTTTATACTACTTAGTACAAATATATTTGACTTAAATCAGTGGCCATTCACAGCTACTTCTACAGTTACATCACTAAAGACTAATTTACTAGCTCGTGTTTGCAGGAATGTTTTCCTTTTTATTGCCACACACATTTGTTATGTATGAGGTGGAACTATGGGCCTCGTGGGAAAAGGGTGACCCGGTTGAGTCACACAGTTTGACTCTTAGTCTGATTATGCGGTGTGGCCATTAATTGCAGCGTTGATCACGTGGGCTCACATGAGGATCAATGAACTATACTTGATGGGATGTATCTGTAACTTAGGTGGTTAGAAAGTTAGTAGACAGGAATACAATTAAATACTTAGCTTTAATTCAGCATCAGCAGTGAACGTTGATCTTGACTTTGTACAATAATATTTATAAGTGTAGTTATAGACTGAATAATTCTTTACAATTCTGATTGCTTCACGCATATAGATCAATTTTCAATGTGTAAACTGTAAGTGGCACCCGGCTAGGTCATAGCTACTGACTTAGCTGAAGGCTGTGCTAACTAGCGTGTCTCTGCAAATGAGATCTCTAATAGGAATGGTTCACTTGTTACGGCTTCAAAGTTGGCTGTAGAACTGGCCAGTGAGCTAGCCTGTCTCTTAAGACCAGCTGAGTGGCGGCACTTTTTCTGCTAGCATCGAGAGTGGCAACTTGCGGGTCCAATGGATACTGACAGACTGCGGCCGATTTGAAACCTACAACCTAGCAAGTGTGGTGCCTTGTGGTGTCACCACAACATTCATATGTCATTTTTCACTACTTTCACCCTGCATATTTCTGTTAATGTTATAAGAGCAACTGCATTGTTCTCTCCACACGTTTGGGTGTAAGACATTAGTTTGGTTGTTACTTTTCCATTCGCTGCTACATACCATTCTAGGCATTCCCCCTGCGGGTCCAGGGATTAGAATAGGCCCAAGGTATTCGTGCCTGTCGTAAGAGGCGACTAACAGGAGTCCATCCCCCTCACGGGGGTAGTTAGCGCCTGCGTCCGGAGACGGACGGTTCCACGACCTATAATTGTGGCCTTTTTGGTTTTTCACTTCTCGTTTCTTCCTTCCTTTTGTTGGTTCCTTTCTTTGCTCTTCTCCACCTCACTGTCTTCCTTACTCTTTCCCTTGACTTCTCCTTGCCTTCTCATCGCCTTCTTCTCCTTGCCTTCTCATTGCCTTCTTCTCCTTGCCTTCTCATTGCCTTCTTCTCCTTGCCTTCTCATTGCCTTCTTCTCCTTGCCTTCTCATTACCTTCTTCTCCTTGCCTTCTCGTTGCCTTCTTCTCCTTGCCTTCTCATTGCCTTCTTCTCCTTGCCTTCTCTGGTCTCCGCCTCGGTGTTTGAGACAGCCTGTCCTCTTTCTCCCTCTCTCTCTTCTTTTTCCTCTTCTTCCTTCCTCCCTGTGCGTGCCTGAAGGCCGACCCACGCGTTCGCATGCGTAGCCGGTGACGGGGTAATGCGTACTTCCCCGCCCTGGGTAGACATGTAAGGCACGTGCGTACCCCCTGGTAAAGGCCAGGCCCGGGGAGGGGTGATTGCCTGAGCTGATACCTTCTGACCATGCCGATTGGTCCCTCCGTCTGTTTCTCGGGAGGTGTGACCTGAGGTGTAAACATTCACCTAAGGCGGGAGAGCCCTCTGAGAGGGTCCCCACAAGGAAGAAGCGCGCCATCGGAGACGCTGGCAATCATGGGGGATTCCTCCGCAATGGATTCTACTCCATCTCTTTCGACTTCTGCCCAAAAACGGAAACGTGACCAGCCACCAGTGACAAAAGTACTACCGTCTGCCCCACAGTTCCTCGTTGTTTCTCGATCTGAGGACGGAAAGGATTTTTCTGCTGTCAACCCTTTCATTATCCAGAAGGGCGTAGATGCCATAGCCGGATCTGTCAAATCTTGTACCAGGTTGCGTAACGGTACCTTATTACTAGAAACTGAGAGCGCCTTTCAGGCACAAAAACTGCTTCGGGCCACACTCCTGTACACGTTCCCTGTCTGGGTGGAGGCTCACCGAACTTTGAATTCGTCTCGTAGTGTGGTCTATACTAGATCCCTCGACGGATTGACTGATGAGGAGATTCAATCTTATCTCGCTGAGCAGGGCGTGATGGCTGTCGATAGGGTCATGAAAAAGGTCAACAATGACCTTGTACCGACCCGGACACTTTTCTTGACTTTTGATAGTGTTAAGCTGCCATCGCGCATCAAGGCGGGCTACGAGGTCATTTCTGTTCGCCCCTATGTCCCGACACCTACGCGCTGCTACCAGTGTCAGCATTTCAATAACACTCGACAGTCTTGTTCCAATGCGGCTAAATGTGTCACTTGTGGCAGGGATGCCCATGAGGGTGACTGTCCACCTCCGTCTCCTCATTGTGTGAACTGTCAGGGTGACCATGCCACATCCTCCCGCGACTGTCCTGTCTATAAGGAAGAACGCTGTATCCAAGAAATTCGGGTCAAAGAGAAAGTGTCCACCTCGGCTGCTCGCAAGCTATTGGCTAGAAGGAAGCCCGTGCTGCTCCCAGCGGGGAACTACAGTACTGTCCTCGCCTCTCCTCGGACTACCAGGGTGGTGGCAACCCAGACATGCAACCTGACCTTCAGCACCACGGTCGTCCGTTCGGCCAGTGCTAAGATCGCGCGGTCGACGTCTCCTCTTCCTCCCATCACCCCACAGACACCAGCCCCTTCATCACCTTCTGCTAAGACGAAGACCCCGAAGTCAGATGCACGGGCCTTCAAGAAGGAACCATCCCGTGCAGACTTCCTACGTACCTCGACCTCCCAGCCTTCGACCGGTACTTCCACCAAACGTCCTTCCAAAAAGGCT
Organism: Schistocerca americana; assembly: GCF_021461395.2. Classification (NCBI taxonomy): domain Eukaryota; kingdom Metazoa; phylum Arthropoda; class Insecta; order Orthoptera; family Acrididae; genus Schistocerca; species Schistocerca americana. The sequence goes on along the minus strand of NW_025725481.1, from coordinate 15,357,128 downwards.
CATAGGAAGCACAGTTCTCCTTCTCTGCCACGGCGCATTTCTTCTCCTGCGCCTCCCAGTGGTTGCCACCCCAGGCCGTCATCCGTTTCGCCTGGCCGCACCGCTGGTAGCCGTACATCTGGCCGTTCACCGGCGGAGGAAGGTCCCCCTCCCGGCCATCCTCCCGAGATGGCCGATGAACCTATAGACCCAATGGACTATGACTGTCCGCCCACTGATAGCGGCGGCAGTGCTCGCTCAAAGCCAGGCCCTCAGCGGCCTTCGAGGTGACCCCTTCTTTCATCTTCCTTTTCTTACGATGGCACTTATTCACTGGAATATTCGCAGCATTCGCTCCAGCCGAGAGGGCTTGAAGTTGCTGCTCCGCTTGCACCGTCCGCTCGTCGTAGCCCTCCAGGAAACGAAGCTACGCCCATGCGATCAAATTGCCTTGGCATACTACACCTCTGTGCGTTTTGACCTACCCCCTGTGGTAGGTATCCCAGCTCATGGAGGGGTTATGTTGCTGGTCCGGGATGATATTTACTACGATCCCATCTCGTTGCACACCGGCCTGCAGGCAGTTGCCATCCGCATTACTCTCCCCACTTTTACGTTTTCCTTTTGTACCGTTTACACTCCATCGTCATCTGCCGTTACCAGGGCAGACATGATGCAACTTATTGCTCAGCTACCTGCACCATTTTTGTTAACTGGAGACTTCAATGCCCACCATCCCCTTTGGGGCTCTCCAGCATCCTGCCCGAGGGGCTCCTTGTTAGCAGACCTTTTCAACCAGCTCAATCTTGTCTGCCTCAATACTGGCGCCCCTACTTTTCTTTCGGACACATCTCACACCTATTCCCATTTAGACCTCTCTATATGTACTCCCCAACTTGCACGCCGGTCTGAGTGGTATGCACTTTCTGATACATATTCGAGCGACCACTTCCCGTGTGTTATCCATCTCCTGCAGCATACCCCCTCTCCGTGCTCCTCTAGTTGGACCATCTCCAAGGCAGACTGGGGGCTCTTCTCTTCCAGGGCGACCTTTCAGGATCAAACCTTCACAAGTTGCGATCGTCAGGTCGCACACCTCACGGAAGTCATTCTCACTGCTGCTGAATATTCCATCCCTCACCCTACTTCTTCTCCACGTCACGTACCGGTCCCCTGGTGGACCGCAGCATGTAGAGACGCTTTACATGCTCGTCGACGTGCTTTACGCACATTTAAACGCCACCCTACAGTGGCGAATTGTATCAATTATAAACAATTACGTGCTCAGTGTCATCGTATTATCAAAGAAAGCAAGAAAGCCAGCTGGGCTGCTTTCACAAGCACCTTCAACAGTTTTACTCCTTCTTCTGTTGTCTGGGGTAGCCTGCGCCAGCTATCTGGCACTAAGGTCCACTCACCAGTTTCTGGCTTGAAGGTCGCGAATGACGTCCTTGTGGCCCCTGAGGCTGTCTCCAATGCCTTCGGCCGCTTTTTCACAGAGGTTTCGAGCTCCGCTCATTACCACCCTGCCTTCCTCCCCCGCAAACAGGCAGAGGAGGCTAGGCCACCTAACTTCCGCTCCTCGAATCGTGAAAGTTATAATGCCCCATTCACCATGCGGGAACTCGAAAACGCATTTGGCCGATCACGGTCCTCCGCTCCAGGGCCTGATTTTATTCATATTCAGATGCTGAAGAACCTTTCTCCTGCGGGTAAAGGTTTTCTTCTTCGTACATACAATCGCATCTGGATTGAGGGACATGTTCCCGCATGCTGGCGCGAGTCTATTGTTGTCCCGATTCCTAAGCCGGGGAAGGACAAGCACTTGCCTTCCAGTTATCGACCTATCTCGCTTACCAGCTGTGTCTGTAAAGTGATGGAGCGAATGGTTAACTCTCGATTGGTTTGGCTGCTCGAGTCTCGACGCCTACTTACCAATGTACAATGTGGATTTCGTAGGCGCCGCTCTGCTGTTGACCATCTGGTTACCTTGTCGACCTTCATTATGAGTAACTTCTTGCGGAAGCGCCCGACCGCGGCTGTGTTCTTTGATTTGGAGAAGGCTTACGACACCTGTTGGAGGGCGGGCATTCTCCGCACCATGCATACATGGGGCCTTCGCGGTTGCCTCCCTCTTTTTATTCGTTCCTTTTTAATGGATCGACAGTTCAGGGTACGAGTGGGTTCTGTCCTGTCCGACACCTTTCTCCAGGAGAATGGGGTGCCACAGGGCTCAGTTTTGAGCGTCGCTCTCTTCGCCATCGCGATCAATCCAATAATGGATTGCCTCCCAGCTGATGTATCAGGCTCCCTTTTTGTGGACGATTTTACCATCTATTGCAGCGCGCAGTGTACACGTGTCCTGGCGCGCTGTCTTCAGCGTTCTCTTGACCGTCTTTACTCCTGGAGTGTCGCCAATGGCTTCCGTTTTTCAGCCGAGAAGACAGTCTGTATTAACTTCTGGCGCTACAAAGAGTTTCTCCCACCGTCCTTACGACTCGGTCCCGTTGCTCTCCCAATCGTGGAGACAACCAAATTTTTAGGCCTTACATTTGACAGGAAACTTAGCTGGTCTCCACATGTGTCATATTTGTCCGCCCGTTGTATCCGTTCTTTAAATGTCCTCCGTGTTCTCAGTGGTATGTCGTGGGGAGCAAATCGAACCGTCCTACTTCGTCTATATCGGTCGATCGTCCGCTCCAAGCTGGATTATGGGAGCTTCGTATACTCCTCTGCACGGCCATCTATCTTACGCCGCCTCAACTCCATACAATATCAGGGTTTACGACTTGCGATCGGCGCGTTTTATACTAGTCCCGTCGAGAGTCTTCATGCTGGCACTGGTGAGTTGCCACTCACGTACCGGCGCGATATACTGCTTTGTCGGCATGCCTGTCGGCTACTGGCAATGCCTGACCACCCGTTTTATCGTTCCTTTTTTGATGACTCTCTCGACTGTCAATACGGGTTGTATGTCTCTGCCTTGCTACCCCCATGAGTTCGCTTTCGTCGCCTCCTTCAACACCTTAATGTTTCACTCCCTGCAAGCTTTCGAGTGGGCGAGAGCCATACGCCACCTTGGCTCCAGGCTCAGGTTCGCGTCCTCCTTGACCTCAGCTCGCTCCCGAAGGAGGTTACCCCCGGTCCAGTCTACCACTCCCGTTTTGTCGAACTTCGTTCGAAGTTCATTAATATGACCTTCATTTATACAGATGGCTCTAAGACCAATGACAGGGTCGGGTGTTCTTTTATTGTCGGGGCACAAAGTTTCAAATACCAGCTCCATGGCCATTGTTCGGTCTTCACAGCTGAGCTCTTTGCCCTCTACCAGGCTGTTCTTTACATCTGCCACCACCGACATTCTGCATATGTCATCTGCTCTGATTCCCTGAGCGCTATCCAGAGCCTCAGTGATCCGTACCCGGTTCACCCTTTCATGCACCGGATCCAACGCTCTCTTCAGCAGTTGGTGGACGTCGGTTCTCCGGTTAGCTTTATGTGGGTTCCTGGCCATGTCGGTATCCCTGGGAATGAAGCTGCAGATGCCGCGGCCAAGGCTGCGGTCCTCCAGCCTCAGACAGCTTCTTGTTGTGTCCCTTCGTCAGATTTTAGCAGGGTCATTTGTCGGCGCATTTTATCGCTGTGGCATGCCGATTGGGCTGCACTTACAGACAACAAGCTTCGGGCCTTGAAACCTCTTCCTGTGGCTTGGACGTCCTCCTCACACCCTTCTCGGCGGGAGGAGGTAGTTTTGGCCCGGTTTCGAATTGGACACTGCCAGTTCAGCCATCGCCATCTGCTGACGGCTGCGCCGGCACCGTTCTGTCCATGTGGGCAATTGCTGACGGTCCACCACATTTTAACGTCCTGTCCGGATTTTAACACACTGCGTCTTGATCTTGGCCTGCCATGTACTCTAGAAGCCCTTTTAGTGGATGACCCACGAGCAGCTGCTCGCGTTCTTCATTTTATCAATGTGACAACCCTCTCTAAGCACATTTGATTATGCTGTTTTCCTTTTTCTTAATTCTATGCCTCAGTCTGTCTTTTATCGTGTTTTCCGTTTCGTTGCTGTTTTAAACTTCTGACTCGCGGTGCATTCCTAACATAGTCTGGGCGCTAATGACCATTGAAGTTGTGCGCCCTAAAACCACAAAAAAAAAAAAAAAAAAGCCTGAATGTATCCCACATATTGGTGGAATGTCCCCTTCTTGTTCTTTCTTTGTGCCAAGTATCATCTTCCAGATACCTTAAATTTATTATTAGCAGATGATTCACAGGTAGTTGAACTGGTCCTCAGTTTCTTCCATGGAAGTGATTTTTGTTTCCAGATATAAGGTTTTGTTTCACGCCTGGAGCAGGGGCAGACTGTTTGCAGTTGTGACCTCTCTTCATGCACTCTCGGTGTGGGACCCCATGACCACTCCCCTATGGAATGACTGCCCTCTTTTCTAGTTTTTAGATTTGGTCTCACCTTTTATGCCTTGTTCTGCAAGCATTTAATCTTAATTATTTTACAATTTGATTCTCCTGACTGGATCTGTCCACTTTTAGTGGACCCTTTTTCTTCTGTGAATAACTTCAGAATTTTGGGACAGAGGACCTCACCATTTGGTCCCATAAACCCTCTCAATCAATCAATCAATCCCCTACCAGAAAACGCTCTGGGCTAGATCAATGCAATACTAACTAATACCACAGTTTACCTCACCAACACACGATCACTGCTCATAGATCCTTTGTACCACTGCTATGTTGTTATCTGCTTGCCTACCCTTCCTGAAGCTTGAGGTAGATGTCTATAGTCACAAGATAAATACCTGGGCTTCCCTTGAACACATATGGTTAAAAAAAATATTTATACAACCAAATAGTTAGTAACATGCCTGAATATGTAGTTGCTTTTAACTCCTTTTTCATCTTAGTGTTCCATGGTTATGATACGTGCACATTTGAACTTAGTTCTTGCACCCTAAAACACAACAGAACAGACAAATCTGATATCAGGACTTTCAGCATGACTTCAAAAAATGTGCCTTGTTCATGTGGCCCAGTCAGGTTAACCAAAGTGCTTAAAAACTGTTTGTGGGACATCCAGTATAAAAGATAAAGAGCAGTGGGACTAATATCAATACTTGAGGAAAGCAATTATGGAGAAATTTCTGGCTCCTGATTTTCTCTTCCATGATGACCTGGAATCCTAAATTCAGTCATGTTTTGAAGCTATGCAATGTTTTGGCTTAGATTATATCCATCAGTCTATAGAGAAGGCCTTGTCTCCAGACAGTACCATAGGCTGCTAATAGATTGATGCAAGCCAAAGATGTTTTCATCTTCTGAAAGCCCATTTCAATGTGTGCTGTGAGGGCCAGGACTTAAACCACACAGATTCGTTTTGGGTGAATGCCAGCTTGTTCTACAGTGTTGTTTGACCAGTCTTGCAAAACAGTACAAGTTCTCGAAGTTTATGGATGACACTAAGCAATGCAGTGGGACAAAGCATTGCTTGGCTTTGGGAGAGCAGTCACCTTGGTATGTTTTAAGTTCTTGGGGACTGTTTCTCATCTGCAGTAAAGAGGTGACCAATTTTGCTAACCATGTTCAAATTTATTTGCCAGACTTGATGAGAAATTTTGGGAGTATGTGAACTGAGCCAAGAGATTAAGTCTGCAATCTCTTCAAGGGTTATGTCACAAATATTTAGTGTCCTAGACGACTGCTGCTTTTCTATCTTTGAGCTCATGTTTAGTCTCTCAGTGATGTGCTTTTTCAGATGTTTTGACCATGAGTGAAGCGGAGAAAATGTTCTCAGTTGATGAGGCTGGCTACAGCTCAACCTAATTTTACAGCAAGGACCATGCTTTCTGGTGATACTTAAATATGGATGAAAACTACTGAGATGATAGGATTTTACTTTGTGCAGTATCCAGGTGCTGTGTCAGTTAATCAGTGAACTGTAACCACCACTTTGAAAACCATTGTTGCATTCCTCACATTTCTCATCCCAGCCTTAAATATATCCTTTCTGATATCCTCAGAACAAACACTTGTTAGTTGTTCTGGTAACTACATGTACAAAATTGTGGCAGATATGAGCAGGATGAGGAATCCAGTCCAGATATTTATCCAGGAAAGCATTCCAGTCAGCTTTTTTTTTAGGTACATTCTGGATTGAGGAATTAAGGTCATATTAAATAGATGCATGTTAGTCACAGGTTTGTTTTGAATGTTGATATTCTGGTTACTAAGAGATCATCAATTGTCATTTTTATATGTGAGTTTAAATACTGTTGGTCTATCACTAGGAGATAGAGGATCTGAGGATGCTAGAAAATGAAGTGCCATATGGAGTAGTGACAGCAGCAGAGGCAGCCAAAAACATGTGCACCATGTATGGAGATAATGCCACTGGAGAGAGCACGGCAAGCAAATGGTTTTCTCATTTTGAGGAGGATCGTTCTGACATCTGTGACTTTTCATATACAGATAGACTTTTGGGGGTTGAAGAGTGTTTAAACACATCCCCCCCCCCCCCCCCCCCCCCAGTGATACACGATTGTGGAATGATCACAGTTCATTACAGTTGCCAGTTTCATGTACACTGAAGTGTAACATATGCATGCATGAGAAAGGTTCAAAAATGGAGTGTATGGATACTGTATGATCTAAACCAAAATAGCAAAGACCAGGAGTGGGCATATGTAGAAAACACTGACCATTACTGTTCTGTCTTGCTAATGGTGTTTTTATACCAACATAAGGAAAAAAAAAGGAATGGTTTAGTGCAAACAAAGCAACTCCCAGCACAAAGACGTGCACACATCCACAAAAGATATTGTCCATCTGGTAGAACAAGGATAGTGTGGTGTACAATGAATTGCAGATGCAATTCAATGACAATGACCAGGAAGACTGCATGAAGTGATGACAACCCAACTCCTGTACAGTGTTTTTTGGCAGCCTAGCAGAATACAGGCAGTATCAAGTCATTTAGCCCTCACTTCTTTTACCTGATATTGCACCCTCAGGTTTCTCCCTCAGGGGCTCACCACTCTTTGGTGTGTATGTGCTTGGCTACCATAGGTCCCCAGCCTTTGCAGCATCTTTACCCTTCTGTGTTGGATATCCTTCCTGTTGCTATTCCTTTTTGCTTCCCTTGGAGAACATGTCTGGGATGTTTCTAGGGATGTGTTCTGTAGTTTCAGTAGCTGATATGTTTCACCACTGTTTTTAGTTCCTTTTTTTCTTCCTTCGATCACCTTCTCCTGTCCTTCCTCTGCTTCGGTGTTTGAGACTCATTTTCTTCTTCTTCCTCCCTGTGTGATCCTGAAGGCATCTGTCATATAACGGATGACTGGGTAGTGTGTAATTCCCAGACCTGGGTTGACAGGTTTCACATGCACCCCCTGGTATAGACCAGGCCCAGGGAGGGGTTATTGCCTGAGTTGCTACCTTCCTAAATTGCCAATTGGTCTCTCTGTCAGGTGATGAAGAGGTGTGACCTGAGGTCTGAACAATCACCTAAAGCAGGTGAGCCCCAGACTGAGGGAGGGAGCCACCAGTTAGATGAAGCATACCTTTGGATATGGTGGCAGTCGTCTTCACAGTTTGCATCTACTAAATGTAAATGGAATGAAGCTCCTGATTCATAGACACTTCCAGATACACCATGGTTCTTCATGGTTTCATGTACTGAAGATGGCCAATCCTTTGCCTCAGTAAATCAGTTTCTTATTCAGATAGGTATTGATGCAGTTGCCGGCCCTGCAAAATCCTGCTCTCATTTATGCAATGCCACTTTGGTTTTGGAAACTATGTGTAGTTCTGCAAGTCTTAAGCACAACTACTTGCTGCTTCGCTTCTCCACAGGTATCCTGTTCATGTTGAAGCCTATTGAACTCTGAATACTTCCCATGGTGTCATTTACACTAGTCTGCCTGATGCAGAAATCCAAACACTGGAATGTCTTGTCAACGCCGAGCCAAATGTGTAACCTGTGGTAGGGATGCGTACGAGGGCAATTGCCCTTCTCCTCCTCCTCCTCCTCCTGGATGTATCAACTTCAATGGTGACCATTGCTGCCTCCTCTCAAAATTGTCTCGTGCATCTCGATGAATAGACTGTCCAGGAGGTCTAGGTAAAGGAAGAAGTTCCTTACCTGGTTATTGCAAGTTATTGGCTAGTCTCAAACCATGTGTTCTACCATCTGCTAATTACAGTACTGTTCTTGCTATGTCTCGCTCCATGAAGGACATGGCCACAAAGACCTGTGACATCAAACTCGGCACTGAGGTTATGAAATCACCCATCATCCTGGCAGCATTGCCGTCTCCTCATACAACTGTGCAACAAGCCACCAAACATCGACCTACTGGGGTGAAGTCATGTATTACACAACCGGCAGGCCAGGAAGGACTGAATGAATATACACAAAGACCTACTACATCCCTCCAGCCAACAAACATCAGTCTTCCTGTGCCAACCGGGAAGTCTACAAGAAGTCAAAGGCAGATGGTCTTCTCCTTCACCAAGTCTGATATCCACTTAGACAGTGTTGCCAGTTGATACCCTGGCCCGGCTGCCTGTGCTTCTCCGGTGTGCACCACCAACCATTTTTCTGCACTGGATTCCGCAGGCTCACAGAAGGAGCCTTCTGACACTTCTCCAGACCTCGTGGAGCATGATCCTCCTGCCTCTGTGCCTTGTAGCAGCAAGTCTTCGAAGGCTGACACTCGGCAGCCACCAAAGTGACACCCTTTCATTTTTTTTTCCTCATAATAACTTTCCTTCAATGAAGTGTTTGTGGTCTTCTATCCAACAAAGAGGATTTATGGCTGCTCTTAGAATCACAATGTCCTCTTGTTCTCTGCCTCCAGAAAAAAAATAATAGCGTCCCCATGACCAATTTGAGTGCTCGCATTTCCTTTCCCCATAGGATGGCATTCCATCGCATGGGGGAGTCATGCTGCTCATGCGGTATGACACTCAGAGTCAACCCATCTCCCTGACTACCTGCCTTCAAGCTGTTGTAGTTCACCTTTTCTTTCCTCACTTGATCTTTTCCCTTCATACCATTTACATCCCTGTGTCATTTGACGTCACCAGGACAGACTTCCTACTGTTTATTGGGTAGCTACCTCACCTCTTTCTGCTCCTTGGTGACTTCAGTGTACACAATGCCCTTTGGGGTTAACCCAGAACCTGTCAGACAGGTGCCCCGTTAGCCGACCTTCTCAGTCAGCTTAACCTCTTCTGCCATAACGCAAGAGTCTTTTCAGACTCTACACACACATATTTCCATTTTTACCTATCCTCCTGCACTACCCATCTGCCCATCAACCTGAGTGGTCTGCTCTCTGACACATACTCGAGTGACAATTCCCCCTGTACTATTCGTTTACTGACTCTTACCCCACTTACGTTCACACCCAGACAGCAGCTTACTAAAGCTGACTGGCGGCTTTACTCCACTCTGGCAACCTTCAATAGACAGCGTTTTCCCAGCTGTGATGTCTAGGTAGAATATCTTAGTATGTTAAACCTACCGCCACAGAATGTTCTGTTCCTTGCACTTCCTCTTTACCACGCTGTGTCCTGGTCCCTAGGTGGACTCAGGCATGCCGCGACGCCAATTACACACGGGGACACACTCTTCACATTTTTACCGTCATCCTACAATGACAAACTGTGTTCACTATAAAAAGTTAGGTGTACAGTGTCATCCTGGTTTCGGGATAGTGTAAAACGTGCTGGATTTCATTCACTAGTTCTTTTAACAGTTCCACTCTCTCTTCCATCATGTTGACCAAGCTCTGATAGCTCTGTGGTAGCGATAGCCATAGTCCAGTTTCCGGCCTGACAGTAGCATACGATGTCATCATGCACCCTATTGTAATCTCCAACGCCTTGTGCCACAATTTTGCTGAGATTTCGAGCTCCTTCGACTATCACCCTGCCTTCCTCCATCGAAAATGAGCAAAGGCAGCTCGTTCAATACTCTTCTCTTCTCAGAATCTTGAGTACTACAATACTGCCTTAACTATGAGGCAGCTGGGTCATGCTCTCGCTTCATCCGAATCCCCCTCCAGGGCCAGGTGATGTTCACAGTCAGATGTTACAGCATCTTTCTCCTGCCGGAAAAGCACGTTCTCCTTCATCCATGCAACTGTATGGGCAGAGAGCAGATTTCCAATGCACTGTCATACCTATGCCTAAGGCCTGTAAGGACAAACACCTTCCTTCTAGATACCACCCCATATCCCTCACCAGCTGTGATGGAACATACGATTCATGCCTGGCTGGTACAGTGGCTCGAGTCTCACAATTTATTAACCACTGCAGAATGTGGATTTTAGTGCGCAGTTCTGCAGTTGACCATCTCGCAATATCTACCAATGTCATGATTTGTTTTCTGCCTAAATCCGACTGTGGCAGTGTTTTTCGATTTGGAGGAAGTGTAAGATACCTTTCTGGAGGACAGGTATCCTCCATACCCTCTATGCATGGAGCTTCCATGGCTGCCTACTATGTTTGCTTCAGGAACTCTTAAAAACAGGATGTTGGTTTCACCTTGTTGGATGCATTTACCAAGGAAAATAGTGTGCCTCGGGGTCCTGTCATGAGCATCGGCATCTTTGCTATTGCCACTAACCCTATAATGGCCTGTCTCCCACCAGACTTGTCTGGCTTCTTTTCATTGGCGAGTTTGCCATCTATTAGAGTTCTCCATGAACTACGGTCATTGTGCAGTGTCTCCAGTGATGTCTCAATTGTGTTCACTCATGGAGCATCAACAGTCACTGTAGTTTTTCCACTGGCAAAACCATTTGTATGAATTTCTGGCAGTACAATTTGTTTCTTCCACCATCTTTACATCTTCAGCATGTTGCTCTTCTGTTCATTGAAGCTACAAAATTCCTGGGGCTCATGCTCCATAGGAAACTTTCTGCATCCTCCCACGTGTCTTACCTGGTCCCTGAATGTCTTGTGTGTTCTCAGTGGTACTACCTGGAGAACAGATTGAAATGTACTCCTCCGATTGTACTGGTCCATTGTCTGTTAGAAACTGGAATATCTTTGTTTCGTTTATGTATCTGCACGACCGTCCCTCTCATGTCATCTCAGTACTATCAACCGACATAGCATCCATTTGACCACTGGTGCCTTCTACATTAGCCCTGCTGAGAGTCTGCACACAGAAGCTGCCAAACTACCACTGTCCTAGGACTGTGACTTTCTCCTCAGCAGATATAGATGCTGTTTGTTTGCGATACGTGGCCATCCATCACATGCCTCTTTCTTCGAAGACTCTTGATCGTCAGTATGAGTTGCATCCCTCTTCTCTGTTACCTACTGGAGTTCACTTTCAGCTCTTGCTCCAGCAGCTTAACTTCATGCTACCTGCAACTTTTCCACAGAATATAAACCCTTTACCAGCTTGGCTTCGTGCAGCGGAGTCTGCAGCTCGTAGTGTAGTGGTTAGTGTTGTTACCTCTGAATCATGGTGTTGGAGATTTTCTCTTCCCAGGATCTGGGTGTTTGTGTTGTCAGTGTTGTTACCTCTGAATCATGGTGTTGGAGATTTTCTCTTCCCAGGATCTGGGTGTTTGTGTTGTCCTCATCATGCCATCATCATTCATGTAAGTGGTTAGATTGGACTGTGTACAGATTGGGGAATGTGTACAGGTGCTGATGACAACACAGTTGAGTGCCCCACAAACCAAACAACATCAATGTTATCATCACCTTCATCAACTTCATGTGGCGGCCCGTGTTCAACTTTGCCTTTATTCAATTCCTAAGGATACTACTCCAGCCTTGTTCTATCTCCTTCAATTTCACAACCTTCGCACAGAACTTCACGATTGTGTACACTGATGACACTTGTACTGACAAAGATACTGTGTCAGGTGTGCCTTCATCATTGGTCCTGACGTTTTTCGATATCATCTTCTGGTACAGTGCTCAGTATTTATAACAAAGCTGTTCGCCCTGTATCAGGCCACACAGCACATCTGGTGACACAGGCTTTTCAATTGCGTCATCTGCTCAGACTCTGTACAGAACACAGAGGCTTTAAAGGGCACAATGTCCATCCATTAGTGCAACCGGTCCAGGAAAGCTGTCACATGCTCATTCTTGATGGATGAAGTTTATGTGGGTTCCCAGTCACCTCAGTGTGACAGGAAACTAGGCCACTGACGATGCTGTCAATGCTGCAGTCGTCATACCTCAACCCACTGGTTCTTACATTCCCTCCGATGATCTGCGTTGCTGTCTGTCAGCAGATGATGTCACCACTGGTTCTCCCTTCATGGGAACAAGCTGCAGGTTATTAAGCACCTCTCAGTGGGTTGGATGACCTCCTCTCGGCCGTCTCGCTGCAAGATCAGCTAGGTTGCATATCATGTACTGTCTTTTTAGCCATCATCGTTTGTTAATTCGTGTTAGCTATCAGTCATTTTAGTGACTGGTGTCGACCGCACTTTACTTTCTATCCATCGTAGCAATATGGTGAAGGCTATTTAATGTTTAGTTCATGAGCTTTGTTTCTCTATGGAGTATTTTACAGAACTTTCAAAAATGGCTCTGAGCACTGTGCAGCTCAATACCTGAGGTCATCAGCCCCCTAGAACTTAGAACTACTTAAACCTAACTAACCTATGGACACCACACACATCTGTGCCCGAGGCAGGGCTCGTACCTGCGGACATAGCGGTCAAGTGGTTCCAGACTGAAGCACCTAGAACCACTCGGCCACTCTGGCCAGCACAGAACTTTCTCCATGACCCCTTTTTTTTTCTTTTAACTATCTTCTATTTTGTCAATTGGGATTAATGTGTAATCATTTTTAACTCCTCTCTTTGTCATCATGTTCTACAGTTCTGACATGAGCACATGTGCCCTGGTTGTTTTTGAGTGACAAAGCAAAACAAAATCCTCAGATTTTCACCTTTTGCGCCATATCAAACCACTTTCTTGGAATTTCCCTTCCTGCTGAAAATGTGCTCCAAACATGGCTCAGAGACTTATTCACTACAAAACCACCTGTTATTTCTACAGCTGCGGAATCAAAAAGTTACCCCAGGGTTGGCAGACTGTTTCAAATAGTGAAGGATAATATATTATTGACTAAACTGGTATGTATGTCTCTTAGGCAGCAACCCAATAAATGGAATACTTATGCTGATTGGTTCTAAAGCAGGTAGTGTTGACTAGCAGGGAAATTTGACAATATTTTTAGTCATGGCGACCAAACGTTGGCTTCCATCACCAGTGACAAAACGTGAGTCTGGCTGGTTCTCATGCTTCCAAGCCGCTGAACTGGTGGAACTGGCATCTTTAGCACTGAAAGTAAAATAGATGTTCTTTCCAACTGCCTAGTTTACTAAGGCATCCTTGTATTGTTCAGATACTCTATGCTGAGTGAAAAAATAGCAGCAACAGAGAAAAGTTGTTAGACATAAACGAAAGCTGTTAGTCATGCTTCAATATTTGAAAGATGCCTGTTCAGATTTTGCTCTACTCACATAAGAGATGCAGTAGTAATGCCAGTATGAGGATGCAAATCAGGATTGCTTCAAGTGGACACTGTTGTGTTCGTGAGTGTTACTTACTTTTGAGATTGGATGTGGTGTTAGTAAAGAATGTTTGTTGGGCCTGTGATCAACCTTTGTCCTAGACACACTGGCCCAACACCTGGAGTTTTTGTCTGGAATGAGACTTCGTACGACAGCAGGAGCACTCTCATGATTGTTCCACACACCTTGACGTCAGATTTGTATGTCAGTCCGGTGAGTCTACATGTTGTGCTGCCATTCATGAATAGCATTCTAGGGGCTGTTTTTGAACAGGACAACACTCGCGCACATACCACTGTTGTAACCCAACATGCTATACAGTATGTCCATGTGTTGGCTTGACCTGGATGGTCACCAGCTCTGTCTCCTACCAAGCAAATGTAGGACATCATTGGGCGATAGCTTAAGGGTCATCCACAACCAGCACTAACATTCTCATTATTGACCAACCAAGAGCAACAGGCATGGAACTCCATTCCACAGACTGACATCTGCCACCTGTAAAACACAGTGCATACAAATTTGCATGCCTGGATTCAACATTCTGGTGGTTACACCAGTTATTAACGTAACAGCGTTTCACATTTGCAGTGGCTTATCTTGTGCTTACATTAACCTGTGTTGTTGCAATGTTAATCAATTATATAAGTCACCTAGACAAATATATTCTAAAAATTTCATTCCTCTAAATTAATTTTCTTTTTGGAGTTGAGTTTCTTTTTCCATCAGTGTATATGGCCATCGCGTCTGGTGGAGGATGTCAGTATGTTTCAAAAACATATGTTGGCCAGGAGCAACATTGTGGTTTGTGGATACTACGTGTGGTCAGTTCCCCAATTTTTATTCAGAATTAATGAATACTGTTGTCTGTGCAACTGAATAGCAAGTAAGCATTCACAGTTTTAGTCTGGACGTGTGTGACTACTTCATAGGCATGGTGATATGCTGCACCAATGGTATCATATCCCAGTATTTAGGACAAAAATGTAGACGATGAGCTTAAACAGTATCTCTTATAATCTTTGGCATTTGGTTCTGGTAATGCCCTCAATGATCAGCTGGCATATTTTAATATTTGTTCCCACTTTTCTAGATGTTTGGCCCTGAAAAAGAGCTTATGATGTGGTGCTGAGTCATTTCTCTTCTGATTTCACTGTCCTTATTCTTACTTAATTAATCTACAATCACTGATTACATAAGGACTCAATGTGCACAAAGTCTTATATAGTCAGGAGATATGAAAATATTCTCTGGTAGTCAGTTCCATTGCTTCCTTACCAGCACCCAGGTGTCATCTGTAGGACACTTAAATGTACCTTCACTTCCGTAGGCGTAGTCCTCTATTCCCTAAATACTTACATAAAGGTATAGCTCAACAGTTCCACAATTGATTGTACCTTAGGTAAGCTGTTTACTCCAATTTTGCTCACCAGACTGGAATGAGTCATTCAAGAGAAATTGGTGTACATTTGATTTGAATAGAGATTTACTACGTACTTAGTGTCTCTCTACAGCAGGGACAGGTAATGTAATTGATATTCCATTTTTGTCACACATGGAACTAGAGTGTTGTGTCCAAAGGGTATGGAGACCATGACAACAAAACAAATTGGAGAAAAAGTGTTTTGATAACCACTGGTAAGTATTATCATCTTGCTCAGTAATTTGCAAGAGGACTTTCTTGGACTTAACCCACATATAACTCTTATCATTCTACTAAGCAATGAAAATATTTTGAGCAAGAGATCTCCCCAGAACATAATTCCACGTGACATGGAGTACCCAAAAGCAAGAACATGCAGTCTTTGTGACTGTTTTGTATCTAATACAAGAGAGCATTCTGGATCCGAAAGCTGCTGAGCTAAATATGATTTCAGACTGGAACATACCCTGTGTAGTTTTCAGTCTAAGTGAATGCCCAGGAATTTGGTGCCATCATCTCCTACACATGCTCATTATTGAGTGTCACTGAGAATTCCTCACACTCTGTGACATGATCTAAATTGCGTAAAATTTATCTTTCTTAGGTGTGCAGAAAGGGAGGTAACAGCAAACCAGTTAGACTTTGGATAAAATGTTGTTGCTGACTGTTAATGGGAGACACCTGCATTGTAACAGAACATTTGTCAAACGTGGAAAATTTTCACTCTACATCATTCACAACTGCTGGCAGATAAGCATAAATCAGACAATAAAGGACACAGAACAGAAAGTGCATCTATAATACTACATGACTAATGTGTTTCATGACACATGACACTCGGTGCCAGTTCCATGGTACGTGACAAAAGCTTCTAGGAGCAACAAAAATTTGATTATAGACTCAATTTCAGAAAGATATTAATTTTGGAAATAAAATTCGACACAATCTGCTCATCAAGAAGCAGTATCCTTGATTCTGTTTAGGATATGTTATTTATCAAGCCTTTGATCTAATAGTGTGTGTGTGTGTGGGGGGGGGGGGGGGTGTTCAGGACTCATGACATGCAGACATATGCAGTATTTCACAATGAGGGTATTTAGAAATTCCCAAGAAAACATTAAACATTATTTCACAAACCCTTTCTAATTTTTTCTTGCTTGCACACTTAATGTCAAACCATTTAACACACTGAAACAGCTTATGCATCAAATTGCTTTGCAAATAAGTTCAAAACATGGGAGTTTGACTCCATAAATGATCAGGGGTTTACTGTTTGATTTGTAATTGCTATTAATACTTTTGCTGACTGAGGTTTCCATGTTTTATATTTTGCCTTCTGTAATAATGTTTTAGCATCTCCTTGAGACCTAATACTTTGTCTCCAATGAGAACTATATCAATTGAAGTGAAACAAAGGGCTATACAGTAACTGTTCATGTTTTTATTCTGCATAGGTCTATGGCACTTATTCATTACAGATGTAGTGATTGTCGTAAATATTTTTATAATTAGTTTTGTTGTGCTAATGTGATGTCACTAAATGTGTAATTCTTTGTAACTATTTATGCCGTGCAGTGTACCTAGCTGCTTTACCGCTTATGTACCCTACGTCTCACTTTTAACAAGCAGAGAACTGTGCTGTTTGTTGTGCCAATAGGTCAGCAGTTACTACTCATTACTTGTTGCAGTAGCTTCATGCACGGCATGGCATAAATAGGAACTTATTTACACCAATTTAAACTTTAAATAGGCTGAGTACTATATGGATATCTTTTGTGTTAATAAGTTGGTACTAAATGTTTATTTTCTTGTAACCAATTAGGCCATACAATGCGTGTAGCTATTATAGTGCTTGTATATGCAATTCGTAATTCAGAACTCACTGTTTCATTGTACTTACCTCTTGACACCATGTGTGTAATTCCTTGTCAATATTTATGCTAAAGAGTGCATGTAGTGGTCTTAGCACTTAGATATGCTACTTTCCACTTGGAATAGGCAGGAAAATGTACTATTCAAGTTATATGTTTTGTGTTTTATGTATAGAACCAAGCTTATTTTTATTGTGACCATTGCTAGTATGTAAAAATTCTATGTAATATATTTGTACATACCACCAATTAAAACTGTCACTATGTAGCATCATACTTGCATCTGCAACGCCATCTGGCACAAACACTTATAAATTCCTGAATATTCATAAAATGCTGTTTGTGTTTCTATGCATTTTTTTAGTTTACACTTATGTTGTATAAACATTTATTACAGTTGTTGCATTGCATTTCTGTTGGTTTAATGCTCTTTATAAGTCATACATAATTCCATAAGATGGAGCTGCAGGATGCCACACCCTCTCTTGCAATGCCATCTGTTGTTAAACATTTGTGTTCTCATCTAATGGTCAGCAGTGTTATTAGTCTGTGTATGTTTGTTACCTTTACAACTTGTAACTATTACGTCCAGTGATAATTGTAACTGCTATGTCTGCTGGCTGCATACAGTTCCATGGTACATGTCATCTTAAGGATTTCAATGCCATTATTGCATGCTGATGATGGTTTTGTAAACCATTTTTATTTCACGAGTAGTTAATTTGATTTATTTCTACAGATGTGTGATGATAGCAAAGCACCAAAACATCTAACTACATTCACTCAATGACTTTCCCTCACTGAAAAATTCAGCAATTTGTAGACTATATATAATTTTAGATATTAGAGCTGAAAGACAAGCAATATGGTAATAAAGAGTGTGTGCTTTAGAATGGATATGAAAGTTACAAGGGCCAACACAATGAATGTATTATAATTGTGCTTTCATGCCTTTATGCTCTTTAATGATCCATGGATTTTATTATATACTGTAGAAAATTTGTGTTCTTAAGCAACCAAATGTGATCTTATAACTCCTTCTGTAATATTAGGTAACTGTGCTCACTGTATCTTTGTATTTATCTAAAGACAGTTTTATATTAATAACTGTAATTATGCTCTCAGTGTAATTTGAAGTTCATATGGAGATAAACAAGCATGTGTTATTAGTCTTGTGCTATTGAACTCTACCCATTTTTCACTTTGTATGAGTATTTAAATCACAAATTTATTGGCTTATACATTTTGTTCTAAATTTGTTTTGTGTACACTATTGTGGTTGATTTGTGAATAGTTGTGTTTCCAGTCAATCATTATGCATGTGGAATACTCGCATGCAGTTTCAGAATTATATTTAGTATTGGTGGCCTACTGATATTAACATTCCTCTCCCCCTTTTGTCTAAAGTAGAATAGTAATTTGACAGTTCTAAGACCACATTCAGAAGCTCTCACGTTACATTCATGTGTTGTCTTCAAATACAATGTCATCATCCATATGCTTAAGAATCTTTAGTTATGTAATAAGAGTATTTCTGGACTCATTTATTGCAAGTCTCTTCATAATATTAGGTACTTAATAAATATTGGATGTATAATTTATTACTGTATTCCTTAACATGATTTCCTTGTATTTCACTGTAGTGGGTTCAATTTAATGATTGATATTTGGTGTACGTCCTAATTACCTTTGGGTTTATGTGTAGTTTATGTTAATAAAGAGTGCACACTCTATACATACAGTTCAGTCACTGTGGGGGTAATAGCAATTTTCTTAATTCCAAAATTCCCTCTCTTTGAATGTAACAAATTTACTTTCATACATTAATACAATCTTACAACATATTGGCAGAAATTGTTTGATGTTGCTATGCTTTGTTTGTCCTGACAGTGTATAACTAGAATGCTGCAAACTTATGTTCACTGTTTTATACATTTTTATTGTGATAGTTATTTTTCTTACCTGGAGAAATGTAGTATATCTGATGATGTGATAAATAGTTCACGATAAGTATGTGAAGACAACTATGTAATCTCATTGGATATTGAATTTTGTTCTGTTGTTACATTGGCTTCTCTATTATGGCCTTTGTATAGTACTGTGAGTGTGGTCTGTGAAGGAAACTAATAATAATAACAATAATAATAATAATAATAAATAAGGATTAGAAGACAGTATTGTCACAGATTTTTGCAAGCCAATAACATCACACAGATTCCCAGTGTATCTCAGTATTGTCAGTGTGAACATAAAATGTTACTGCTGATAGATGATGATAAAAGTAATTTTGTCTATCCTGTGATTCCTCACAAACACCACAGAAGAATACCTCTCATCATAGACTCCCCTTATTTATTTATTTATTCAGAAATCCTGTTGTGTTATTACACATAGATGTAGGATAAGTTACAGTTAACATGCTATGATACGTAGATATACTTAAGGTATAGACTTATATAAATTATATGCTGTACATAGCGAATCATAACTTTTTTGGTATGTTACTCTATAATCATTATCTGATGACTGTATGTAACACTGTTCACAGATATCATAAGTGCAGATGAGCCATAACGAGGAACAGTTATAACACAATGTAAATAGAGTCAAATAAGTCAGTTTAAAGAAATATTTTAACACATGCAGTAAAATACATCACAAAAATTGTTTTAGATTACTATTCATAAATTATTCCACTGAATAGAAGCAGTGCTTCTGCAGGATTGACTTTATTTTGGATCTGAATCCTTTCTGGCAAGACCTGACATTTTCAAATACTGAGCTCCTTAAAGAGATGTTTAGTCGTGGAAGACAGGGGTACTTGTTTCATTGTCTTAATAATTACATACTGCATTCCTTTTTGGGGCTTCTCCCTTAAGAATGTATTTATTATGCAGAAGCACATAATTGAGTTACTAACGCAAAGTAGGCACATTTTAGTGTTTTGATATCACAGATTTTACTTCAAATACTAAAAGCATAGCACAAACTGTTCATTTTACTTAATAATTTATCTTTATGTATGTCCCACTGTAGTGTGTCATCTATCCACACCACAAGGAATTTTGTGGCTCTTTCTCGCTGTATGGGCACTTTCTCAATCCTGACATCATCTACCACAGACAATACCTTTTGTGTCGTGTGGAAATTTATATACATTGTTTTATCTTTATTTAGGAGAAGTTTGTTTTTGTTCAACCAGTTTACCAGACTGCAATTTGTATCAGCAATTGTGGAGTTGAGCTGATGAGGACAGTGATTTGAAAACAGTATATTGGTGTCATCAGCAAACATTACCGGCAGGCTTTCCTGAATGCTTTGGGGTATTCATTGATGAATATTAGAAATAAAAGGGGACCAAGTGTAGAGCCTTGGTGAATACCTTGTCTTACAACTTGCTCCTCTGATTACATGAAAATTGGTGAAAATGCTCAGTCACTACTTTCTGTATTCTGTCTGAGAGATATGACCTAAACCAGTCATTTCCCCTAATCGCATAACGTAGTAGTTTCTCCAAAAGTAATACATGGTTGACAAGATCAAAAGCTTTAGTGAGATCAAGAAACACACCTGTTGTGTGTTTTCTGTCATTGAGTGCCCTATAGATTTCATTTAAAAATCAGTATAATGCTCCAGTTATTGATCTCCCTTTCCTAAACCCAAACTGGTGAGGACTTAGTATGCAGTTACTTTACAAGAAACTTATAACATGGTCATATACTGATTTTTTGAGGACTTTTGATGAGCTTGAAAAGACTGAGATGGGTCGGGTCTGTAGTTGTTTACATCACTTCTTTCCCCTTTTTTAAACAGAGGAATAATTTTTGCTGCCTTAAAAATTCTAGGAAATTTACCCAATGATAAAGAGCAGTTTATTATATCTGTCAGTGGTTCACACACATGATGGCAGGCTCGTTTTAAAAGGCAAACAGATATACCATCAAGACCACAGGAATGTTTGTTTGGTCTCTGCCTTATAATATTGCAGATTTCATTTGGTGTGACTGGGTCAGGGAACATTTATAGTGGGAATACTGCTGAATCTGAGTGATAAGTGAGTGCAGCAGTCTTGATTAAAGAAGAAAACTTGTCACCAATTTTTGTGAAATGGTCATTACATATTTCACATAATTGCTTAGGGTCATTGGTAACACCATCCTGATCTTTAATGCAGGTTATTGAGTGTGTCCTGTCTTTTTTGCCAACTGTTTCATTTATCAATCTCCACATGGCTTTTGATTTATTGCTTGAGTTGATAATGAATTGCCTATTATACATTTTCTTTGCTTCATAAATTACCTTGTTTATAGACAGTGAGATATACCGTAACTATTTCAAGCAGTATAAAAGAATTCTAGTTTTAATGTAGGCATATAGCAGTCTCTTATTTCTGCAAGAGGTTTCTATTCCTCATGTTAACCATTTATTATTGGACAGTTGAGATGTGTATTTTTTAGCTGTATGTTTGATTGGGAATGCCACTTCATAGCAGTGTTGCAAGATACTCATAAATTCATTAGCCTTTCTGTCAACATTGCTGGCACAATAGACACCTTTCCAGTCAGCTTTATGGAGCAGAAGTGAGAAATGTGCTATATTATTTTTATTGCCAGTTGATCTTTTGTAAGTCTGTTGGGGAGGTTTTGTCTGTCTATTTGCATCTTGCATGGTCATATTCAGTATCAAGCAGTTGTGATCTGATATACCGTTGGAGATTATGTCTAGTTTGCAGACAGATGACATGCCAGTGTTAACCAAAACAGTATCTATTTCAGATGAACTGGTATTAGTTGTTCTAGTAGGTTTTTTTGTTTAATATACACTCCTGGAAATGGAAAAAAGAACACATTGACACCGGTGTGTCAGACCCACCATACTTGCTCCGGACACTGCGAGAGGGCTGTACAAGCAATGATCACACGCACGGCACAGCGGACACACCAGGAACCGCGGTGTTGGCCGTCGAATGGCGCTAGCTGCGCAGCATTTGTGCACTGCCGCCGTCAGTGTCAGCCAGTTTGCCGTGGCATACGGAGCTCCATCGCAGTCTTTAACACTGGTAGCATGCCGCGACAGCGTGGACGTGAACCGTATGTGCAGTTGTGGACTTTGAGCGAGGGCGTATAGTGGGCATGCGGGAGGCCGGGTGGACGTACCGCCGAATTGCTCAACACGTGGGGCGTGAGGTCTCCACAGTACATCGATGTTGTCGCCAGTGGTCAGCGGAAGGTGCACGTGCCCGTCGACCTGGGACCGGACCGCAGCGACGCACGGATGCACGCCAAGACCGTAGGATCCTACGCAGTGCCGTAGGGGACCGCACCGCCACTTCCCAGCAAATTAGGGACACTGTTGCTCCTGGGGTTTCGGCGAGGACCATTCGCAACCGTCTCCATGAAGCTGGGCTACGGTCCCGCACACCGTTAGGCCGTCTTCCGCTCACGCCCCAACATCGTGCAGCCCGGCTCCAGTGGTGTCGCGACAGGCGTGAATGGAGGGACGAATGGAGACGTGTCGTCTTCAGCGATGAGAGTCGCTTCTGCCTTGGTGTCAATGATGGTCGTATGCGTGTTTGGCGCCGTGCAGGTGAGCGCCACAATCAGGACTGCATACGACCGAGGCACACAGGGCCAACACCCGGCATCATGGTGTGGGGAGCGATCTCCTACACTGGCCGTACACCACTGGTGATCGTCGAGGGGACACTGAATAGTGCACGGTACATCCAAACTGTCATCGAACCCATCGTTCTACCATTCCTAGACCGGCAAGGGAACTTGCTGTTCCAACAGGACAATGCACGTCCGCATGTATCTCATGCCACCCAACGTGCTCTAGAAGGTGTAAGTCAACTACCCTGGCCAGTAAAATCTCCGAATCTGTCCCCCCATTGAGCATGTTTGGGACTGGATGAAGCGTCGTCTCACGCGGTCTGCACGTCCAGCACGAACGTTGGTCCAACTGAGGTGCCAGGTGGAAATGGCATGGCAAGCCATTCCACAGGACTACATCCAGCATCTCTACGATCATCTCCATGGGAGAATAGCAGCCTGCATTGCTGCGAAAGGTGGATATACACTGTACTAGTGCCGACATTGTGCATGCTCTGTTGCCTGTGTCTATGTGCCTGTGGTTCTGTCAGTGTGTTCATGTGATGTATCTGACCCCAGGAATGTGTCAATAAAGTTTCCCCTTCCTGGGACAATGAATTCACGGTGGTCTTATTTCAATTTCCAGGAGTGTAGATTTCCTATTAGAATCCACTGCTTCCTGGAAAATAGTGAATATATTGCAATGTTATAACATGAAAAACTTAGTCTCCACATAAGATAATACTGGGATATTTTAAACTGTACTGTTGTAGTGGCATATCTAGTTTGGAGGTGAATATTTGTGTGTTACCATCAGGTGGTCTGTAGATACATGTCACAGTAGAAGTTAAATCTATTAAGCTTTTAGTTATGTGTTCAAAATGCTTTTCACAGTTCGTATGCTTGGTTTTAAGTAATGGATTACATTCTACATTATCTTGGGCAAGTATTTGACAGCCACCTCC
The DNA here is from genome assembly GCF_021461395.2 of Schistocerca americana. Taxonomy (NCBI): domain Eukaryota; kingdom Metazoa; phylum Arthropoda; class Insecta; order Orthoptera; family Acrididae; genus Schistocerca; species Schistocerca americana. Next base: position 15,333,719 of record NW_025725481.1, on the reverse strand, counting down.
CTTTTTTATTAGTTCTGCAAAAATTGTTAACCATTTGAAAGCCTGGAAGGGAAAAATAGGCAGCGTCATTATCTTTAAGCCAATGCTCGGCTATACAAAGCACATCTATAGTGTCTCTAAAGCTTTCTAAAAATATTTGTAGTTCTAAACTTTTGTTCCTTATGCTTTGCATGTTCTGGAAGAAAACACAAAATTTTGACTTTTTGTGTGAGTACAATGGTTTTTCAGGTGAGTGGGACTCGGGCACAACATTTACTCTGTAACGCTTATTGTTCTTTAGTCTAAAAAAGATTTCCTTTGAGAGTTAACTATTGCAGGAATAGGCAGCTGTGATAATTCAGCACACCTAATATAGATAAAACTAGAGATTGCTTGAGCTCTGATGTTGGTATGATCCAAACCATTTTTGCACTTGGGTACCAAATTTTCGTGAGACCTGTCAGATGTAACAGTAGCATTGGGGATGATGTTCAGTTCTCTGTAGCCGAGTGTTATTGTAGGCCTACTTTGTACATTTGTTTTCTTTACAGTTTGTAATCTGTCCAAACCTACCTCTCCTATTTGAAAAAGGAACTACTAATTACAGAATCCATGATTTTCTTAATTGTATTTTCCCTTCATTACCATTAATGTGCTTACACGAACTTCTGTGTCTCTTCATATTGTTAAAGTCTGTCATTGTATGGATTAAACAGTGTATGTAACACTTGATAATTTTTCATTTTCACTCTTTAATATATTGCAAATATGCTCATACAGACTTTTCAAAGTAGTTCTTAAAAATGGAATTTGTTATGTGCTTGAAGTATTCCTCTGGATCTGGAAAAAAATTGTGCCTCAGTCAGAGAACTCTTCCTAATATTTGCATTTCATAAATTTATCATCACTGACATTTGTACATCAGTCAATTGGAATCCCTCTCTCTGAAAGGAAACAGTAATATAATCTGAAATATTGCTGTGATTTTGAAATTAGTGTTAATTCTTACAGGCATTGTAATAATGCCTGTTACAAAAATTGTCTGTAGTATGATTGGTAAATGGTAGACATAAAAAATGCTTTACAGTTGAATTGTAATGAATACATGACTTCTTATGACCAGATCAAACAACTAGCATAGTTATTTCAACTATAACTGAGATTAAGAAAATTTTAACTCAAGATGTTTTTATTTTTAGCTACATGTAGCTTTGGTTGTGTAATGATAAAAAAACTTTCAATGTCTAATAGAAGGTAACTTAAAAGAAGTATCTGCATACTGTGCATGGTAAAAGTTACTTATTTAATAATGCTGCTGATCTATTTGACATCATCATTCCTTTGTAAACAATAATATAGAAGCACAATTAGACTAGAATTATTGCTGTTAAGAATTTGACAATTCTTAGTACAGCAACGTTAACCATTACTAGCAGACTATTTGCACAAATGAAACAAAGTCTGACCTTGCTTCCACTTACTTGTCGATCATCTGTTATCTTTTATTGTTTTATTCGCCCCCAATGGTATTAGGTTGCGAGGCCAGAGGGCGTCTTTCATTCTCATTCTTCAATCTCACCTCCCATGGAAGGGGGAGGGTGCTGTCTCAGGTCTGGTGAAGGGGAAGCCAGCGTTCCTAGGGGGCAAACCAATCGGAGAAAGCCTGGTCCTCCAAGCTGGGTGTTATGTGGTCTAGTTGGTAAATGATGCATGTAAAAATCTTCATTGTCACAGGCCTGAAAATAATTCTTGGATGTGAAGGCCAAGCAAGAGATGGTGAGGTCGGAACAAGCCATACTTGATGTGTAGACAGCAGTGTCAGTATGACCATACACTCACAATGCCCCCAGTTTGGGAACAAAATTTGAACCATAGTTGGTGATGCTTCTCTGCATCAGTAAAGGGGGTGGAAAAAGAAGCATTACACATCATAAAGGATCCTTACCAGAAGGATGTAAACCATGTCAAATGTTAACTGTTGCTGCTGTTGGCGGTGTCATCACCAATGAAATTACATGATTCTAATATTCTCCAATATTTCTAAGTTGCTGCAATTACTACAGGGACAATCCTGGACAGATGAACAGTGCTGAAGGTACCTTGAAGACTAGTGAATAAATGAAAGTGAGACAAGAGCATACTGCTGTTTCAAAATTCCAGTTATACTGTGCATCAGGCTGTAGACTCCTCACAAGCAAAGTAATTTTGTGGTTGCCAGGTGCGAAGAGTAGACAAAGTGAAAATGAGGATAGAATGTTGTGGTGGAACATTTCTGAAAGTATCAGATACTGGTGTACTTCTTCCAAAAGCAGTATATCAGCAGTACACAGCCTCCAGATGGTACCATGTTCCAAGTTCTCTCTGTCTCACACCTCATGGATGTCTTCACTGATTCTCATCATTTGTATTTTGCTGACTACAACTGGAGGAGTTGTGATCTCTTTTCACTGTAGATCATTCTGCTGATCTGGCAGCAATAATATGAGAAGAGGTCCAGCCAGAACTTCACCTGCAATCTTTCACTTGACAAAGATGATCATGCTGGCAGCTGAATGAAGTCTTTAGTGGCATTGGGCTATTACTTCTGCCTGACTTGAAAGCACCTAGCTTACAAGATATGTAGAGAAAGATGCAAGCTGTAGGCCGGCACCTCAAAAGTGGAAATCACTTCCCGACAATTTACAGGCCTTTCAGCAAGACACGATCAAGATGGCTCTTGAAGGAAAGTGACAGTTTAAGGACCAGAGGTTCTGAAGTTGACAACATTCCCCACTTCAACTCCCCTCTCTTACATACTTCATACAGTCGTCTACTGCTTCTATACTTAAATAACTGTTATTTTCATAAGCAAGTAAAATATCATGTTGAATATGTGTATAAACCTGAAATTAACTGTCAGGTCTCCTCTTAATATATTTTTTCCTGTATTTTGTTAGTAGTGGAAATGAAAGTTAAAGTTAATCCATTACTTCATCACATGACTGTAACATGGTTAAATATGCAACATTTGAGTCACATAGTACTGTCATTAACATGTCAAATAATTTCAGATTGTAAGTGCAAATGTTTCTCACCAATGTAGAAGTGAAAATTGTGTCATCAGATGCAGGTAATAAGTTAAAATACCAGAAAGACGAGAGAGATGTCTACTCTAATTACCCCACTTGAGGGTATATTTTGTCATGAAATCTGTGTCGTTGGGCATTTCATTTGCTTCAGTTTTTCAGCCTATTATATCCAAACAGTCCTTGAAAATTGAGTTGTAGCTCCAAAACACATTAAGTAAGACTTCAGGAATAAAATCCTTAGTCATACACAAATTTTATTTTCTGCTCTCTGCCCTGTGTGTTTATATTACTGCATGTTGATATACACTGATGTTATGTAATGTCTAAAAAATTGATTGTATTCAAAATATTTATGTGATAAAAATGCAGGCATAATATTAATTTGCTATGAACCTTTTTATTGTTGTGAACAGTCATGTTACTGAATTGGTGGTTCCACTTACCTCTAATTTATTTGAGGAAATGCTGTACCTGAACATTCTCATGTATTAAATGTACCAGTAAACCCCCTGATGCTTAGAGACTCGAGCTCTCATATATAAAACAGCTTCAGTCATCTGATTACTCGTAAATTAGTTACTGTTTTAAGTATTGCATTTCATACTTAATTCTAATATTTCACAAACTTTCCAAACAAACTTCATGTACATAAGTGAGAGAGTCACTAGGCGTTCTCAGTCTCAAATACTGGATGAATATATGAGTAGTAAAGAAATTCATCATTTCCATTATCAATAGATAATAAATGTACATTTCTCATGTATCATCCTTAGTAGCTCATGGGGTTGTGGCAATGTAGTGAACAGTCCATCAGATTTATCAGTAATTGATTTGAGAACTCATTCTGGGTTTGTTGTTAACTTCAGTTGTTCTGCCAGCACGTCTTGCAGCTTCTGATTAAGTGAATTCCAATTTTCTGTGTTGGAATGTCCCATTTTAGTTGCTGTATCAAGCTTGGACGGATGTAATTACTGTTCAAATCTATTGGGTGTTGTGGTATGAATCCTTCACCCTCATGATCTGATACGGGGTCTTTATAAGGATGGTGATGTAGTTGGAAATTGATCACCCTGCACATTTAGGATTCACGATTTGTAAACCCAAGCATTCATGAGATCACTTTCATTCTATAGCTCATGGACACAGAGTTTTGTAGATGCCCGTTTTGAAAATGTGGAAGCTTAATTTCTCCCCATTTTGATTCAGCCTAGGGGCAATTAGGCCTACTTATTATATGATGTGAAACAGACACCTACAATCATGCACAATAATGGTCATTAATTAGGCACAATTATTTGAAATACAGTGTGCCAGTTACTCTCAGGGGAAAAATTGATCTCAAGTTGTGTAGTACTCAGTTATTAAGCTTTTGACCCTATTTTAGTTTGAGCAAATTTTTCTATTCTCACCCAAAAAAAATGCAATAAGAAATTGAATAGAATGGTCACATTAGAGATTCTAAACACAAAAGGCTTAAAATGTGAGACAATGTATCAGAAATGTGTCACACATGATAACTGTCACTTCATGAAAGAACCGGCCATTAGCAACATCTGAGGTAGCAAAGTATCGTCCAGCAGAATGCACTAGATGCTTCCCAGGGAAGACTCGAGCACTCCAAACTGCACATCCACAGCTTAGCTGCAGCGCTACAGCCCTGCAAGGACACAATTGTGGCTCTCGTTGTTACACGATGCCAACTTGTGGTGAAACCAGCCCAGATGTCGTAGTAGGGAGGAGACATCTGCTGTTAACTGGTGTCCATCCGTAACTGTCCACAGCTCGGAACCATACCTCCCAGCTGTATGAAAATGGCCAGCAGACACTGCCACCACCAGCCCTAAGGCATTATAGAAGATACATCAATTCACACATTTGTGCTATCATCGGTGTGCCACACAGCCTATCCTCCTCCACAGAAAAGCAGGTACCTTCTCCCTTTTCTCTCACAGCAAGAAGGAAACTAGTCAACTTCTTGACCGGAGATATGTGGACTTGAGATTTTTCCAGTCTGCATATTCTGGACCAAGAGACTGACTGGATTAAGAACCTTAAAAACTTGACAGGGCCCCTCAAACTGGGGGGATAGCTTATTTGAAGATTACCTTTTTGCCCTGCCCGTCCCCCTGCCCCCCAAACTCCAAAATTATGGATGAACCCCTTTTCCCCTGGCTTAACCTCAGAGGAGTGACCCCCTTCATTATAATGGTGCACCTCTCTGGAGTGAGAGTTCTATGTTCCTACATGCTGGTAATTCATGGGATAGCTCGACATGGAAGAGGCTGTAGTGGCCTTACTTGCCTTGCAGTGAACAGAGTTAAAACTCAGGTTTAACCATTTAAGCAAGGTGTCCTGTCTTCAGTGAGAATGCTGATGAAATGCAATAAGAATCAATTTCAAACTCAGATTAAGACTCTGCAAAGGAGGGTTGCAGATACCAGGGTATTGTGGTGGAATGATTAGTGTCATTCGCAGAGCAAAGCCTCCTAAACTGATGCAAAACAAACACTGGGCATTATCACTAAAAAATGATCTCGGAAGGCCAATAATGGAAAATATTTGAGGTAAATGTCGAATCTTTAGACTGACTGTGATGCCAGTACTTACTACAAGCCACACACTACTGGAGAGAGAATCCATGACAACCCGGATATAAAGGTCACCAACCTGTGTCCTAGATAACAGACAAATGTAATCAATGGACAGGTAGCCCACTGGGTTATTTTCCTTCCCAGATTGCAACCTCCCATTCTGAGAATTAGGGTTAGACTTGGCTACCTTGCTGCTCTGACATTCTCTCACTCTGAATTACCTGATACAGTCCAGGTCAGGCGAGGTGCTCCCTAATCTTAGAAAGTGTTCTGGCAACTGCTAAATGACTACCTGCTGCAGAATTATGGAAATAATATGAAATAGCGAGAGTTGGTTCACCAATCACCATTGAAACATTTCTCACTCCTGGCTTGGTAGCGCATAATGCCCTTCCTTACACTGTAACCTGTCACACCAAACACCTAGCAAGGCGGTGCAAAGATTACCACATTGGATCGTGTAATAACCACGACAGGAACTGTCATGGGTTTGCTGCTAACGAAAATGTAGCGGGACCAAATGGGAGAGGCCCGCAAACAAACAAGATGGATGAACGGGAATGGAAGGAGAAGCACGGCACGACGACAGACAACCGAGCAAGACTCCAAGTACAACAACAAAGTATTAAGCAATGGAGTCACAAGAGAGAGCCTCATGAAATCAATACAACATCCACTCATAAATGGGAAGCAAGCACATGCAATGTAAACACGATGTCTGTAAGCGAGATATCAACCGATTCAATGTGAATACCAGACTGCCCCACTGAGTGAGAGGCTGCCACCTAAATATATGACAGGGTATGCCACTATTGGTCACTGGGACAATGTGCTCTACAGTGGAGCCCTCACATTAGACTCAGGGCCAGGAGTGTGCAGTAGTCATGGCGTAAGCCATGGCAGCACAGAGACCTCCAGTGGTCATTGAGTTCCATGCAGTCTGGTGCGGATTTGAAACACGCGGCACTCGGTACCTGATCCCTCCCCCCTGAAACTTGTGCATAGAGGCGAAAATGCCCTGGACTTGCCACAGTGGTCGGCAGATGGGAGAAAACCCAGACTTGTAAACTGTCACTGTCGGGGAGGAAGGGACGTCCAAGGTGTCCACGATGGCCAACACAGAGGCCACGGCATCGGAGGGAGCCTCCAGTCCACCAGGGGGTGGGAAGAGCTGGCAGCAGGCACGCGGGGAGGCAGCAACCGGTGGCAACTCGAAGACAGTGTCTGTACCCGAAGTAGGGAGTGCAGGAAGATACAGCAGTGGGAGTCCCACAGGGGTACGAGGGCCGTGGTGTCACTGCCAGACACCACACTTGCTAGGTGGTAGCTTTTAAATCGGCTGCGGTCCACTAGTATACGTCGGACCCACATGTCGCCACTGTCAGTAATTGCAGACCAAGCGCCGCCACACGGCAGGTCTAGAGACAGATCCTAGCACTCAGCCCAGTTGTACAGCCGACGTTGCTAGCCATGGTTCACTGAGAATTATGCTCTCATTTGCCGAGACGATAGTTAGCATAGCCTTCAGCTACATTTGCTACGACCTAGCAAGGCACCGTATTCAATTGTTATTGAGATTCTATTAATGTATCATCAAGAGCGATGTTCTACAAATATGGATTAAAGTTGAGTATTCCAGAAGCTACGTACTTGTCTTTATAGCATTCATTACGTATCCTGTTTCAGACCTCATGCCAGCCTGCGTGAGGTTAAGCGGGTGCCTTTCGGCTTCCTCTCATTGTGTCTAGGCTGTCTTGTCTAGACACAACAAGGGCAGAGCTGGTTATGATGGTGGCACTCCAACACTTTTAATAACTTCACTGATGTCACATGCTGCCCATGGGCTACGATGACTGAGGCGGGCATCCAACCCACCTTGTTCCCGTACACGTGAGCCCACACGGCTGCACAAGAGGCATAATGCTGGGAGGGCCAGTAGCAGGGGTGGGAGGGTGAAGGTATCAGCAAATAGTCCGGCAGAGCTTCTCCATTGGGTGACAGCAATGAACCTTGCTCTATGTCAAGTGGTTGGTGCGATATGTGCTCAAGAACAGGGTGAGGGCTGATGTGGTTGGCATTGTTTCAACTGCCTTTGTCATCTCTTGTTTAAATGTGTGGACAAGCCTCTCCACTGCGCCATTGGAGGAAATGTGGGCTATGGATATGTTTGGTCTCTGATAATGGCTTCCAATTCATGGCGTTCTCCTACCAAGACTTCTGTCAGGCCTACAGTATCAATGTGTGAGGCAGGCCCTCAGTGGTGAGAAACTGAGCCAGGGCTGTGACTGTGTCCTCTGTGTTGTTGAGTGCCATGCAGACAACATGTGGGTAGTTGGAATAGGCACCAAAGATACGTAACCACATGGACACCAAAACCGCACCTGGAAAATTAAGTTTGATGCGATCCCAGGGCAAGTGTGGCAAACGCGAGGGTGTGAATTCTGGTACCATGACCGGTGGAATTTGAATCCGTGCCAGACGTCATGGACGCAGTTACAACATTTTGGCAACAAGGTAAACAGTTGTCGTTCTTGGTATGGAGGCGAAGTTGGTCTGTCTGCTGGAGCAACAGCAGCAGTTAATGCAGCAGCAGCAGCTCATGCAGCAGCAGCAGCTCCAGTTACACATCTTACAAAAGCCGCTGTAACTGACAAAGTTGATGCTCGGGACACGTTACCGCATCAGCTTCAGGGTCCTTGGGTGTCCGATGCTTTCCCGCGTCCGTCGTCCTTTCCATCCTTTAATGACGCTAAAAACCTACTTACATAGGCTGAAACAACATTTCACGGCTTTCCAAGACACGGACGACTCCTTGCAGCGGTCACTGTTTTCGTCTTGGGCCTCTCCGGACACGTTCTATCATCTCCGCATGCCCAATGCTACCATGTAGTCGCCTCTTGGCTGGAATTCCACCAGTACCATAAACAGCCCGGTCAATTGTATCGTTCCTGTGTCACGGACTTGCAGGGTCTCAGCTGTTGATGCGATTTTACGTGCACCAATCAGCAGTGTAAGGCTTCGTATGCGGACTCCCTGATCTGGGATGTAGTGGTTCAGTTGGCTCCCGACCCTGAGGTCTGCACTGTGGTGTTGAATCTTGACAACCCCTCCTTGGAAGAGATTCTCTGCATTGCCCACTCCTTTGAAATTGCTCAAGTGGCTAACAAGCGTCTTGTGGCGCGACTGCAGGTGGCAGCGATCGCGGAGTTCCAGCGGGTTCCGCCCTTGCGATGTCGACGAGGCCCAGCCAACAGGGGCCAGTGCCATCGGGACTCTTCGTGTTCCGACATCTCTATGGCGTTGGCCCTTTGGTCGCCCCTCGGCGCCAGTCGAGCGGCCTACTTCCTTCTTGCCCACAGTGCTTTACTGCCCATTCGCGGGCTGATTGTCCCCACCACTGGAAAATGTGCACGCTGTGTAACAAGGAGGGCCACATCCGATCGGTTTGTCATAGTCGCTCGACTCGATCCAGTCCTGCCCATCCTGGGCCTCAAGATACCATCCATGCTCTGCAATCGGTTGTCCCACAGGATGACCCATCAGCGTGGAAGCTTTTCCTCATGCTCCGCAATTTCACAGAGGATGTCAGCTTTCAGGTCGACACTGGGGCCACCGTCTCCCTGATTGCTATGGCAACATATACCCGGCTGGACTCTCCTGCGTTGTCGCCTCCATCTCGCCGTTTATTCGCCTATGGAGACGGTTCCATTCCCCTTCCTTGGGTAGTTCATAGTCCAGGCGACATACAAGCATGTTCTGTGGCTCCTTACCCTCTCTGTCGTAGAGTATCTGTCGGCTTCGAATATTTTTGGCCTGGATGCGTTTCAACTGTTTGGCTTTTCAATTTCCGACGAAGTTAAGGTCGTTTCCACGGCTGTTCCCTTTCAGGACTTCGACAATCTGTGCTCTGATTTTGTGTCGTTGTTTGCACCGGATCTCGGATGTGCTTCCAGCTTTCGGGCGCACATCACCCTATGGCCGGATGCACAGCCTCACTTTTTCTGCGCCAGGCCCCTTCTGGTCAACCAGGAACTTGATCAGCTCCAGGCCGCTGGCGTGCTGGAACCTGTAACCTATAGTGCATGGGCGACACCAGTGGTGGTCATACGGAAACCCAATGGGCCCCTTTGGCTATGTGGGGTTTTGGCGCTGCAGTCAATGCTCAGTCCCTCGTTGTTACTTATCCCATTCCCTGACAGGAAGACCTTCTTGCCAAGCTTGCCGGGGGAGAGTATTTTTCCAAGATCGACCTGACTGAGGCATACCACCAATTGCCCTTGGATGTCGAATCTCAGAACATCATGGTTATCAACATGCCTTTCGAATTGTATAAGTACAAGTGCCTTCCCGTTGGTGTCTCTTCAGCGCCAGCCATTCTCCAGCGATTCCTGGAGCAGCTTACCCAGCCTATCCCTGCATCTCTGAATTATCTGGATGACATCTTGGTCACCGGGTGTTCCCACTAGGAACGTTTGCAAAACCTCAGTGCCCTATTTCACACTCTGCAGTCTGCTGGTCTACGCTGTCGGCTGAACAAGTGTTGTTTCTTTCAACTGGAAGTGGAATACTTGGGCCACTGGCATAGCAAAGATGGCATTCACCATTCAGGTCATAATGTCACTGCCATTGAGGCCCTTCCTAGTCCCAAGGACTTATTGGAACTGCAGGTGTTTCTGGGCAAGGTTACTTATTACTTAAAGTTCTTGGCCCAGGCTGCCTCCATTGCTCAACCCCTCAATCACTTGTGTCGCAAAGTCATACCTTTTGTTTGGACTCCTGCCTGTGACCAGGCTTTTCTCCATTTAAAGGTGATGCTGAAGTCCGCCCCTTGCCTTACTCCCTTCTCTCCGGATCGCCTCTTGGTTGTGGCAGCTGATGCGTCAGCTTACGGCATTGGGGCCATCCTTGCCCACTGGGATGCCGATGGCTCTCAAGAGCCCATTGCTTATGCCTCTAAGACGTTGACCCCAGTGCAATGGAACTACTCCCAGATTGAAAAGGAGGCCCTGGCGATCGTGTTCGCCATCCAAAAATTTCATTCCTATCTCTTTGGGGCAAAGTTCACCATCCTGATGGACCATAAACCCTTGGTTACACTTTTCAGACTCCACTCTCACCTTCCCGAGCAGACGGCTCAACAACTCCAGCGCTGGGCATTGTTTTTACGTAATTATGCTTACACCATCCGGTATAAGCACACCGCCCAACATGCTAATGCGGACACTTTGTCACGTCTCCCAGCAGGCACCAATCCTGCTTTTAATCAATAGGAAGCCCTCTGCTTTCACATTGATTCTGCCCACCGAGATGCGCTGGATGGTCTTCCTCTTATGGCTGCTGACGTTGCTGCGGCTACCCACCATGACCCTGTCTTGCGGCAGGTTCTCAACTACGTGGTCCACAGGTGGCCATCCTATGTTACTTGTCGGATGCAGTCCGATTCCTGTCCCTGGCGCCACCTGTCCCACAGGCTCTCCATGGTTGATGATGTCCTTCTGTTGGCCGTGGAGTCAGATGCCCACCGGGTGGTCATCCCTCCGGAAATGCGGCTTCAGGTACTCAGTTTGTTACACCACGGGAACTGGGGTATGTGCCATATGAAAGTTTTGGCTCGCCAGCATGTGTATTGGCCCGGCATCGAAGGTGATATTGAGCACCTGATCCGTGGCTGTACTGTCTGAGGGAGGCTTGCCTGGTGACGCACAGTCTTGTGCACACTGGCCTGTGCCGCGCCGGTCCTGGGATCACATCCGTGTCGATTTTGCGGGACCGTTTTTGGGGTCCATGTGGTTACACATCGTTGATGCCTACTCCAAATACCCATATGTTGTCAGAATGCATCCACCACCACGGAGGCTACACTCACGGAACTGGTCCAGGTTCTCACCACTGAGGGCCTGCCCCACACGTTGGTCTCCAATAATGGTCCCCAATTCCACGACTTCTGTCAGGCCAACGGTATCAAGCATATCTGTAGCCTTCCTTTGCACCCTTCATCCAATGGTGTGGCGGAGAGGCTTGTCCGCACTTTTAAACACCATTTGACTAAGGCGGTTGACACATCTCCAACCACGTTGGCCCCACTCTATTTTTGAGCACCTATCGCACTACGCCATTTGACGGTCGCAGTCCGGCAGAGCGCCTTCATGGGCGACAGCCGTGGACCCTGGTCCATGCTGGTCCTGGTCCATGCTGATGCCGTCCTCCTCCCACGCCCACTCCCAGCCCTCGCAGCGGTATGCCCCTGGCACGGCCGTGTGGGCCCGCGAGTACGGGCACAAGGTGGGTTGGACACCCGCCGTGAATGTCGCAGCCCACGGGCGGCATGTTATGTCAGTGCAGACGTCGAAAGTGTTGGAGCGCCACCATCACGATCAGCTCCACCCTCATGCTGCCACAGGACTAGCGCCACTGCCTCTTTCCCTACCTCCTTCAGGTACGGACGTGGTCGTCGAGTCACCATCCTGGTCGCAGTTACAAAATGAATGACTGATGGGGGCTTGCCTGTTGATGCGCAGACACAGTGCACCTGCAGACCAGGCTGTCAATACCGCCATTGATGGTGGGCCAATACACGTGCCGGCGAGCCAAAATTTTTATGTGGCACAGTGCGCACGGTGTAACAAGAAGGACATCATCAACCATGGAGAGGCTGTTCGACAGGTGGCACCAGGGACTTATGTCAGTCTCCATCCAACAAGTAGTATAGGAAGGCCAACCATGGACCATGTAGTGGAGAACCTGCCACAAGATAGGGTCTTGGTGTGTAGCCGTGGCAATGTGATCAGCCATAGGAGGCAGGGAATCCAGCGCATCCCGGCGGTCAGAATCAATGCGAAAGCAGAGGCCGTCCTGTTGGTCGAACGCAGGATTGGGGGCTGCTGGGAGATGTGACAAAGCATCTGCGTTAGCATGGTGGGCAGTGGGCTTATACTGGATGGTGTATGTGTAATTCCGTAAAAATAAAACCCAGTTCTGGACACACAGAGTCACCCACTCTGGAATGTGAGAGTGGGGTCCGAAAAGCATAACTAAAGGTTTATGGTCTGTCAGCAGGTTGAACTTTCCCCAAAAAGATAGATTTTAAATTTTGGGTGGTAAACACAATTGCCAGGGCCTCATTTTCAATTTGGGAGTATTTCCGTTGTGCTGGGTTTAACGTCTTAGATGCATAAGCAATGGGCTGATCTGAGCCACTGGTATTCTAATGTACGAGGACGGCCCCAATGCCATATGCCGATGTGTCAGCTGCCACAACCAAGGGGCCGTCTGGAGAGAAGGGAGCAAGGCAAAGGGTGGACTACAGCATCATCTTTAAACAGAGAAAAGTGTGGTCACAGGCAGGAGTCCAATCAAAAGTCATCCCTTTGCGGTGCAAGTGATTGAGTGGTTGAGCAACGGAGGCAGCTTGGGGTAAAAACTTTAAGTTATAAGTAACCTTGCCCAAAAACGCCTGGAGTGCAGATAAGTCCTTGGGACGAGGAAGGGCCTCAATGGCTGCGACATTGTGATTCGAAGGGCAAATGCTATCTTTACTAAGCGAGTGGCCTAAGTATTCCACTTCCGGGTGAAGAAAACGACACTTGTCCAACCGACAGCATAAACCTGCAGACTGTAGAGCGTGAAATAATGCGCTGAGGTTGTGCAAATGTTCCTGACAGGAATTCCAGGTGACCAAGATGTCATCCAGATAATTCACGCAGGCTGGGATAGGCTGTGTAAGCTGCTCCAGGAACCCTGGAAAACAGGCGGTGCCAAAGTGACACCAAATGGAAGGCACTTGTACTTGTAGAATCCAAAAGGTGTGTTGATAACCATGACGTTCTGGAAATCGGAATCCAAGGGTAACTGGTGGTATGCCTCAGCCAGGTCGATCTTAGAAAAGTACTCACCCCCACAAGCTTGGCGGGGAATGGGGTAAGTTTCTGCTAAAGACTGGCACTACTATCAGTGCTCAAAGTCCCCACACAGCCAAAGTTGACCCATTGGGTTTCCGTATGACCACCAATGGTGTCGCCCAGGCACTTTATGTACCAGCTCCAGGCTGCTGGCGTTCTGGAGACAATCAAGTTCCTACTTGACTGCCAGCCATAAGGCCACCGAATGGGGACAGGCCCAGAAAAAGCAAGGCTGTGCATCCGGCCAAAGTGTGATGTGCGCCTGAAAATCTGAAGCACATCCGAAATTCGTTGGAAACGGCAACACAAAAGCTGAACACAGAGCATCCAAGTCCTGAAAAGGAACAGACCTTAGCTTTTTTAGAAATTGAAAAGTCAAACAGTTTAAACATATCCAGGCCAAAAATATTCTAAACCTATGGATGGTCGACAACAAATAGGGTAAGGAGCCAGGCAACATGTGTGTATGTCGCCTGGATGACGAACTGCCCATGAAGGGGATTGGAACCATTGACATAGGCGACCAAATGCTGAGAATGCAGGGGAGCCAAGGTGGGTATATGTCACAGTATTAATCAGGGAGATGGTGGCCCCAGTGTTGAGCTGAAAACCGACATCCTCAGTAAAAGGCAGAGCATGAGGAATAGCTTCTATGCTGATGGGTCCTCCAGCTGGATGACTGATTGCAGAGCATGTGCTGTATCCTGAGGCCCAGTAGGGGCAGGATGGGAGCAAGTCGAATGACTACAACAAACAGATTGGATGTGGCCCTCTTTCTCAAACATTCTATCAGATTGCCCCCCACCGCTGGAAAACGTGCACAGAGTGTGTGGTAAAGCACTGTGGGCAAGGTGGAAGTGGACTGCGTGACCAGTGATGAGGGGCGACTGGAGGCTCTGATGCAATAGAGATATCAGACATAGAGGAATCCCGATGGTGCTGGCCTCTGTTGGCTACGCCATGTCTACGTCATGATGGCGGAACCCACAGAGACACATCAATCGCTGCCACTTTCGGCTGTGCCATAAGATGCTCGTTAGCCACCTGAGCAATTTCAAATGAGTGGGCAATGAGGAGAAACTCTTTGAATGAGGGATTATCGAGTTTCAATGCTGCAGTGCAGACTTTAGGATCAGGAGCCAACTGAACACCCACATCCCGGATGAGGAAATCTGCATACGAAGCCTTACACTGATGATTGGTGCATGTAAAATTGCAGTGACAGCCGACACCCTGCAAGTCCGTGATCCAGGAACAATATGATTGAGCAGGCTGTTTATGCTACTGGTAGAACTCCATCTGAGAGGCGACCACATGGTAGTGCTGAGAATAATAGTTTGGCAGCAAAAGGCATTTCTCCTGGAAAGAGCAAGCCACAGGCCAAATTGCGGAGAAGAAAAAATGTGTCTGGGGAGCCCCACGACAAAAACAACGACCGCTGCAAGGGGTCATCCGTGACCCGAAAAGCTGTGAAATGGTTTTCAGACAGTTTAAGTGCGTTTCCCAGTCTTTTTTAGCATCATTAAATGGTGGGAACGACGGTAGACCTGGGAAAGCATCGGACACCCGAGGACTCAGAAACTGTTGTGGAAATGCATCCCAGACACTGACTTTATCTGATAGACATCTTACAAAAGTTCATATGGTTGCTAACTGTACCTGCTGCTGCTGCGTGAGCTGCTGCTGCACGAGTTGCTGCTGTTGTTCCAGAAGGCAGACCAACGTAGACTCCATGCTAACAACTACTACCGTTTACCTTGTTACCACAATGCTGTAACCATGACAGGAACGGTTGCGGGGTTGCCACTAATGAAAATGTGGCGGGACCAAACAGAATTGGCGTGTGAATCATTCTCCATGTTCACTGGATTGGCCTGCTTATAGGAAAGAAAAGAAGATTCAGGAGTATAAGTTCCTTGTTCGTCTAACCTATATTGAGGCTTGTAAGAAGTATACACGTCTTCATCCTGTGTCAATGACACCTAGCTATGCTTCAATTACATCTTCACCCCTTCCTCCCCCTTCCTTACCCCAGTCCAAAACGCCTCTTCCCCTCTCCCTGCAGTTCCCCCACCTTCCCCTCCTGGCGCTGCTCCCACTCCCTAGCCGGAGAAGTGTCCCGCTTCTTCGGCATCTGCCGGTCAAGGGCACCCCTCCTGGGACCCCCCTTCCTGGTACCTTCCAGGCCAAAGGTCTGCTGCCACACTACAACCATGAGAACCACAATCTGTGAGGCCCCAGGTCACCCGCTCTCTTTCTGTTCCAGAGCTTGCTGCAGCTGGCTCCCTTTCGCAGCACAGCCCTCCTCGATCTCAAACAGAAAAGAAGAAGACTTGACTCTGACCTACTGTTCACGGATGTCGCCCCCTCCTTGTCAGTGATGGATAGTGACCCAGTGACGTGACTGGCTTTAGCCTGTTCACCCCCATTAGAACCATGATTATGTGTTTATCCGATGGAATTGTGACAGATATTACCATCACCTTCCGGAGTTGAAATCCCTTATTTTGTATTACTCTGCAGCTTCTGTGGTTCTACAGGAATCGCATTTTACTTATGATCACTCGGCGGCCCTCCACGGGTTCCATGCTTTCTGCCGAAATCGTGTTGGCCCCCTGCAGGCCTTTGATGGCGTTTGTACATTGGTTCGTATGGACACTACTAGCACATGGATTCCTCTTCAAACTTCATTGGAAGCAGTTGCTGGACTCTGCAGTCACAATTTGCAATCTTTATCTCTCTCCTTACAGGACTCTTACACTTGCTGCTTTAACTGCCCTTCTTCAGCAACTTCCTCCTTCCATCCCCGTTCTCGGGGATTTTAAAGCTCATCATTCCTTGTGGAGCAGTGCATTTCCATCTAGTCAGTGTCTTCTCATAGACCAGTTCCTTGCAGACCACGATTTGTGCCTTCTTAATGATGCCTCCCCTACCCATTTCAGTGTCGGTCATGGTACCTTTCGCACCATTGATCTCTTTCTTTCTTCTCGCTCCCTTCTCCCTTCATTGCACTGGTTGCCATACAACAACCTTTGCAATAGTGACAATTTCCCGTTGATTCTCTCGCTACCTTCCCGCTCCCCAATGGACAGGTTACCTCGTTGGTCTTACCAATGTGCCAGTTGGCATCTATACTGCACAGGTAGTTTTTTCTCCCTCTCTGTTGGGTTGTATTGATGACGTCCTACGTGACATGTCTGATGCGAATGTTCACGCTGCTAGCCTTGTATCCCACGCTAATCTGGACCATTTCACAGCTGGCATGACCCGTGGTACTGTACAGCAATTGCCATTGCCATCTGTGATTGCTGCCAAGCTTTGCAACCCCTTAAGAGGCACCCATCCACTGCCAATCTTATTACCTTTAAATGCCCCCGCACCAAAGCCCGTTACTTAATCAAATGGAGCAAACCGGTGTATTGGGAATGCTTTGTTTCTCCCCTCGGTTCTATTGTCCCACTGTCATGGGTCCATGCACCGTATGGTGGATTGCAGAGTATGTATGTAGATGTAGATGCAGATGGGTTTCACTTTGCTCTCTCCAAGGTTGCCATCGGAAGTCTTCCCTCCCAGTCGTTGTCCCGCAAGAATCAAGAGGTCCATGCAAAGGCTATCTGGGAGGGTGTCTTGTGACCCATTTTGTAACAGCGCCAGCATCAACCTCCTATCCAGCTGCTTTCCTTCACCAGAAACAGTGGGCTGAAGAATCGACCCCCTGTCTGTCAGAATCTACCAATGAACCTTTTCCTGAATGGGAACTTCTTTCCACATTTTCTTCTTCTCATCATGTGGCCCCTGGCCCAGACTCCATTCATCACCAGTTGCTTCAACATCTCAGTGCTCAAAAACGACAACATATTCTCTGGGTGCTTAACCGTATATGGTTCCAGGGTGACTTCACTTATGAATGGAGGGATATCATCGTTGTTCCCGTCGTTAAGCCTGGTAAGAACCCTTTGTTTGCCGAAAGCTTTCGGCCAATTAGTCTGACTAATGTTGTTTGCAAGTTAGTTGAATGGATTATAGCCTGTCGGCTCAATTGGGTCCTTGCAGCTTGTGATCTATTGTCCCCTTACCAGTGTGGCTTCCAAGAAGGATGGTCTCCAATCGATCATTTACTTCGCTTGGAATCCACAGTTCATCAGGCATTTTCCCAGTGCCACCATTTTGTTGCAGTATTTTTCGACATTTGCAAGCCCTATGACATGGGTTGGCGCCATCTTATCTCACTTACACTTCATGAGTGCTGTCGTTGGGGCCCACTCCGGATTTTTATCTGCCAGTTGGTGTTCTATCAGTCGTTCAGGGTTCAGGTTGGTACTGCTTTTAGTTCTCCATGGCCCCAGGAGAATGGCATCCCACAGGGTTCTGTATTGAGTGAACTTCTTTTCCTCATTGCTATAGATGGACTTGTGGCCTCCATTGGTCACCCCAGCTCTGTATGTGGATGATTTCTGCATTTGGGTTAGTTCCTCTTCGATGGCCTCTGCAGAGCGGCAGCTCCGGGGTGCTATATGTTGTGCCTCTGCATGGACCCTCTCACTCGGGTTTCAATTCTCTCCTTTAAAATTGTGGTTGGTCCACTTCTGTCTCCATACTGCGGTCCACACCTATCCAGAGCTCTACCTCGATGCACAATGATTGCCTGTGGTCCCACAGTTTCGTTTCCTGGGTCTTATTTTTGACAAGAAGCTCACTTGGCTGCCTCATATCAGACTTATGATGATAGGATGTTTCCGTATACTCCATGTCCTTCGCTTTCTTGTCCACACCTCTTGAGGTGCGAATTGTTCCACTCTTCTCTGCCTTTATCAGGATTTAGTGCTGTCTCGCTTGGACTATGGTTGTCAAGTTTATGTTTTGGCTGCTCCTTCCACACTGCACCTTCTGGATCTGGTCCACCATCGTGGTATCCGTTTGGCCCCCAGCGCCTTTCCTATGAGCCCTGTTGATGGTTTCCTGATTGAAGATTTCTGTCGATGGTCCCAGCTTCTGGTCTCTTACTCAATCATTGTCCATTCATCTCTCACTCATCCTTCCTATTCTATCCTGTTCCTATACCAAGGATGTCACCCACCCGATTCCTGCCCTTGGGTGGGTTTATCCATGGGCTCCGCCTTGTGTCTCTTCACCATGATTTTCAGATTCCTTCTTTGTCCCGTCTGTCACGTTCCCTCCCCCCCCCCCCCCCCCCCCTCCTCACTGGTTACATCCTTGGCCCCGTATTCGGATGGATCTCCACTGAGGTCTGAAAGATTCTGTTCCTCCAGTGATGTTCCATTGTTTTCCCACTGACTTTTATGGGAGTTTTGGGATGATGTTGTTTTTACACTAATGGCTCTAAATCTGCTGATCATGTAGGATATGCCTTCATGTCCTCTGTTGGCATGGAAAATCATCTCCTGCCAACTGCATGTTGGGTGTTTAACAGAGGTAAGAGCCTGGGAAATTGCCATCAATTCTGCAGTAAACAGTCCCAACCAAACCATGTTTTGTTATGTACGGACTCAATGAGTGGCCTTCAGGCTATTGACCTATGTTTTTCCTGCCATCCCTTGGTCTTGGCCATCCATGACTGTTTTGCTGATCTTCACCATGCTGATTCTTCTGTTCACTTCCTTTGGGCTCCTGGCCATGTGGGTAACCCAGGTAATGACCTTGCTGATGGTTCGGCTGGGGGAGCAGTCACTTCTTTGTAACTTTTCCTGCGGCTGATTTACAGCTTCATATCAAATCCCACTTGGCACAATCATGGGCCAACTCTTGGGAGGCTAATAAACTTCGTGCGCTTAAGATGACACATGTCCCATGGCATTCTTCCTTCTGCCTCTTCCAAAAGGACTTGACCACCCCATGTTGACTCCACATCAGCCATACCAGGCTGACCATGGTTTTCTTTTGCGTAATGAGCCACCCCCATTATGTGGTTGTGGAGCCTTCCAGTCAATAGCCCACATTTTGGTGGAATGCCCCCTTCTTTTGGCTCTGCATACCAAGTACAGATTTCCCCGCACTTTACCTATAATATTGGCAGATGATTCCCAGATGGTTGAACTGGTTCTCTGTTTCCTCTGTGAAAGTGGTTTTTATTTTCAGTTTAAAGGTTTTTAATTTCCCTCTGGAATAGGGGAACTGTAGTGAGGGTTGGGGTGTCTCCCACTGTAAGCTGTATTTTGGAGATTCCTCGTTTCTTTCCCTTTTACTCTTTCTTTATCACTTTTTAGGTTTGGTTAGTCTCCTTTTACAATACGCACCCTTACATTCTAGTGGTTGAACGCTTTTGAATAGCAGGTGATCTTGCCTGTACTGCATCAGAGGTGGGATATTTCCTGCCTCTAGCAAATCCTTGAGGTTGTCCACTTGCTGACTTCCCTCCTTTTGTTTTCACCATTGCAACACGACTGCACTTTTACGTTTTATCATTATGACTCTTCTCAGATGTGAATCAATTCAAGTGGATCACCTTTGAAACAAGGGGCTGATGACCTTGCTGTTTGGTCCCTTCAACACCAATCAACCAACCAACCAACTTTCTCTATACCTGTTAAATGTAAAACGCCAAATAGTGCCATAATTTCACGCCTATCTGTAACATTACAATCTATGATGAATTTGTAGTTTGTTCTAAGGTTGTCAGCATATTTGTTAGTATGGGATACTATCATACCTGTAATATTAGTGTCAAAAAGTATGAAAAACACACAAATTTCATAGAGATATCTTTTCAATTGCTTGTGAGACCCTGATTTCCACTACTTGTATTGTGAAGTGGACCATCTCCTCCCCACTACTGTGGCCAATGTAATAAGCAGAGATCCAAAGTTGTGGCGATCTGCTGGAGCAATGCTGTTGTCTCACCTAACTCAAATCTTGTAATTTTTTCACCAAAATAGAGATCAGTCAGTCCACCAATGAAATCAAAGGGACACGGCAGACTTTACAGGTCTATGTATGCAGATAATGAGCTCAGGTAACTTCGCATAAACTCACATTGTATGGAAATTTCTGGATTGAACTATGACATTTAGATGTGCGAAAACGGGACATAAATTTGTCCTTAGTTGTTTCATTGCCATATTTCTGTACTGATGTGTTCCTGGCAGCATTAACCAAAGCATTGACCTAATTATCTGAATAGGCTGGAAGGTGAAGCTTAAGATTGTAATGAAATCTGTTGTCCCTAGCATTTGTGTGTGTCAGCTGATCAAATGATGGAGCAGAGTAATAAATGAACAGGAGATATGTTGGCAATATTGAGGTATCAAATAAGATCATAGGGTGACCTCACCAGTCTGCAGAACTAGTGTAAAGACACAACTTTTTTCCTTACACCAAATGGTGTAATTGTTATAAAAATTACACAGATCCCACATGCAAAAACAAAAAACAAGCTAGCGTGATTTAGTTTACAATTTAATATGTAACTGATGTGTATACACTACTGGTCATTAAAATTGCTACACCACAAAGATGACGTTCAACAGATGTGAAATTTGACCCACAGGAAGAAGATGCTGTGATATGCAAATGATTAGCTATTCAGAGCATTCACACAAGGTTGGTGCCAGTGGTGACACCTACAACGTGCTGACATGAAGAAAGTTTCCAACCGATTTCTCATACACAAACAGCAGTTGACTGGCATTGTCTGGTGAAACGTTGCTGTGATCCCTCATATAAGGAGGAGAAATGTGTACCATCACGTTTCCGACTTTGATAAAGGTCGGATTGTAGCCTATCGCAAATGTGGTTTATCGTATCGCGACATTGCTGCTTGCATTGGTTGAGATCCAATAGCTGTTAGCACAATATGGAATCGGTGGGCTCAGGAGGGTAATATGGAATGCTGTGCTGGATCCCAATGGCCTCGTATCACTAGCAGTCGAGATGACAGGCATCTTATCTGCATGGCTTTAACGGATCGTGCAGTCATGTCTCGATCCCTGAGTCAACAGATGGGCACATTTTCAAAACAACAACCATCTGCATGAACAGTTCGACGATGTTTGCAGCAGCATGAACTATCAGCTCAGAGACCTTCGCCGCAGTTACCCTTGACACTGCATCACAGAGAGCATTGCCTGTGATGGTGTACTCAATGACAAACCTGGGTACATGAATGGCAAGATGTCATTTTTTCGGATGAATCCAGGTTCCGTTTACAGCATCATGAGGGTCACATCCATGTTTGGCGACATCGCAGTGAATGCACATTGGAAGCTGGTATTCGCCATCGCCATACAGGTGTATCATCCGGCATGATGGTATGGGGTGCCATTGGTCACACGTCTCGGTCACCTCTTGTTCGCATTGATGGCACTTTGAACTGTAGATGTTACATTTCAGATGTGTTATGACCCGTGGCTCTACCTTTCGTTCGATCCCTGCTAAACCCTATATTTGAGCAGGATAATGCACGACTGCATGATGAAAGTACGGGCCTTTCTGGATACAGAAAATGTTCAACTGCTGCCCTGGCCAACACATTCTTCAGATCTCTCACCTATTGAAAATGTTGGTCAATGGTGGCCGAGCAACTGGCTCATCACAATACGCCAGTCACTACTCTTGATGAACTGTGGTATCGTGTTGAAGCTGCATGGGCAGCTGCACCTGTACATGCTATCCAAGCTCTGTCTGACTCAATGCCCAGGCATATCAAGGCCGTTATTATGGTCAGAGGTGGTTGTTCTGGGTACTGGTTTCTCAGGATCTATGCACCCAAATTGCATTAAAGTATAATCACATGTCACTTCTAGTATAATATATTTGTCCAATGAATAACTGTTTATCATTTGCATTTGTTCTTGGTGTAGCAATTTTAATGGACAGTAGTGTACTTTTAAGGTTTTTGAACACCAAAGAAACGTTTTGTTGACATAATGAAACATTTTTGAAAATGCAACACTTTGTCACTACCAACCACCATAGTTTGTTGTCATAAAATCAGATAGAAGGAAGACAGGTGATATAGGTCAGTCTGCACTTCCCAAGGAATTGGAGGCAAATGCAGAAAGACAAACTTTAAGTGACAGCAGGTTGATTGCTTTGATCAGCTCCAACAATCACAGGCCATATATGAGGGTCACAAGTTTTGGGATTCTAAAGGCTACTAGGTGCAGGAAATTCTTGTAACTCTTGGGTCTGAATAACACAATTTGCATTCAGACTTATTACTACACCGAAGGGTGATTGTATACATTATAAAAAGCAAAGGCTGCAACTGGCTGCACAACAGAAGTAGGTGTTCCTGCTAACAGGGTTAGAGTGAATGGCTGAATCACACTTGCAGCATTGCCAAGTGTGAACTTCGAGGCCACTACTCCAAGTGAGAAAATAGATTTGTTGGAGCTTATCTGAAGATTTTGGTAGGGAGCACACAGTAAGTTATCTCAGATGGAGAGTCATCATCAGATGCAGAAGTAACATTGGGTGTGCCTCCCGGAAAGTGAGTTGTGAGTCCTGTTTTTTATGTTGTATATTAATGACATTTTGCAGATGATGCTGTTACCTATAATGAAATACTATGTGGGAGAAGCTCCAGAAATATTGAGTCAGATGTTTCTAAGATTCCAATATGGTGCAGAGACTTAGTACTTGCTCTCAATGTTCAGAAAAGTAAAATCTTTCAATTCACAAATGAAAAAACTGAATGTCCTATGACTAGTATATCAATAAGTCACTGGAAACTGAATGAGAAAGTACGTTCAGTTGTGAATAAAGCAAATGGTAGACTTCACGTTATTGGTAGAATATTGGAGAAGTGCAATCAGTTTACAAAAAAGATGGCTTACAAATCACTCTGGCAACCCTTCCTAGAATATTGCTCAAGTGTGTGGACCCGTACCAGATAGGACTAGCAGGGAATATTCAACATATACAGAGAAGGGCAGGGTCAATGGTCACCAATTTATTTAATCTGTGGTAGAGTTTCACAGAGATACTGAAGGAAATGAACTGGAAGATTCTTGAAGATAGTTGTAAACTATCCTGAGAAAGTCTGCTAACAATGTTTCAAGAACTGGCTTTAAATGATTACTCCAGGGATATACAACACCACCTTACATATCACACACATAGGGATTGTGAGAATAAGGTTAGAATAATTATTGCATGCACAGAGGCATTCAATCAATTATTTTTTCCACACTCCATAAATGAATGGCTCAGGAAGAAACACTAATAAATAGTAGAATCGCACATACCCTATGCCACGCACCTCACCGTGATTTGCAGAGTACAGATTTAGCTGTAGATGTAGATGTAGCAGTAGAAGCTGGCTATGAGCAATAAGAAGTTCACTGCCCAATGGTCTGATTGAGCACTTGCCCTGAATAAATGGAACCGGGTTTTTAAGGGATTGTGTCAGCACACTATTTCTCCGTATCTGTAGTCCGCCCACCAATCCACCAACATCACATGCATTGGCTGTTGTGTCTTAGCCAGAGACGCCAGGGAATTGAAAACAAGTTTAGATCATTTCTCTTCTCCTACTCTGTAGGTTGTGATGTTTCTGGGCATTACATTGACCCCAAGTTCCATAGCAACAGCATTCAGCTGGAAGCTGTTGTTAGTTGTAATAGGAAGTGTAGTGACATTCAACCATGTTCTATGTCACTTGGCATTGCCCTGAGGTGCCTCATGAGGGGGGTGTGATGTCGCAGCACTGTTACCCATTTCTCATCTCATTCTAATCTGTGTAAACACACTGAATCGCAGTTAGCATAGGCAGCAAGCTTCGTATTTGCCCATAATTTTTTTTTTTTTGTATGTTTGTGTTTGTGGGTGGGTAAGAGGGTGTGTGTGAGTGTGGCCAGCCATCTGCTAGAGTGACACCATTCAGCAGCTTCTAGGCAGTGGATGCAGTTGCTGAGAGTTTCTGCAATTGAGTAATTTTTTACAATATTCTCTTGAATTGTAACAAGGATTCGAAATCTGTTGCATAGAGGTGAACCTTTATCTTTTGGGATTCTGTAGTTCAGTACATCAAATAGTGTCTTTGCACAGAATGTACTTAATGACATAAGGGTTATTCTGCTGAAGTCATTGAAGGACTGAACTATTCATCATGGAAATAGGCATGATGTCATCTATATATCCTGCATTTCTCATCCATTTAGACTAAAGTTATACCTCAGCAATGCAGTTTGTTATTGTTAGGCCACTCATTTGATTAGTTATGAAGAATGTGGTACAGAAACTTCTTAACATCAGTCTGTTACATAGCATAATACCTCCATCTATTAAATGGCTCTGCGACAACTTTAACAGGTGTGACGTTCTAGAAAAAGCC
The DNA here is from genome assembly GCF_021461395.2 of Schistocerca americana. Classification (NCBI taxonomy): domain Eukaryota; kingdom Metazoa; phylum Arthropoda; class Insecta; order Orthoptera; family Acrididae; genus Schistocerca; species Schistocerca americana. The sequence goes on along the minus strand of NW_025725481.1, from coordinate 15,308,890 downwards.
TCTGCTCTTGGTTAAGAAAATGTTGTATTTGTACCAACACAAAATATGGGTGCAAAAAATACCCAGGTTTATGTTACAGCTACAAAAATTGTTGCATCTTCTTTGACAGCCTTGATGAATGTCAGAAGAAAACTTCTAGCCATAACTGTATAGTAATTGTAATAACCTGTTTTTCCTTATACAATGTGTGAATTGTGGTAATGTGAACACTGGGGTGGGGTAATTCAGTGCTTGTGATGTTCAGATATACAGTGCAATGTTCCTTCAGACAGGCATGCATGTCCAAAGCAACAGTGCATTGTACTTATGCGCTATGTTGTTCAGGTCTATCTGCTGACACCAGGTAAGTGACTTTAAAACAAATTGTGAATTTTGATTAATATATTTCGCCTGTACAGGAGTACACATAATGAATGTAAGAGTACAAGTTGAAGACACATGGTTGACAATAAGTGGAAGTTTGGGTTTACCCATGAATCATGGTGGGATAGGCTAATGGTAAGTACTGTGTTTAGTAAAGAGAAATCTGGGTTAGAGTCCTGGTCTGTCAGAAATTTTCATTGTTGTCATTCCATTATACACTGATGGTTGTTCATATTTGAAACAATGAGTACATTTCATCAACTTTGGTGTGTTGAACTACTGGTATGCCCTCCAATGGTGAATGTGGGAAATCTATGAGGATGCCAGGTCGGTGTTTAGACATGGATGGATTTGTAAGGTGTTGACCTGCATGATAAGGGAATTTGTTACCTCTGCCAATAATATGTTGCATCCTTTTAGTGCCAGTTCTTTCTCTGCCTCCCCTTCTCGTGAGGTTGATATTGCAAAAATCAACCATTTAAAGTCTGTCTGAATCTGAAGAACTTTCAACGTGATGAAATTTATATAGATTTTGAAAATGAATTTTCACTCTGCTGCAAGGTTCGTGCTGATTAGAAACTAGAAATTTCCTGACAGATGGAAACCATATACCAGACTTGGTCTTGAACATGGCATCTTTTGTTTTTGAGGGCAAGTGCACTACTGACTGAGCTATCCAAGCACACTTTGTGAACAGCCCTCACCACTGTACTTCTACCAGAGCCTCATCTCGTACATTCCCTACATTACTGAAGTTCTTCTGCATACCTTCTGGGACTACCCCTCCTGGAAGAAAGGATATTTTGGAACTATGGCTTAACCACAGCCTGAGGGATCATTTCCAGGAGTGTTAGTGAGTATCTCATCCCTTACCTTCCAAATTTCACTGACTTTTTCCTGCATACATTTTGGGACTGATATCCATCTGTGAAGGCAGGTCATGAGACGTATTTGGATAGCTCAATTGGTAGAGGCCTTGACCATGAAAGGCAAAGTTTCTAGAACTGAGCCCCAGTCCAGCATACAATTTTAATCTGTGTGAAAGTTGTCTTGAGGGCAATTCAGAACATGAATCATGGTCACAACATGACATCCCAATCTAACCGTTACCCCCATCAAAGGATCCTAGCTCAGTTCGTGATCTAGGAGGCGTGAGGAACCTCAGTCAATCTGTTCCAATATGTTGTATCAAAACACAGTTTTCAAACAATGTTCTTGTTGTGGCCTTCGGTCCAAGTACTGGTTTGATGCAGCTGCCCTTAACAACACAAAAATACCATTTACATTGAGCTCTACTTTTCCACCACTGAAATTCAATACTACTTGATGTTAATTTTAAAAATCTACTGCTAAAATTGTGTATGTGACAGCTTATGTCCTCGGTATGTCTGGGCCAACCTAATTAGTATTGAATTTCCTTCTTCCTACAGTTAAAACTTCTTTCTCTCCACAATTGTTTCCATAACTGCAATTCTTTGTTATGACAGAATTAGCGAGGTTTCTCATCTTCACTCTTACCATACGTGATGTCGCTGATAACCAGAGTAACACTTCATGCAAAACAGCAAGTCTTCACCTGCAAAAATAATCACAGGGTGAATGACTTTCTGTGATCAGTACCAGGTCAGATTAAAGAAAGATTCAGATGCAGGCTGCAAGCTCTTTTACCTATTGGTTTGAACAACATGCAAGTATTACAGAGATTGGGAAGTTAAATGGGAATCCCTGGAGGGAAAGTGGCCTTCTTTTTGAGGAACACTGTTGAAGCTGAATGCACAACGATTGTACTGCTGCCAACATACATTTTACATAAGGACCATGAGGATAAGATGAGAAAAAAAGATTAGGGCATAATGGAAGCATTCAGGTAATTGTTTTCCCCTCACTCTGTTTGTGAGTGGAACAGAAATGGAAATGACTAATTGAGTTACACGATACAGTCAACCACACACTGTACTGTGGCTTGTAGAGTATGTATGTAGGTGTAGATGAAAATAAAATTAAACAACTTATATCAGATACCATCCTCTTATATCTTCATGATGTAAAAAGTGAGTGCTACTATGACTGCTCTCTTTATCCCATCTAGTGGCTAGTGGTGCTGTGTCTCGTTCACGGAGTCCTGGGTTCAATTCCCGGCTGGGTTGGGTATTTTCTCAACCCAGCGACTGTACGCTTGCATTGTCCTCACCATTTCATCATCATTCATGAAAGTGGCGAGACTGGACTGAGTAAAGTTATGGTTTCGTATAGGCACTGATAAGCACTGAATTGAGCACCCCACAAACCAGCCACCATCATCATCATCATCATCATCATCATCTCTTCTATCCTGACTGTTGACTCAACTATCACCTGTATTGTCATCATCATCCTATAGGATTATTTCCTCAGTCTGTGGATCCAACGTCCACAAACTTTTTCTACTCATAGCTGTTTCTACTGAACCAACTGCCATAATTGTTGTCATTACACATTTGTGGGTTCTGAGGCTGCTGATCTCTGAATGGTACGCATTTGCGAATCTCCATCTTCAATTTTCAGTTATTTGGTCTGTATGGCTGTGGAAGGTCCTCTAGCGACTGAAGAATCTTGATAAAAAATTCAAGCTGTAATAGTCCAGTTTTTGTAGAAACCTTTGAAATGCTTAACTATTATCGTTGCAATAGGTTGCTTGTATAATGTGCCTTAACTTTAGATGAGACATTTGAAAAATTTTTACAAGCCCCCCCCCCCCCCCCTGCCACATCAACTATTTTATAATAATAATTTTAACAGCATGGGAGAATAAACAGAGCACACATCTTAGGCTCACAGCAACAAATTTATGTCTTCCAAAATATTCTATTAATGTTCAAGAGGTTGTAATATGTGAGGACTTTTGTGTTATATAGTTTTATTCCACATTAAATTTGCAAGACACAACCCTGTTGGTTCTTAGTGCACACACTCTGCAAATTTAGTCACTCATTTATCAGGAGCTTGTCTGTGTTTACCATTGCCGGCTCATGTAAAATGGCCTTTTCACTGTGTAACAGTTACCTCAATTCAGAATTGAGCTATACGAGATTTTGATGCTCATGTTTCAAACACGTATGCGTCCTGCTTGTGCTTTAACTCTGATTCAATCTACAATATAATATTTCGGGGAAATACTTCACTTTTATGTGCCCTGTATGGAGTTCAAACTCTCAGAACCCAACCTGCAGGAGTGCTCATGCTCAACTCAGTCACTCTGTCACACCAGATCATCTCCAGGTGCCAGTTTCTCCCTTACAGAATGATGGGCATCCCAGTGTGTACTGCCACTGTGCTGTAGCAAGGAACTGGAAGGATAGTTCCGATTCTTCAAGTGTAGGATCAATATCCTTAGAATACGCTGATAAATTCTGCAGGACTGTATAGATTATCTGAAAAGTGATTTTCTTTTTGCCAACCACATACTTGAAAAATGTGAAAGAGCAAAAATCATATTGTTTCAAATTTTTGGATGTGGTGTTGCATGTGACACATGCTTGCATTGTGGGTGACCAGACTGAAGGAACACTCAGAAGTGAGTGGCCAGATATTTGTAGCCGGTTCTTAAACTCCAGCTTGTGACACATGGCATGGGGAGTCAATTAGTAATCTAACTATTGTGTAGAAGCCCACTGGCCTACAAATATTTTGCCTTAAAAAATTGACTGCAGGGACACAGACAAGCACAATATCAGTATGTCTTCAGTATGGCACCCTCCATTCATATCACAGCTGTCAACAGTGATGATTACCATTGTTTTAGCTTCCTCTACTGACAGAACAAAAACTTTGTGTTTCACACCGATGACATCACATAGTGGTGCTTCATGCCATCTGCCCAGTTTAGGATGGTGAGACATCGACATATGTAGGTTCTGAGTCTGATAGGTTGAGGGAATCTGACGTCTGGATATGCTGGAGTAGCATTATCCTGAGTTGTCTTGTTTTTCTCTTCAACAGCTTTGAAGGATTGGGACTGTTGAAGGACTTACCCTGTGGGGATAGGAACTGTAGAGGAGCCAGCAGCCCTTGGACCTGAAATAGTGTCTTCTTCAAGCACTCCATGTCTAGTGTTCACCGTTCCATCAACAATGACGCCATTAATCTTCTGCCCTTCCTTACTGTCTCTGACTGGTGTTAGCTTGCTGGTCTGGGCATTCCCAGGGAGAGGATCCCATAATTGGAGCGAGTCACTAGTAGATGCTGGAGGAGGGAACTGTGTGTGGGGAGGTGATGTACCCAAATATGGTACATAATAAAGATATTTCTGGTGATCTAGCCACAGTCATGGCAGAAAGCACTATTTATGAGATGGTATGAAAATAATAGTATTTTTTCCAGGCTCCTTAATATGATAGAATGTAAAATCAGACCTCTTCAGGTCTTTGCTTGCCTATTTTGAGGATTGGAAAGTGAGTGGGTTGTTGTCTGCATTTTCTGCATTGTCCTTGATACTTATTTTCCTCTGACAGTGTGCTCATGGCAGGAAGGTTACTAGTCATGAAATAACACTTATATCTGTGTAGAGAGATTTCTGGAGCATCAGGGCCACAAGCTGATACCTTTGATCTTTCCACTGTGCCTGATACCATCATGTGCCACCTACTCCAAACGAGATCTCTACCTGCAGACAGCACTAAAATCGAGCAATGCTCTTCTGCTTCAGCTGGCATTTCTGAGAATTCCAGCGCCCACAAACAGGCTGACAAATGCTCGCCATCATGCACTGGATGGCAACGGTTCAGGCCTCAGTTGTGTGCACCTGTGTTGTAAGGGGCTGCCACTGGGTGTGATTAATTATGGGATGTGACTGCTGGAATTGCAGTGACCTGCTCTGATTTTTATAATGGAGGAAGTCTTAGCAAAGAAGTTCACTTCACCACTCCTATTTGACACTGCTGCTGTAGTAGACACTTGCAACAAGCAAGAAAAGGAATTAAACTCTATAACAAGAAAGGGACTGGATCACTACAGACAGTGTGGTCAGTCGTGGGATTTTCTGTGTGTGTATAATAAAATTAGAAGGGTTGTTCTGCAGCTGGAGGAGTGGTAAATCTGCTGAAACTTGTTGCTAGTTCCGTACCATTCGTATGTGTTGTTTTGTGCCTCTGTTGTTGAAACGTCCTTGATTATGCACTCACCTACTAATTTGGTTCAGTTAATCAGGTCTGAGGGGAGAATCATATGGGATGGAGTGTAAATGGCTGCACAAGAGGAACAGTATCACATCTTGCACCTAGAGGCACTGACTGTCATCCCTTCAGTGTTGAATTTGCAGTTCCAAGTGCAGCCCTAAGAGGCTTAAAGAATTTCCTGTCCAATGGTTGTAACTTGCAAATGTTACATGATGGTGTGTACAGCACACAAATGTGATGGTTACCTGTACATTCTTTAAGTGACTGCTCTTTATGAATAGCATGGAAATCCACAATTAAGAGGACTGGATTCATTCCTGTTGGCAGAATGTGCAGTTTAAAATGCTACAACCACTGCAAGAACATGTTGCGATTCATCCACCTGCTTTCAGGAGCTCCACAAAAAATTATTTCTTTTGAACTTACCATCAATGGATTATCTTTATACCGTTTCTTCTGAGGAAAAATGAAAATTGAAAAGTGCAGGTATAAAATGGCGTGTGACATCCATTGTCGATGTTTCTGTTAAGACACTAGAGTTTTGAAAAAGTGAAACACTGAGAGATGTGATCACAGGGAAATTGATACCACTGATTACAGACTTGACACTACACACATGAGTAACACTACGGACCTGTACCTGCACTATGATTCTATACCACGAGGTCTAGGGACAACGATGGCAGCTCGATGGTGGCGCTTCTCTGTACTGAACTGCCACAGTCAAAGAGCACGTGAACATGTTGCTGGAGAATACTCTGCCACATGGTTTTTAGGCACATCTACATAGCATCAATTGTGGGCTGCTGTACACCTGAATGTACAAGTTGCCAACCAACCATATCCCACACACGGTTGATGGGTGACATGTCAGATGAACAGACAAGCAACGGAAGTGATGGCACCATTCATTCTTCGAAGATGAGTTGCATATTCCTTACTACATTTAGCTGAATGTTGTCACACTAAAATATGCCATGTGGAATGGCTTGAATTACGGCCAGTGACTTGGGATGTAAAACCTCCATGATTTAGTGGTAACTGTTCAGGTAGTCCTCAAAACATAGGTAACATGCTCTTATGTTGCACGCAATGGTGCCCCAGACCTTAACATTGGCGATTGTCCACTTTCCCACTCACCATACAGCCTGTACGATTGGCTTCACAATGGTGATGTTGAAAGTGTATGCAGCCATTACTGTGAGACACCTCATAGAATTTGGTATACATATGCAGGCGAATTCTTGCCACCTTGAATCTGGCAGTGCTACAGAATACAAGAGCTGCAACAGTTTGTCACATCTTCTCTGGTGTTATATTGTGTTACGTTCAGTCACTGTTTCAGACTTAGACCTTACTTTCACACTGTCATTAATCCTCTGTGTGGTTGTTAGCGTGAATTGTTAGTGAATGCCTGAACGTTGCAAGTGGCATTGTGGGTGTGGGGGTGACAGATCCTAAGAACTGGAACTGTTTGCCACATTTTGCAAATGCAACTGTTGGGAAAACAGGGATGTTACCTGACAGTGACACCCATCACTTGCATTGTCAGGAATATCACATCACAAAGTCTGTCTTTCCAACATGATAGTATCTCTTTCAAAATGTTGGTCCAACAGGTTCGACAACTCCCGTGCAGCTGTAAAATCTGAGGGTAGGTCTGGGTCACCTCCACTGTTGGTGTGTAGTCCCCATGCTTTTCCCCCATGCTTTGGTACAAACACTATTTTGGTAATCTCACTACCAAGTGTCATCTTCACAACACCAATAATGAACTTTCGAACAGGCCTGTGCACGGATTCATTATTAGCCACTATCGCCCATCACAAATGAATGCCACTGTTATACAACATGCATGCATGCACCATCTTCCATGCGTATGGCCTCTCACCTGACCTTGCAATGCATGTGACACTTACAGCCCTAGATGGACAAACAGATATATTTCTGGTGTGCGGTAGCGCTTGTTGTCTTGTGCTCCTGTTTCTCTGTGGGATACACGTGGTTAATCAAACATGTTTAACTTTAGTCCTCACCCTTTGAAGCTTGCTCTTTCTCCTGTAGGATGCTCATTTCACATTTATCACAAACTCTGTCATTACATATACTGTGATCAGACGTCTCCTGCTGTAGTAGCCCAAGGATTGTGAGTAATTGTGTCACCTGACACTTTGCACACGTTGTTCATGGTCACAGGCAGGTAAAGATTAAGTGCATATCCTCATCGTTCATAAAAGTCTAGACAAAAATCATGTGCCACATGTGATGTGCTTTGTTTGTGTGTTGAATCCAAAATGACGTATTTAAAAATTTCCTCCATAATGAGTATTAGCACCATAAAGTGGGTCCCGATCTACAGTATATTACCATTGTCATACTTCTAATCTTCTTTAGACAGGAAATTTTCAAAGTACAAAGTTAGATATGGTCATCAGCCTACCACTCTGTTGCAAGCAGACCCCTACATTACATGTCTGGAGGTTGTGGAAAATGTGGCATTTCACAATCGCACATAAATTGCTTTCTTTACAAGCCTGTTCACCTCTTAAAGTCTGTTAAGAGTTATCACCAGGAGAACCTGTATCTTCTCTGGTGTGTGTAGATTTCCTTCCATCATACAACTAACCACTTCTTTCATTCTATTTTTGTATCTTTTTCCTCTATTATCCCTTCTCTTCTTAAATTTTGGTATTTAATAACCCATCCTGCAACAATAGAAGGGGGTTTAAAATGCTTTTCATAAATATGCAAATTGACAAAACAGTTGTAGTTTGTTAGAACAACATTGAACAATTCTTTACATCTCTAACTACACAATCAGATGCGATTGCCATAATGCAACATTTTTAGACAGAGCTCTTGAATTGTTCAAGAAATATTCAGAATACTATGTTGACTAAATATATAAAATATACAAAAGTTTTAAGTCTACAAGACGTGTAAACACACACATTATATGCGATCATAGCCAGCGAAGTTTGCTGGGAGTGCTAAAATTTTTTTGCAATGAACGAAATTCTCATTTGCAAGTAACTCACTCAGAACCAACACTGTTATAACATTTAATCACCAATAATTGCGTGGATATTCAAACACTCTCACTTAGAAACAATAGCTGATTACATGATAACAACTCAGTATCTCTTATTCGACTGTCATGCCGTGACATGCGGCTGGCGCTGTTCATAGTTAGGTGACGCTCCCGCGCTCAGCCGAGTTGCGGAGCGCCTCTATCGCCGTTTGCGCATACTGTCATGGTGGCACTGTTAAATGTCGTGGCACTGTCACAACACTTTTGCCCCCTTGAAAAAAAAAACACTCACTTCCTTGGAGATATGGACAGTGCGGAGACATTCATGGCCTCTTGTGAGGCCCCGAGAAGATCCCGCGGAGAGGCACGAGAGTATGGTCGAAAATGTCCAGGACAGAAGCTCGTGCATGGAACGTGCCTCCTGGACGAGATGATGGGTGAAAACTCCGGAGCAGCATCCATAGGTGTCGTGGACCTGGGGGTGTGTTCCAGCGTGACGGGTCCCGAAAAAGGCGGCGTCGCGACTGGGGCCGGTTTTGGTGTACTCGGAAGTGGTAGCGACGTTGGCTGCATCAACACATATGGTAGATCGGCAGTAGTGACAGGACTGGCTTCTCGGGCTGGTGGAGGTGAAGGAAGGGGCGGTGGCACTGGCGTGGCCACCACTCGTGGGCACATCTGGTCATAAAGGCGAACAACCGTGCCGTCGTCCGTACATATTTCACAATGCCGGTGGCCGCGAAGAGCCTTGTCCACCCCTGGAATCCATTTAGGGCGAGATCCATACCCTCGTGCCCACATGTCGGTGCCCACTGAGAATTTTCCCACACTAGGGGACACAGCACAAGGCCTGACAGGGTGAAGCAGGTGCAGTAGAGTGCGCGGTTGGCGGCCATGCAAGAGTTCAGCAGGGCTGCGATCACCCAGAAGTGTGAAGCGATAAGAACTCAGTGATTTTTCCATGAATGACACTCTGCTGCAATTTCTAAAGAATTTTTTCATCTGGCTTTTGAAAGTGCGGACAAGGCGGTCGACCTCCCCATTTGATTGCGGATGGAAGGGCGGTGCTGTAACATGACGAATACCTTGTCCAGTACAAAAATCACGGAAGGCCTGCGAAGAGAACTGAGGGCCATTGTCCGTGACGATCGTGGATGGAAGACCTTCTAGCGCAAAGATTTTGGACAAAGCCAGCGTCGTCGCCGCAGTGGTGGGCGACGGACATCGAACAACAAACGGAAACTTCGAGAAGGCGTCAATCAACAGTAGCCAATAAGTACTGAGGAAGGGGCCGGCAAAGTCAGCGTGCACCCGTTCCCATGGCTGCGCCGGATCAGGCCACAGAGAGGGCATTGTACGAGGTGCAGCCAGTTGTTGAGCACACTGACTACATGCAGCAACCGTGTGGGCAATGTCCGAATCAATACCGGGCCAATAAATGTGCCTGCGGGCCAGGGACTTAGTCCAAGAAATACCCCAATGGCCTTCATGCAACAGTTTGAGAACACCTTTGCGAAGAGAGGCTGGCACCACGACCCGTGGAGATGCGCCATCCGTGGCCAGAAGAACAACACCATCATGAACAGACAGATGCAGGCGCAAGGCATGGTAGTTGCAAAGGGAATCCGATGCCCAGCCCTTGGTCCTGTCCGGCCAACCCCGTTGAACAAAACCGATCACCTGGCGCAGGACCGGGTCCCGCGCAGTAGCCGACGTGACCTGCGAACCTGTAAGTCCAAAACCCTCAACCGCACGATGGTCTTCCTCATCAATGTGGAAACAGAGTGGTTCATCACGATCGAAAACATGGTCGGGGCCCATTGGCAATCGCGACAATGCGTCAGCGTTGGAGTGCTGGGCCGTGGGGTGGTAGTGAATCTCTTAGTGAAAACGAGACAAGTATAAGGCCCAACGTTGCAGGCGGTGAGCTGCCTTATCTGGAAGCGACGCCGATGGGTTGAACAGAAAGACCAGCAGCTTGTGGTCGGTGATGAGGTGAAACTTTTTTAGAGCATAAATGATAGCGAGCGCCTCCTTTTCGATTTGAGAGTAACGCCGTTGCGCATCGTTGAGGGTCTTGGAAGCATAGGCGATGGGTCGTCCCAACCCATCCTCATACCGATTGGCGAGAACAGACCCTAGGCCATACTGTGATGCGTCAGTCACCAGAACCAAGTGCTGACCCGGACGGAATGTGGCAAGACAAGGCGCCAACTGCAAATGAGCCTTCAGGCAGACAAAAGCCTGCTCACACTCATTGGACCAACAGAAAGGAACGTTTTTGCGTAACAGCTGATGCAGGGGGTGAGCTACAGCTGCCACGGATGGAATGAATTTGTGATAATAAGCAATCTTGCCTAGAAATGCCTGAAGTTCTTTGACTGTAGACGGCCGGGGTAGAGCGTTAATGGCCGCAACGTGCTGACGTAGAGGACGTATACCCTCACGGGACAAGTGGAAACCAAGATACACAATGGAGGGTTGGAAGAACTGTAACTTGAACCTCAGCCCGGCCGAATGCAAAACCCGAAACAGTGAACGCAAGTTGCGAAGGTGCTCCTCAGTGGAGGCCCCCATGACAACAATGTCATCCAGACAGTTTATGCAGCCGGGAACGGAAGCCGTGAGCTATTCCAAAAACCTCTGAAAAATGGCTGGCACGCTAGCGACGCCAAATGGTACACCTCCGATAAGTCAAGTTTGGAAAAGAACTGGCCCCCAGCGAGCTTGGTAAATAACTCCTCAGGACGGGGAAGAGGATAAGTGTCAATGAGGTTCTGAGCATTGACAGTGGCTTTAAAATCACCACACAATCGATACTCCCGTTTGGTTTAGAAACTGCCACTATTGGCGATGCCCATTCGGGAAGGAGATGCCCTGAAGCTGTTAACCTGTCTATCTCAGCCTTGACAGGTGCATGCAACGCCAGTGGAATAGGGCGTGCCCGGAAAAACTTTGGGCGAGCTGTAGGTTTAAGACTAATGTGGGCTTCAAAATCCTTGGCACGACCCAGACCAGCAGAGAACATGGACGAAAATTCAGAACACAATCCATCCACCTGTTGATACGGAATATCCTCAGATATGAGGTGCACATCAGCATCAATGGAGAACCCGAACAACTGGAAAGCATCATAACCGAACAGGTTTTCAGTGCCCACATGATCCACCACATAAAACGTGAGGGGCCTAACAACAGACCTGTAGGCAGTGGAAGCATAAAACTGGCCATTGATAGGAATTTTCTGTTTATTGTAAGTTATCAGATATCGTGTAACTGGAGACAAGGGACGGGAGCCCAACTCAAAATATGTGCGAGAATTAATGAGAGTTATTGCAGAGCCAGTGTCCACTTGCATGCAAATGTCTTTATCCAGAACACGAACAGTAACAAACAACTTATTTGTTTGAGAAAGCACACAGTTAACATCATTGTCCGACGCCTTGTCCTCGTTGACAGGAACTTTAGGGGACTGACACACAGAAGCAATGTGGCCTTTTTTCCTACACAAATTACACGTGACCCAACGTTTTGGACACGCGGCGCTCTCATGCTGTATGAAACAACGTGGACAAGAAGGAAGTACGGAATGAACCTGCTTCTGTGGTTGCTGTTTTCGCTGCAAGCATTGCGGCCCAACGCAACGTTGTTTACATGAGTGAACCACCGCCACATCTTCGTTCTCCTGTGAAACAGGCAAATTGTCCATGTTGAAAGTTGACTGTACAGCGCCTACATCACACCATGTGTCTATTTGCGCGCCAGCAGTGTGAGACACTTCAAAGGATTGAGCGATGCTTAGAACTTCCGACAATGATGGGGTTGTCCGCCGCTCATGGTCTCGCGGTAGCGTTCTCGCTCCCCGAGCACGGGGTCCCGGGTTCGATTCCCAGTGGGGTCAGGGATTTTCACCTGCCTCGAGATGACTGGGTGTTTGTGTTGTCCTCATCATTTCATCATCATCCAGTACAGTGGCGAAATTGGACTGAGCAAAGGTTGGGAAATTGTACGGGCGCTGATAACCATGCAGTTGAGCGCCCCACAAACCAAACATCATCATCCAACGACGGGGTTGGCAGTTGTAGGGCACATTGCCGAACTTCTTTATTAGGAGCAAGCTGTAGAATAGCATCCCTACCATTGAATCAGCATAAGACACGTGATGAGTGTCCGTGACAAACTGACATTTCCTACTCAGACCATGTAGTTCCGCCACCCAAGCCCAGTAAGATTGATTTACGACACCGGCAGAACACCACGCGGGCGGCAACAACATGAGTGTTTTTTCGGTAATAGTCAGACAATAAGTCACACATTTCTTGGAAGGACAGAGAAGCAGGTTCCTGCAGAGCGGCTAACTGAGATAGCAGCTGATAGATCCGTGGGGAAATCCAAGATAGAAATAACAACTTACACATAGGAGCATCGACAACGCCGAAAGCCAAGAAGTGTTGCCGCAAACGCTTCTCATAATCCTCCCAGTCTTCAGCGGCCTCGTCGTAAGGAGGGAATGGAGGCGGAGAAGAGGAAGACAGACGATGAGTAAGCGACATCGACAACACCTGAATAGCAGCCGTCAGCTGTGTTTGTTGTTCAATGAGCGCTTGCATAAGCTGTTCCATGTCTGCCCCGTCACGAACACACAAATCCACAACGCAGTGAAAATATCTGACCTTGTCGCCAAAAAGTGTTATAGCCTTTAATCACCAATAATTGCGTGGATATTCAAACACTCTCACTTAGAAACAATAGCTGGCACCGTTCGTAGCTAGGTGGCGCTCCCGTGTTCAGCCGAGTTGCGGAGCGCCTCTATCGCCGTTTGTGAGTACTGTCGTGGCGGCACTGTTAAATGTCATGGCACTGTCACAACAAACACCACAAGCAGTATTACATTCCCACTCCAGATGGCAAGCATTTAAAACAGTTTGAAGTATGCTTTGTGGTTAGTATTTTCAGGAATTCAGATGTATAACCTCACCAAATGTATGGACCTGCATGATCTTCTCTACTTCAATAACGATATACTTGTAATTGCAAAAAATCGTTATCGAATTTAAGTACCACAAGGTGAATTTACAATGACATTGCTCTTGTCTTTAAGTATCAGTTTTGTACTAGATTTCATTCAGTGATTAAAATTTACATAACTGTTTGAATTTAACAGTTATTCATTAATTTTCTTAATATTTGAAAATCTGTTTTTCAGACTTATCTCAAACCCAATATTGGAAAGCTTGTAATGAAGATGAGGAAGCTGTTGTTGTGCAGAGTTATGATAATATCGTATTAAACTTCTTTCTGTAAAGGAGTTGCCTATCAGAGGACAATTACTTTGTAGGTCCATGTATTACTTCCATTTACAAATTGCAGGAAGTGTCATCTACAGAAGTAGCAAGTGGTCTCAAAAATAATTTGAAAGCTTGGAATGGATTTAGTATATCCCTAAATCGTCCAGGTTCAGCCTTCATTGTACTAATTAGGAGAATGTACTCCTTGTAATTCTTATCCTGGAGAATAACTGTCATCAGAAAAATGCAGCACATTTCTCTGCTTTGTCTGTCTTTCCACATTGGAAGTTTTCTCATGAAAGTGATTTATATTTTTCAGTCATTTCATAGATTAATTGATTTTCACCTAGCAGGCTAGTGTGCAAAGCAATCAAATGTCCTGTAATATCCAAGGCAAACCAAGGTCGGCAGCCCACTATGGATATTCTGTTTTGTGGTGATGCCTTCTTTGGAGCTTTAAAAACTGATTTATTGGGATTCTCTAGTCAAAAAATCTTTTCAGGACATTTCTGCAGCTATGCCAGCAGAGTTCACTGTGATTTGGTTTTTTGCCATACTCATCCCCAATTTGAACTATAATTTTCTGAAACTGTCATTGTGTCCAAAGTGGGATATCAGGTAACTGACTGTCAAGAATGTTTATCGCCAATGGTCATTCAGCTAGAATTAGGCTTTGTTTTTGTACAGATCACAATAAAATTTTCTGAAGCTATTTGCAGTAAATAGAAAGGGTTGACATACAAGGAATTTGTAAATACTTTACATGGTAAGGCAGTGAACATAGTGTTCATTCCACATTACGATTACTAACCTGGTGAGCACAATTAACGTACCACGCTAACAAATACAAAATATACTGATGCAGTGATTAAAGAATTATTAATTGTATGCTGACAGTGCAATTAGCTGTTATCTTGCATGCTAATAACCATTGTACATTATTCTGTTTGTGAGGGCCTATCAGTTCACAAAATAAACAGTGGATATAGTCGATTTTACAGACTGATCTCAGCACTACTCAGATCATGAAATCTTGCAACAGAGAAATGGGTTGTCCAATAACCAATTGTGCAGTTTTTCATTAAAAATTTGTAATGGCATGCCCCAAGCACTTTGTGTTATTATTTGAAGAGTTTTAAAATAGTCACCTTGTGTTAGAGACACGGTGGTGTTAATCTGTATCTTGGTACGTCATCATCCACCTTCATTCTGTTGTTGTAGTACGAATTTCTACCCTAGCAGAATTTTATGTTTACATATAGTAAACAGATATATGTGTACATATTTTCATTTACAACAGTCAATAGTCTGAGCCTGGTAAAGAGAGGATGACAGTGCTCTCTGGGACTTGTTTTACGCATTATGCATTACAATCTTTCCTGAGTTCTGAGAATTTTGGCAGTGTAGGAGGGTGTGTTATCAAACGAGGAGGCCATAAGTAATATGTGATGGCAACAGTCCAAAGTATATTAGTCTCAGGTAGTCAATACTAATCATGTCTGTAAGTTTCCAAAGCAAGTAGGAGATCCTAGAAATATTTTTGATACCTGACTAACATGTTCTTCACAGTTAACATTGGATTCAATATGCATTCCTAACACTTTCACTGATCTGTTTTCTATGTCCTTGGGCAATCATAAAATAAGCTGTTTTGTTTTCTCTGGATTACAGAGTAATTTATTTGCTGAGAACCAGTGGAGGGCAGATTTGGGTGTTTCCTGTTTACTGTTATGCAAGTCATAGATCTTCCGAAGTGAGGCGACCAGTGTTGTGTCATCACATAGCGTATGATTTATGTAGAGAGGAATGTCACTGATAATGACGATGAAGAAGAATGGTCCAAGTAATGTGCCCTTTTGAACACCACATAAAGGGGTGTATTTATAATACTAAATAGCAGTAATAGCTTCATATCTTTATTTTCAACTGTGACAAGCTAATTCTGGATTACATACCTCATAAAATTCTAGTTCTGTTGTTAGGATGTCAAAGGGAATGTAGACAAATTATAACACTCATTTCCTGCTACTACTGTACCATAACCTCAATGCCAGAAGCAGGTTGTAACATAAAACAATTTTGTAAAAGCAACTATGGCACAAAGCAACAGAGCAGTGTTACCCTCTGAGAGGAATTTTGTGAGTTTGACCGTGTTGTTCCTAACGGAGATGGCTCATCGGAAATGAAAGTCAGAATTACGTAAATATTTGTATAGTAACAAACAAAATTTTGCCTAGCTATACTGTTTATAAAATAAGGGAAACGGTCGCCAGCCTAATTAGGCAAGAGAAAGATTAAAGTTCTCGTTTATAAAAGTAGGTATAAGTAATTATAATGGACAAACTCAACCTAGACTTAGCCACACATGAGTGCAATGAACTCTGACACACATATGTTTTAAGATTGAAGCTAACAACTGGAGCAGCACAAACTATTTGCTAAATTATAAGAGATACCGAAACACCCTGTTACTTTCAGGCTTACATAAAGTGAATGGTCTTTATAACATTACTATTAACAAGCACTTCTAATACACAAGAAACACAAACACTTAGCAAACATGAATATTTAATGTTTCACAACTGCAGCTTTCTCACTTTTACCACAGCGAAACACAATACTGATCAAATTGCAAGAAACTGACTCACCTTTTAGAATTTACTACCGACAATAATGTGATCATTTGCCTTATAAGCCTCAGTCTTAAGAACTTTTAATATTGAAGTTAGCAACAGCACTTTAAACAGCAGTTTTAATAGGAAAATTATTTTGAAAACTAATATTTACTTTAACTCACTCTATTGCCACATTAACGTTAACTTTCTTTTTACTAAGTTCAAGAGGCATTAATTAGCAAAACTCTGGTCATAAATGTTCTTTCAGTAGTGACACTTGGTAATTACTTTAGTTCAAACGGAAAGGAACCTGAGAGGTGTTATGACGAGGAGAATATCAAGGTAGGTACATAAATTCAGATACAAATTACCTTATATTTCAGCACATTAGCACATCCATTAAGCTGATCCTTCACTGTACATTATTATAGTATTACGTTGCAATGATTGCGCAACGTGGTGGCAACTGCATGTTGGTAGGTGGATTCGTGGACAGAATTGCTGGACTCTGTCATTTCTTGGCGGCGACGACAGATACAAATTCCAGAATAGTTCCAGCTATTTATCCATCCATCCGAGGCCTTGGAAAGAAGCAGGAAAAGCCTCTCTCTGAATCAGCACAATATGCACCTTTATAATAGCAGTGCACGGACTCGTAGCTCGTCTCCGACTCGTGGCTCGTCCCCGACCGGTAGCTCGTCCCCGACTCGTGGCTTGTCCCCGACTCGTGGCTCGTCCCCGACTGCTGGCTCGTCTCCGACTGACTATCAGTTCCACCTTTTCCACCTAGGCCAACCACAATTATATAAAGAAAGCAGTACACAATTTTATGTTATAGATTCAATCACATTTACAGAAGATCAACAATGTAACATTAAATAAAGCAAAGAAAAAGCAAAATAAGTTAGTACAGCATTAGAGCTATGGTGTTACACATGCCCCATGTTTCGTTGAAGTTTCCCATCAGGGATACTTCAAGGAAACATCCATAACACCTAAGCGGTGTTAGCTGCAAAAAAAATTATTCCATCCAACTTCAGTTGGGAGAAAAAAAAAACACACACATTACAAACATACAGTATATGCACTAAGAAATTGCTTACATTTCTTCCAAAAGATTTTCAAAATAAGAAAGTTACAGATATTTTCATATTCACACTTGTTTAAGGAAACTAATTTTCAACATTACACAAGATATCTTTAAGCATGTTCATTTCAAACACACACAGTTCAAATAACTGACAAACAGTACACAAACTCATCTACATATAAGTAGAATAGGTAAAGCCTTCAAAATAAAATAAAGGAATAAACACATATACAATAGCACAGAACATTCTAACTTAGCAAAACAGAAGTTTGTCTCTCAATAATTTTAAAGGAATGTAAAATTTCACAGACACACAAGCATATTTATGATCACGGTACATTTTACAAGGTTCAGCAATTAATGAAATATTGAAAATATCAGTTTGCATTCACGTATGCACAAATATTTACACAAAAAACTATGAGAACCTTTTTCCAACTGACTCTTTAAATACCAAAGTAACTTTGCAAGGTTGTTTCAAAATAATTAACTTTAAAGCTGCTCTTCATTAATAGCAGTCCAAAATATTTGTTGCACATAAACACACTAACATATTCAGAGCCTATCTTTAATCATCACTGCTGTGTTTTAAAACAATGCAGTCCAAAACTTTACATTATTTCAAAAAACCTAGTATCAAAACATCTACATCCATTTAAATAAGAATGCATATATATTTTATAATAACTTTTCACTGACTTCAATAAGAAAAGTCAGTTAATAACATATTGCTCAAAAAACCAAACTTAGTTCACTGCTTGCCTCAGCACTAGCAGTCCATGTTACACATTCTGCCCATTATTGGTTTGGCAGTCTTTACCTATAACATTTAGACACAAAACACAATTTAGATTAAGAACACACAAAAAAACACCTTTTTAAATTGACACACTGCCCCATCCTCTAGGTTTGGCAGTTCGTGACCACTTATCAACTTCTTGCCCCACAATGGCAAGTCCTTTGGCTACTGCTCACATAGCATATTTTGTAATCCTTAGCTTCAGAATCACAGCATTCTTATTCTTTTGTCTTGTTTTGCTGCCGAACAACATACTTTTGAGCAGTTTATTGTCATCATCTCCAAGTTTTTCATCATTCTGTCACATCTTTGGTAAAATTTGCTTTAATGGTATGAAACATAAAACCTGCAACTTTGAAACAGTAATTAGACACTGGCAACAAAACCATTTCTTTTCAAGTGACAACATTAGGTAACATATACATTAATCAAAAAAACTTTAAATGTCATACTTGGGCTCACGTCAGGATTAAGAATTTCTTACTACTCCTTTACCATTGCTTTTTTCACACACAGTTAGGTCATTACATACATCAAGATCAGGACAATAATTTCATATCCCATTGCAAGTGATTTCTGCCAACTCTTTTTGTGGCACAAGACATATACATCTCATATCTATCTTACACACATTAGCCAGGTTCATTTCCACAGTTTTAAACCACATACAGTTTTTCAATATCATATTTATCCCTATTTTCAAAAACATTTACATTTAGTCATATTATGGCATTCATTTACCTTTTCTTTTCAGTAAGCTATTCTTTTCTCATCTATTTTTCCCTTTACTTTTCCATTACATTTTCTCTTTACAATACCCACTATGCTTCCATTATTCTTTGCCATTTTCTAGTGTATCCAATGTAATTATTTATTTACTTATCCACAAACAATACACAATATCTTACATCATTGCCACACTATTCAATACACTCTGATAGAGAAGAAGGAAAAAAGATAGTAAAAGTTCTGAATGATGAAGAGGAAGGTTGGCAGCACGAAAAGAAACGGAAGTAGTGCTAGCAACGACTCGGGTCCCTGGTGCTCGTCAGGCACCTGACAACGCAAAGAGTGCATTGCCCCCTGAGGGTTATCAACCCTCGTCTGAGGACATGTACCTTTAAGTAAACCACATAATGCAAACAGAAGCCCTTTCTGATTTTTAACTATAAGAGAAATAAATTATTATCTTTTGGAGTTCTCTGCACTCTCGTTAAGTTACTATAAGCATCATTAGTCATAAAGTTATCAGGTTTCTCACACTACATGGACCTGCCTTTATGATTAGACTGGCAACAGTAAGTATTAAATTGAAAATAAACATTTCCTAAGCAAAGTCAAACAGTACACTACAGTATATAAGCAACAACCTCCCACAGGCCTGAAGATCAACAGAACAATAATTCATTTCCAGGTAACACTCAGACATAATAATAATAAAGTCATGCATTATATTAAAATTATGTACAAATACAGCAACCTGCCCCCAGTCACTTTATTAACAAGGCAGTCTTTTATGGTTCATAAAACAGTTACTAAGTCTGGTAGCTTTTTAGGCCTCCTATCTTCTACATCTTTCACTAACCCATTCAGATCTTGCCAACATTTTGTTTCATCGGGTGGCTTTTTAGGTTTTGGAATTTCAAAGTCTTTAGCAAGGTACATCACTACTTGTTCTGCTATCATTTTAACAGGTGGTTCTTTTGGTATCTGTAAATCTATTTCTTTCATTACATTTGTTAAGGCTTGCCCCAGTATAGTATCATCTGGAGGTTCCTGCAAATTATGCCCCTGTGTTACATTACTGAATAATTCATTCGGTTTTGGCCCAGTTTCACTTTCTGTATCTTGCCTTGGAAAAATGTCACTAATTTTCTCATACCCTCTTTCAGTAAAAGTATATTCACTTTCATTTACACCTGAGAATTCATCTTCACTGGAGTCATCACTACTCTTTTCCTCACTATCAGATTCACTTAAGTACTCGACTTTTGAACAATAGGGAAAGTTATTATATTCATTCTTATCTGTATTCATATATCCTTCATCGTCTGAACTATCACTGATTTCATTTTTGTCATCAGATTCGGCAATAAGGCAACTTTTAAACAGTGAGGCAGATTATCACTAGATGTTTCTGTCACTTCGTTTTCCGACCCATTTTCTACACAATGCACATCGTTTGGTCAGTCAGTCACTTCTGTTATATCACTTTGAACGATTTCAGCCTTAACTTCATACTTAGTATAATCATCACATACTTCAATAACTTTCATTTCATTTTCTTCCATGCTGCCATTTTCAGGTAATCATGCGAAATTCTTACTAGACCCTTCTGCATCAAAACTATTAAACAACTTTCCATCAACAATAATTTCATCTGCACTGCTCATAATGTCATGATTACTAACGTCCTCCTCTACCTCATTTTCACCTATTATTAATTGAGCACACGTCTTTTGCGTGGCGTATTCTACCTTCCTTTCCTCTTTATTCATCACAACCTCCCCCACATCTACATCTTTTACCTCATACACATCATTAGCAGTACAAATGTTCTCCTTGTCACTCGCCTTTTCTGGCTCCCTTTTATTCTTTAATAAAGTCTTTTCACACGATTCCGATACCGATTTATCATTATCATATGACATATTAACTTTATTTTCATTTCTACATTCATCTACTACTGAAACCGGCCATCGGAAGTGTCCGATCCCGCCTCTTCTGTCTCTCTCTACGGCAGCCATCTTGTTCTGACGTCTGCCATTTGTGTCTGCTGCCAAGTGCAATGTACGCTGCTCCGGCAACCGCTGGCCCGAGCACGAACGGTCACGTGACTTCGCACTGGGAACGCCACTATGTATCACTCCGCGCCCGTCTGCTATAGGTGCGCCCTTAACCTTCCTGCCCCGTAGTTTACATCTTTCCTTCTCGAATCTAATATTTGGCATCTTTTCTTTGGGCCCAAAACCGGTTTCCGCGTGAATTCGGCCCGTAACACACGCGGTTTTTAGTTTTCCATTTCGTCTCTAGTTTGGGGATTCCATGCTATGTATCCTCTGCCGCGCGTTGTATAATTTCCTCTACCTCTCGCACGACCTCTATGAATCGTGTTTACACGAAATCTATCGTTTTCCTGTCGTTCAGCTTGGTCATTACTTTCTCACGAATAATTTTTGTTATTATGGGGACGGTACTCGCGATTTCTTCGCCAGTGATCTTCATCCTCTACCCTTTCCAAGAACGCAGAAAAACTTCTGTGTGTACTCCCAACATATCGTTTCGAATCCTCAGGCAGTTTCTGCCAAAGCACGCAAACAATCTCAGCTTCAGTTCTTCTAGCCTTCAAATGTATCAGTTTTCTATACCATGATTCGCAGAATTCTTTCATGGTTTGCCTACCTCTGATGTCATACAACCTGGCCATTAGAAATTCACACCACAACTGGTCTTGTTTTTGTTCTGACCAGTATTCGTCAATAAATTTTTGTTTGAAAGTTTCAAAAGACATCTGGTTAGTATCAAGATTCAACCCCCACCTTTTTGCTTCTCCCGTTAATGCACTGATTACAACATTAATTTTTTCCTGGTCAGACAAATATTCAGGAAAATTTCCTTCACAATTCTTTACAAAGTCTAGGGGGGTGCCATCCATTATGCCTCTTTGCTGGGTCGAATTTTTCCTCGCCCTCTAATATTTTACTGAAAGGCATTTTTTCAGTAAAATGTGTAGGTCCGGTTTGTATTTTTCTTTCCAAGTCATGCATTTTGCCTTGGATTTGTGAAGTGTTATGTTCACACTTCTTTTCACAAGTAAGAATCTGTTTAGTTAGAGCTCTGCTTGTTTCTGTTACAGATTGTTTAATCTGTGCAAATTCTGCATTACATTCGGTTTGTATTTAGGATTTAATACCGAATACCTTTTCGTCAACCTTAGTACAGACTAAGGGTTCAATTTGATCTTGAATTTTAATTACTTCAGGGTCAAATCTTTCGTTAATGTCATCAATTTGTCCTTGTACATTGGCAATATTGCCATTGATGACAGTAATTTCGCTTTTAATACTTTTAATTTCATTACTCACTGTTCCTACCCTTGAGTTGACTTCTTCAATTTGTTTACTAAGTCTGGTAATCTGCATTTCGATTTGTGCTTTAATATTGTCATTGTGTGCTGCAATTTGTGCCTTAATATTGTCATTGATATTGTCATTGATATTGTCATTTTGCGCTGCAATTTGTGCCTTGATTCTGTCATTTTCTGCTTCATTTTGTTGCCCCTGTGCTGCAATTTGTGCAGACAACATTTTTAACAATTCTATCATATCTGAATTCTTTTCACTTTTATGTCCTGCTACATTTTCGTGTTCAAGTTCTACTTTCCTTTCAGTTTTTGGTGATTCAAACATATCCCTCGATTCATCAGCATAGCCACTGTCTTCGACAACATCGCCTACATTGTCTTGCTTAGTACGCGCTATACACATAGCTTCGATCTGTTTATTAACGTCTGCGTGATAACGTACGTAATTTAACTCACGCGTCATGCCATCTGTTGGTGTGCTGACTGAACTGCTCTCGGTTGCATTCTGCTCTCGCGTGTCTACATTTATTTCTAGTTTCCTGTCCATTTTAGCTATTATTAAGTACTGATACCTTTTATTTATAATTTAAACTGAACTTTCACTACTAGATCTGTCAGCTAATGTACAGGTTCATGCCGCTGGACGTTTTATGTTCACTCTATGTTTGTAAAATGCTAACTACTTTTAATTTTTTCCGTCTGTAGGTGCAAACTGAACAACGTCCTGTCACGGTCGCCACGTATAACACTCCTACCTGCTACTGTTATACCATAACCTCAATGCCAGAAGCAGGTTGTAACATAAAACAATTTTGTAAAAGCAACTATGGCACAAAGCAACAGAGCAGTGTTACCCTCTGAGAGGAATTTTGTGAGTTTGACCGTGTTGTTGCTAACGGAGGTGGCTTATCGGAAATGAAAGTCAGAATTACGTAAATATTTGTATAGTAACAAACAAAATTTTGCCTAGCTATACTGTTTATAAAATAAGGGAAACGGTCGCCAGCCTAATTAGGCAAGAGAAAGATTAAAGTTCTCGTTTATAAAAGTAGGTATAAGTAATTATAACGGACAAACTCAACCTAGACTTAGCCACACACGAGTGCAATGAACTCTGACACACATATGTTTTAAGATTGAAGCTAACAACTGGAGCAGCACAAACTATTTGCTAAATTATAAGAGATACCGATACACCCTATTACTTTCAGGCTTACATAAAGTGAATGGTCTTTATAACATTACTATTAACAAGCACTTCTAATACACAAGAAACACAAACACTTAGCAAACATGAATATTTAATGTTTCACAACTGCAGCTTTCTCACTTTTACCACAGCGAAACACAATACTGATCAAATTGCAAGAAACTGACTCACCTTTTAGAATTTACTACCGACAATAATGTGATCATTTGCCTTATAAGCCTCAGTCTTAAGAACTTTTAATATTGAAGTTAGCAACAGCACTTTAAATAGCAGTTTTAATAGGAAAATTATTTTGAAAAATAATATTTACTTTAACTCACTCTATTGCCACATTAACGTTAACTTTCTTTTTACTAAGTTCAAGAGGCATTAATTAGCAAAACTCTGGTCATAAATGTTCTTTCAGTAGTGACACTCGGTAATTACTTTAGTTCAAATGGAAAGGAACCTGAGAGGTGTTATGATGAGGAGAAAATCAAGGTAGGTACATAAATTTAGATACAAATTACCTTATATTTCAGCACATTAGCACATCCATTAAGCTGATCCTTCACTGTACATTACTATAGTATTACGTTGCAATGATTGCGCAACGTGGTGGCAACTGCATGTTGGTAGGTGGATTCGTGGACAGAATTGCTGGACTCTGTCATTTCTTGGCGGCGATGACAGATACAAATTCCAGAATAGTTCCAGCTATTTATCCATCCATCCGAGGCCTTGGAAAGAAGCAGGAAAAGCCTCTCTCTGAATCAGCACAATATGCACCTTTATAATAGCAGTGCACGGACTCGTAGCTCATCTCCGACTCGTGGCTCGTCCCCAACCGGTAGCTCGTCCCCGACTCGTGGCTCATCTCCGACTCGTGGCTCGTCCCCGACTGCTGGCTTGTCTCCGACTGACTATCAGTTCCACCTTTTCCACCTAGGCTAACCACAATTTGTGCGCGCTAAACAGTTCTGTTCCCGAGGGGAACCACTACACCTTTTACATACAGAATAACTAAGAAACCTAAGTGAAGGTCAGCAGTTTACATAACAGCAAACAAATACATTAAATAAAACAGAACATTTTCACATATTGACACTTCTACAAACAAATTATTCACACAAAATTACAATTATATACAGTAAGTTTTGTTCCCTCCAAATGGGACAAAGATTTTAAATTACAGATACACTACTTTGCATAGAACCAAAACATGACATCAAAGTTTATATAAAGAAAACAGTACACAATTTTATGTTATCGATTCAATCACATTTACAGAAGATCAACAATGTAACATTAAATAAAGCAAAAAAAAAAAAAATAAATAAATAAATAAAATCCATACAGCATAAGAGCTGTGGTGTTACAAAATGCTTTGCTCATTTCATATAAGGTAAGTAATTGGATGGATGTAAGTAAGTGAGATATCTCAGACAATTATAAGGCAAGGGTTTTTTCCCCATTTCATGTTTTGGAAAATAAAGAGTCACCTTATATTCACTGATAAAGCTATAGCTGCTAAGGTCAACATTTTTCCATTGTTTAACAGGATATATAATGGTTGTCTTACATTTACAAATGAAGCTTTGGCTATTGAGGTCACACAGAAATTTATTTTGAAGAATTCAGGACAGAGGTGGCCAAATAAAACTCGACTTCCAACAGGTTCAAGATATCACGATATGCCGAAGTGCCTTGATAAACTATCAACGCTATGCAAAGAGTCATGTGACAACTCAGACATTGCTTGTGTAAGTGATATGCGAGAAACTATGAAACAGCTACTACAAAAATATGTTGCTCTGCATAAAATTTGACTATTTTCTGGAACGTGGGAGGAAACTGTGCCATATTGTATCATTTACAGACTCTTGTTGTATTTGATCAGGTTCAGAGTAGAAGTTCTCGTACATGTATGGATACCATGTTGAAATAAAGGAGAAATGTTATCCTTCAAAAAAGTTACTGGATTCTGAAACTGGATCAATATTTTGATTGAGAGACTGTAATGATTTGATAAGTGCATTGCAAATGATAAATTCGGTCGCTGTTCATGTATTAGAATTCTGTATAAAAATGTTACCAGTTTTTAATCAGCTGTTGAACATGATGCTGACATTCTGACAAAAAATGATCGAACAAATGAAATAGATCATATTAAATGCATTTGCAAGAATAAATTACAGTCTCAAGACGTGATGTAGAGCTGGTACCAATAGAAGTCAGAAGATGGAAGCCGAGAGGAAGTTTGACAGTTCAACTGAATCATGATATTAAATTATGTATTAGCTGTTGCTGCTGCTGCTGTTACATATGATTGCAATATCTTCTGGGGCACAAGTCAGTGTTTAACAGTTGATCAAGCACAACACTGTTCCTCTTCCAATCCTTCTACAGTGATATCAGCTTAGGTGAAAATTTGATTAGTACAGGCAGGGGAGTAGCGCATGGCCAGCAAATTACATTGTTTTATTGGAAAACCATTGGAATCTATCTTGCGTGCTTCAGCTTTTTAGGAACATGTAACATGTTTAAATTGCAGTTTGCCTGAATCAGTTTGTAGTCGGAATTGAGTTTTGACTGTAAAATTTTACAAGAACTCAACAAGAGTATTCATTTCTGCAGGAGAAAATGAAAGTCTAGATGAGGAACAGAGGCATACGTAAGTGTTACATGATGCCATGTAGTCAACAGTCACTGTGACATATGACGGGAATGAAACCATGTCTCTGATGCTGGATCATCATTGTCTTCTCACCACTCTCTCATTGGCAGTATCTTTGGATGCAAGACATATTGTAACATATGTCAAAATAGAAGCATAATCCTATACGTATATGCATAAAAATAGCTGTATTCTGAGATCGCAAGGTAACCACATCATCAGAAATGGCAACATATTAGGAAGAAACAGCCAAATGTGACAACGATGATATAAATTTCACAGATGTGCGATGATGATGATGATGATGATGATGAGTAAAAACTAGTGGTACCCCAGATGACAGGGTTGCTATGTGAAAATGTATAAAGGAAATCCATCAGAAAATTAATGTAAAACTTTTTTTCTTCGTTTGTTTTATTTGTCCTTCCATTATCAAATTGTTAACAATGAACAAATGGCATGCATTTAGAATAGGTATTATGTTAACTTCAGAGACAGATACTATAACAGTTTGTAATTTTGATTAGTCAGAATATCCACCTCCTTATATATAAAAGTCTTGTGTCACAGTGCCATACTCCTCTGAAATGACTCGATCAATCCTAATGAAATTTTACATGTATATTTGGTACATCTGAGAATCTCTCATAATCTATTTTTCATACCCCTAAGTGATAAGAATGGTCATCCCCAAAAAAAATTTTCTTGTTTTTTGGACAGAACTTTTTATTTTTATTTTTTTTTATGGTGTGGCATTACAAAATACACAAAACCCTAAATTTTCACCCCTCTATCACCAACCCCCATTTTTAATAGCAATTTTAGTAATTAAATAATTTCAACCCCGGTCGATAACTGATCAATTATCACTTGATGAGTTATCCTCTCCAAATGTGTACCAATGATATTCAATAGATAGTCAATTGAAGAAAATGTACCAAAAGGCATGACTCAAATTTCCCTCTTTAAATCAACATAACTAGACTGAGAAGTTCACCTAGGTAGCATGCAACATTTGCCAAACCGACATTTAGGCCTAGTGCACATGCATCGATTTTTATCATATGGAAATATATCATACAATCAAATTCTTTTAGTAGGACAAAGAAATTCCTCTGCTCTCCTTTGTTCCTCTACAAGAATTTAACTGTACAATATTTTTACTTACAATAAAAATCGATGTGTGTGGGCTTGGCCTAATTCATAATGCTGGCGAACACGTTTCTACACAAAGTTGCTGCTATGTTTGTATGCTCATGGAAGAACTGTGTATTGGCTGCAATTGTTAAATCCAAGTGATCTACCATAGAAACGCACTTCCCCCTTAGCCTTTTCTCACTCCCTACACAGTTTTCAGTTATTATTATTGTTTGTGTCACGAGCTACCACCAACAATGGCTATTGTGTTACATGTATACACTGTGTTACACATATGCATTATTCTTATAGACCAGAGATAATTTAGATGGCGAAACAAAATAACATATTATTCTTAAGACCGGCTATACCCGGTGAACTTCGTTCCGCCTCTGAAAAAACTTTATTTTTTCTCAAGAATGCCCTTGAAAACAGGGGGTTGTTTCTAATCACAGCTGTCTTCTGATCATGGCTGTCTTCTGATCACGGCTGTCTTCTGATCAGGGCTGTCTTCTGATCAGGGCTGTCTTCTGATCAGGGCTGTCTTCTGATCAGGACTGTCTTATTATCAGGACTGTCTCCTAATTTAAATATTGGAAGTACTTTGCAAACTTTGAGGGAATTGGGAGACACTGAAGACTGTAAACAGTCCTTAAGTATGGAAGCAAATATTGTATACATCAAATCTATTGTTTTCTTTACCATGTAATTTTAGAGCCAGTAACAGCTCATACTTAAGAGTTTGATAATTCTGAGACTTCTTTTAAATATAAGAAGCAACAGTCTCAACTTCTAATGATTACTAGCAAGTGTGGTGTCCCATTTTTCTGGCAAGTAATACTCCTGATTTAGGCAGCTGATACTGTAGCGATTCTACTACTCTTCACTTATTGAAGGATAGAACCAATAGAACTATATTCCCGAGTATCTAGGATGTGGATCAAACCATCTGGCAGAAAGAAATGTGTGTCAATTTTTCCCCCTTTCCAAAAGTGCGCATATATCCATTACTAAGATAGTCATACTGCTGGCCAATATGCAATGTCCTATAACATGACTCAATGCATAGCAGCAGAGGTATTTCTTCATAGAAAATGGATCCATAGAGATGACATAACCCATCATCGTCTGCAGAACCCATTGTCCAACTGAGGCAGGTTGCTGATGCACTGTCCTGTGTGGTCCTGATGCTTGAGCATCGCTTTTCTTCACCCTCTGTTACAGATAGTGAAGAAGTTTCTAAAAATATTGTGCTGAGTCCCCATTTCTCCCTAATAAAGGCTTTACTACCTCAAATGGTGAAGGCATCTTCCTGCCATATACTACACTATATGACAGGGTGAAAGCACATTATTGCTGTGTTCTTTTACAGTTCTAAGCTGATACAGCATATGGGAGTCACACCTTTGTCATTTGGTTGGTGTTCACCAAAAAATGTAAAATTTGGCAATTGTAAGATGAAAATGCTGCCTTCTTCCATTTGAAGGGTAGGTCTAGTCCTAAGGTTGTGAATGCTTAGCAAATTTGATAACTTTTTCATCAAATCAGACATAAAATTGATAGCTTCATCTGTTATTATTGTCAGCAACATGAAATTTCAGTAGCACCTGGTATTCCATAAATTATCAGGCAACAGCCATCCACACTATTTCAAATTGTTTGGATGCTTCTGACAAACTTTGCAGTTGATGTCTGTATAATAGGTTGAAATCGGCATGTTGTGCACACAGTATACCATCACCACCTTATCGTAGCACTGTCCGTGCAGGTGGGAGAGTTTGCGTGTTCCTGTGATGCCGAGAGCTACACCGGTGGTAGCGTGGCTACTGGCAGGTTCAACCTAGCCAGTCAGGTCTCAGCAGAGGAGCCTGACGAAGTGTGCCTCACAACGACCTACCGTCCTTTCCTCCCTTTCCCTTCCAGTCCCTTCCCTTTCCTTCTTCCCTTCTGTCAGTCTCTTCATCGGTGTAGGAGGCGGGTAATATCGATAGGTAAACACTCACGGCTTCTGTACCGACGAAGCAAGGCACCTGTGATGTGCCTTAAGGGCGTATGTCAGGATACTTCCAGTGGCATATGGCCATTCACTGCATCCCCTGCCTCTTGCCAGTTGTATCGGCCCTACGATCCACTGCCATTCAGAGGCAGAGGACGAGAGAGTGGATCTGCATCTGCGCAACTGCTTGTCCACTTTAAATAGCTTCACGCGCAGATGACTCCGGCAAAGTTTCAATGGACTATGAGCATTGAAAGTCCTGCGGCGATGGAGTACTAATTTGGAGGCAAGGGTTTGGTGTACCTGAACCTTAGTTGGTGCTCTGCACATTAGGCGGTCAGACGGTGATGGTCGTTCTGGTACTCGTGAGAGACAGGAGGACTGGTTCGGCAGCTCGTCAGACGACAAAGCAGCCCTATTTAGGATCGCTCTGCTTTCCCTAATCCAGGGAGGGGCCTAGAAAAGGTGGCCTAAACATAGCCCGTCTCAACCCAGCACAAGTGGCAAACTGCGGTCACTTGTTCACTAACATATGCGGTCAAAAGAATAATAAAATAAACAGTTACCTTAAATATCTAATGATTGGAGTCTGGAACGTCCGTACTTTACAGGATAATGACCATAATCAGTGCCCAGAGAGAAAGACAGGACTTATCGCAAGGGAATTGGCTAGATATAACATCGACATTACCGCCATAAGTGAAACACATCTTAGTGACTCTGGACAGTTATGTGAACCGCTCAGGGGTTATACCTACTACTGGAGTGGAAAATCATCCACTGAAA
This sequence comes from Schistocerca americana, assembly GCF_021461395.2. NCBI lineage: Eukaryota > Metazoa > Arthropoda > Insecta > Orthoptera > Acrididae > Schistocerca > Schistocerca americana. Next base: position 15,278,682 of record NW_025725481.1, on the reverse strand, counting down.
GGGCGGAAAGTGGGGTAGGCTTTGCCATACGCGATAAATTGGCATGCTCACTAACAGAACTCCCAAAAGGTATCAGTGACAGAATAATAACACTCAGACTTCACCTGGCATCCAAGAAATATCTTCACCTGATCAATGTATACGCACCTACATTGCCATCTCCGGATGAAGAGAAGAACAAGTTCTACCAAGACCTCCGACATGTCCTTAGGGATATTCCTTCTGCAGATAAACTTCTGTTACTTGGTGATTTTAATGCTCGTGTTGGGAATGATTTCAGTGCTTGGAATGGAGTCCTCGGTTGCCATGGGATTGGAAAATGCAACTCGAATGGTTTGGATCTTCTAACTCTATGTGCCGAGTTTGAACTCTGTCTGACAAATACATATTTTCGTCTGCCTGAAAAATATAAAACGACATGGATGCATCCGCGATCTAAACACTGGCACCTTCTGGATTATGTGATAGTATGGAAAAAAGATCTTGGTGACGTACTGGTCACACGTGCAATGAGAGGCACTCAGGGATGGACAGACCATCGACTCGTGAGGTCCAAATTAAAGATAACTTTGAAGGCACCACGCCGAGCTTCACACAAAATACCAACAAAATTGTCCTGCAAAATCTTGGCCAATGATCAGACTATGAGAGCAAAACTGGATGAAAAATTTGGTGTCGATGGCCTTTTGATATCTGAATCTGCCCCTGTAGATGAACAGTGGAGTGCATACGCTAGCAGACTGCGTGGCTGTGCTTCAGAAGTCTTGGGTAAGCCTCAGAAGAAGCACCAGGACTGGTTTGACGACTCAGATCCAGAGATCAGAAAGCTAATTAATGATTTCAGAACCTCTCTTCGCACCCCTGATGATAACAAGCGTAGAGCAGCGCATTACAATCTGAAAGTGAAGGTACGTGCTCTCAAAGACAGTTGGTGGGCAAATAAAGCAAATGAAATACAGCTATATGCCGACACACACCAAACGGGCAGATTCTTTGAGTCCCTGAAAACTATCTTTGGTCCAAGAGTTGGGAAGATAGCACCAGTCTATAACAAAGATAAAAGTTGTCGGCTGACGCAACAGAGTGACATCCTGTCTCGGTGAGCGGAACATTTTAATGACGTTCTTAATCCTGACCATCAGACAACCGATATTCCATACATAGAAGCACTTGAAGACCTGCCAGTTGAGGAACAACTTGCGGATGCCCCTTCCTACAATGAATTCATTTCAGCACTGGCTAAGCTGAAAAATGACAAAACAGCAGGATTAGATAACTTGCCATCAGAGCTATATAAATATGGGGGGCCAAACATCAAGAAACCATTGTTTGCTCTGATCTTAAGGATTTGGGAGTATGAAATGATTCCACAAGACTGGAAAGATGCTTGTATTTCCAAGATCTATAAAGGCAAGGGTGACATATCAGACTGCAGCTCCCACAGGGGCATTTCTCTTCTGTCAGCAGCGGGAAAAGTCCTTGCCCACATAGTTAACACCTGGTTAACACACTTTGCAGAAAAACTGCTACCAGAGACCCAGTGTGGCTTTCGCCCAAACAGAGGCACAGTGGATGCCATATTTGTTGTCAAACAAATGCAAGAGAAAAGTTTAGAGCAACATCGGCCTTTGTTCATGTGCTTTGTAGACCTGGAAAAAGCTTTTGATCGTGTCCCACGGGAAGCTCTCTGGATCATACTAAAGAAAACTGGGTGCCCTGACAAAATTGTCAGTTTGATTCGGCAGTTTCATGAAAACATGATGGCAAAAATCCGCCATGAGGACAAGCTCTCAGAACAGTTTCCCGTGACATGTTGTGTAAAACAAGGCTGTGTTCTGGCTCCCACACTCTTCTCACTTTACTTCGCAGTTGTTATGAGAGACGCGACCAAAGCCTGTAGTAATCAAATTAGTCTCGACACAAGGACAGACAAAAGTGTCTTCAACATCTCTCGCCTCAGAACAAAAAGTCGCGTAACCAAACTATCCATCTTAGAGATTCTCTACGCGGATGATGTATGCATGATGGCTAATTCTTGCGAAACTCTTCAGACTTACATAAACCTGCTAAATGCCTCCTGCAGAAGATTTGGCTTAGCCATTAGCATCACTAAGACGCAAGTTCTTAAACAACCACTTAGAGGTCTTAATGCAGATGACTCTAGTATTGAGATAAATAACAAACCCTTGCAAAATGTGTCAAAGTTCAAATACCTGGGAAGCCAAATTAGAAGTGACAACAGCCTGACATCGGAAATCGCAGCGCGTATAGCCAGCGCAGCCTCAGCCTTCGGTAAGCTTAATGACCGAGTATGGAAATCACATGATCTCAAACTACAAACAAAAATTGCAGTTTACAAAGCATTAGTATTATCCACCTTACTCTATGCCTCGGAAACCTGGTGCTGTTACAAAGCTGACATTAAGAAGCTTGATAAATTTCATCTTCGATGTCTGAGATCAATTCTGCGCATCAAATGGGAAGACCGTGTCCCAAACATGGAGATTTTGCGCCGCGTGAAACTGGCTGGTATTGAAGCTTTAATAATGAAACATCAACTAAGATGGAGTGGTCACATAGTACGCATGGATGACAGTAGGCTACCTAAAGCGGTGTTCTACTCGCAGCTCTCGTGCGGGAAGAGGAGGAAAGGTGGTCAACACCTGCGATATAAAGACACCATTAAACGCCACCTTGCAGCCTGTGGCATCCCAAGCAACCGTTGGGAGGAGCTAGCATTGCGCCGATCGGAGTGGCGATCAACTGTACATAAGAGAATCGAACAATTCGAGCAAAAGCGTGTAATGGACCTGGATGCTAAAAGAGAGCTCCGAAAATCTCAGCTCAAGCCTGTCTACACGTATACTTACAACTCTGCTGGTCAACTTCACTGTGCTCCATGCAACATGATATTCAAAGCGAAATTCGGATTTGCGAGCCACATCCGAGCCTACCACAACAAGGACAGAGAAGACTGATGGAGTCACTGTCGCCGGACACGGCAAGGAGGAGGACATCATACCATTTCTAAAATCCGGCTCCTGCTTCTGGTCCTTGGCCAAAAATTTATGGTTACTCATCGCTCAGTTGGTATTCAACCTCCATGATCTACCGAAAAATTGTCATATGGTTGCATTAGTGCTTTCCTAGAAAGCTGCAGGTACCACCACGCATGGTCCACAGTCATTCTGCGCAACAAGCCTCTGTGTGTCACAGACTGTGGTTGCTCCCTAAATTTGGCTGTCAGTGTTAGCAAAAGTTCCTTCTTTCACTCTGTAGTGCTCTTATTCATTGCTCACAGTACTCCAGCCTTTCTGCTTACTGGTGGTTATCTAATTGAAGAGTGTTTTAATCCTAGAAACCACTTCAATGCAGCATGGTCTGTCACATCTTAATAATTTCTTCCATGCCAGTAACAATTTAAGTACATTAAACCATAGATGATGGCCAGGGTCTCCTGTATAATCAAAAGCTATACTTCCTTGTTCCAATTGATGACTTTTTTGGGAAACAATTAAAACAGATGCACCATGCAGATTATCATTACATTCAATAATCCCATAAGCAACCTATTGCTCGAGCAATTCTTACATTATTGGCTGTAGATCTTTCAGGATTCTGTATGGTTTCCCATGAATTTGTCCATCACTACCCACTGGTATCATACATTGCATAGCTGTTGTTGCTGGTAATGGTCCACCACAATTTAAAAAGGTCTAAGTCATCACAGTGAAGTTTTGACCACTGTTCTGTCTGTCTGCACAAAGTGAATCACCTTTTCATGTGATGTTGATGGATTGACAGTCTGCGTGGGACTGTCTCCTCTTGACATACCTAATCATCATCCCGCAGGATGTCCAAGTTTAATTCCCTGGCAGACAGACCTCATCTGAACTGAAGTTATCCACACACCTCGCGACTATACAAGCTCGACCTATTATCTTACGCTTGCTATATTACCACGCAGAAAATATACAATGTATTCATCTCTTTAGTGGATTCCAACAGCTCCACAGCACTCATCATCTCACTTGATAGGTCACCAAGACTATCAATTCTGTATCTGTTGGTAAAATACTGTGCAAACTGAACTTCAGTGGACACATCTGCAGTGTATTTGGTATCACCTGCATTATACTTGAAACTTGTGACAATGTCACACTAGCAGTGGTCGTTTGCATCTGGACTGTTGTCCTTGATCTGCATTTTCTGGATATGGGGCAACACAGTACCCATCAGCAATGAGTGGCAGTAATTCCATCTGGTCCTGAAAATTTCATACACCAACAATGAAACTGAGCCATGTTGATCCCAATGACGCCACATCATTGTCTCTTACTCCACACAACCTATATCATGTAGTTGCAACATATTGCCTGGAAATGCTCGTAAAAAATACATCCAGGGTCTAGCCTCCACCAGAATAAATCTTATCAGTTTTGGCGTTTTACCTTAATGCTTAGGATTGTGTATTGACCTTCGTAATTATGTCTGAAAATGCATCTACTGATTGATTTCATTTCAGTGACAAACCATTCAACTGTTCTCTAGAAAGTGTCCAACTCAACCGTTTGCAATACAGTTGGTAAAGCCTTTTAATAATCTGTTCAGATGCCTGTTCCTTAATCTATCTCTCAAGGTACATTATGTGTATCTTTGAGTTACCATTCCACCTTAAATTTGCAAACCGGCCTGATGAGATATGATTGTATATGGTTAGTTAAGGGCAGCTTTCAAATCATGAATAAATACTGATACACTGTCAGTGAATTTATCCAAAACAAAGAGGCACCAAATTACCATGCCTATAAATCCTGTTGCAGCTAATGATATTCAGTGAGGCTTTTCCCTGTACCGGCTCAGCTTGCCAACACTCTTTAATGGCTACAAAATCTTAATGGGCTCCTGTTACATTACTGCTCCTTTGCACATGCAATACTACTGCTCCATTGCAGAGTTGCTGAAGTATATAGCCATGCTACTCACACCGTAAAAAAATTGATCACTTGGGCTCAGAGGGCTGGCTGGGTTCAGGAGGCTGTCCAACCATCACACCAGGTGTGGTGAGTGGATTCTCATCTGACACCCACGGGCATTAGTGAAACAGTATCAAGACACAGAACTGTTTTTTTTTGATAAAGTGCAATGATTGACTTTTCTACACTCCAGCACAGTGGCAGAAGCACCCACCCAGTACACGCTGTCTGAGGCGAGTGGCAGCAGCATCAGCTCCGGCTGTGTAATGGCACCAGACCTGTCAGTCCTATGCAGCCGACACTTTGAAAGTGTGCCTCAGTTACTGGGTATATTCTGTGCAGGCTTGGTATGTGAAGTATTACCTACCTTCATGTCTCATCTTTCATTTATACTGCACAGGTTTGAACACTTTGGTGCCTACCCCTCCCATTTGGTATGACAGATCATGGCTTTTAACCTTTAATCTAGTTTGATTAACTTTTGTGTTTTTGGCATTCAGTCTGCAACACTAAGATACATCCAGTTGTCGCGTGCACACTTGAGATGCCAGAATGCTGTTCTGTCACTTGTGCTCTGAGAATTAATAGACAATGAATTATTGTCACACGACAGATACTTGCATCAGTATCACATTATCCAACATGAATGCCATGCGACTTGATCTCAAAGTTAATGTCATGATCAATGGGAAATTGCTAATTTAATAAGTGACCTTCCCATAACAAAACAAACTTACCATTTTCATGATTACAACAGCTTCTTACATCATATATGTGACAAGAATTGGGAATAGCAGGAGTATAAGTTATTGAAAAATTTTTCACCTATATTCTGGTTTATAATAATTATTGAAGAATCTTCCAAACTTTCTATTCACAAAGTGAATTCCTTACTGATTGAGCTCTGATTAACTTTACATTCTGCTCTTTCAAGAAAGAACTGAACGATGATCTACAAAGCAGTCCATAATCACGATATAAAGGTTTCAAAATGTACACTGGTCAAGCTGCTGGTGCTGATGTATGGACACAAAGAAATTTGTTCTGTTTTTCGCCATTATCACTCAACACATGATAAAATCTAAAATATTAGACCTACATACTCCTGAATGGTATCACTGGAACCTTTGCGAAAATATCTGCATACTTTCCTTGCTTAAAATGAATCTACATAAAATTCACAAATGAGGCAGTAAGATGATTCTCACTGGACATGTTTCATATGAGCGATGATTTCTTAGAAAATTGACTGGTCACTTATATTCCATGTATCAGTGAGGTTAGTGAACATGGAAACACTGTTAGATCATTTTGGCTCAGGTACGTATTGAATTAAACAACCAATGTAGTGTTTGGACTCGACGGTCATAGCTCATATAAAGAAATGTGGCAAACATCTGAATTAAATACATGCATCTCCTAGTCTGATCAATTCTATCTAGTAACAGGAAGAAATTAAAACTTATTCTGAATTATTGAAGCTTGGTTCTTAGAAGACTGCAGAGCTCTGAAAAATGCAGTAGACACTCACTGGTCCCAACCAGCTTTGCCCATCAGCCTGCCTAAGACTTTATGGGGCAATGGGAAGGAAGAGCATTGCCACCAGCTGCACATATCCCATGGATAATGGGCCATTCTCTCACTCGAGGCAAGCTATATAAATGGCTTAGGAGGACTCCTTTTGAAATTGTTTGCAGCTGATACTGATATTTGCCATCCAAGGAAGACATCACAGTATTAAAATCAATTGCAAAATTATTTAATCTTAATATCTGTATGGTGTGAAGAATGGAAATGTGATACCACCCCCCCCCCCCCCCCCCCCCAAAAAAAAAAAAAGATAAATAAATAAAAAGTGTGAGGTCATTCACATAAGTACCAAAATAAATCTGTTAAATTTCAACTACACAGGAAACCACATAAATATAAAAGGTAGTCTGTTCTACTAGATACGTAGGCTTTTGAGTTACAAACAACTTAAATTGAAATGATAATGTTGTTTAGAAGCCAAGCCAAAGACTGCATTTTATTGCTAGAACATTTAGTAGACACCAACGTATTCTTGTGGTTTATGGGATCTTTATCAGATAAGACTAATTGAGTACACTGAAAAAGTTTAAAGAAGGACACTTCATTTTGTAATATCGTGAAATGGGTGGAGGGGGGAGGTGAAGCGGAGAGAAAATCACTGATATGATAATTGTCATGGCAACCATTTAAACAAACACTTTTTTCATTGAAGCTAGATTTACGTAGAAATGTGGAAATATTTGGTTGACACCTATGTAAGTACGGAGAAATTTCAATTCAACAATTCTAACAACTTAAATGTATCCATGTGGAAACTGAACTGTCTTAAGTGTTTGTCTTTCCTACATGCAGCTGGAGAGTGGAACGGTAGAGAAAAAATGTGAACATGGTTCAAAGAACCCTCTGACATGCACTTACTGGAGCATGTCATCAATCTACATCTACACTACTTCTATGCAACTTGCACTAAACGACATCAGTCTCCACAATGGGTCCTGCTGTTCCACAGAATCACATAGACAGCTTGACAAGTAGACAGCATACTGACATAGGTTGCTCCTCCAGCCTGCTCTGCTGCAGAATGAATAACTGTACTGGAAATGAGTAGTTCTTGTGGGAGGCTGCTATGTGTTCGTTATGCATCTGATCTGCTTTGTCCGTCTGCTCAGCTTTCCTGAACGCTCCATGATGACCCAACTTTACTTTCCAGTCACTCTCGCTGCTGTATTTCGTAGCATCAGCATACTGCTATTTCATCTGAGTTACACTTTCTTGCTTAATTGTTTATGGTAAACAGAATGACAGCACCTCCCTCCTAAGATATTTTGCACCATAGGCTTCTCAGACAGCCCAGCTCATATGGTATGCAGCAATCTGTTCCATAATCTGGACATAATTATAATATCAACCGTCTCCCCAAAACGAAATGTCACTCTATTACTGCAGCTTGGCCTGCTTTCCTCTGCTTCCTAAGTTGCCAGGTAAGATGTCTGAATTTTTACTGGACTGTGCCATTATATTCATTCTCGGCACAGCACTTCATAGCAGAGTGTTGTCAGTATTGTAGTAGAAGATTTACATGTATCAGATGGCTATCCATTGGTCAATATCATTTCAGTGTTCAATATTTTTCAAATGTAAACGAATTTTGTATCAGATTTAACTCATTAAACACCAACAGTAAAGCTCTTCAAATTTTAAAATTGGGTGTTTATCTCACATGCAGAAAATGTCTGGCTTCTGCCACACTCCCCTTGTGCCAGATTTTGAACATACAAAATCAGTATTTGAGACAGGAGTTAATCCTGGCATTGATTCACAGTTCATAATTGAGATGATTCACGAACTTGTACAGCAAGAGTATGCATCCTGAACAATGTTAGTATTGATGGTGTCTCCACAGGAGTAGTGAGAGATTGCCAGATTCCCTTTCTTTGTATTGTAAAGTGTATCACCTCCTCTCTGCTACTGGGGCCAATGTGATATTCAGACATAGTGTGCATGCAATTCTGCTGAAATGAGGTTGTTGTCTAATCTAATCCCAACATCAGAATGGAGGTGAGTCAGTCAACTCGTAAAATCAAAATGTGATGGCAAAGCATCCTGATTTGTGTATTTAACCAACCAGCTCAGGTAACTTACCATGACCTACATCTACATCTACATTTATACTCTGCAAGCCACCCAACGGTGTGTGGCGGAGGGCGCTTTATGTCCCACTGTCATTACCTCCCTTTCCTGATCCAGTCATGTACGGTTCGTGAGAGGAATGACTGCCAGAAAGCCTCCATGTGCACTCGAATCTCTCTGATTTTACATTTGTGATCTTCTCAGGATGTATTAGTAGGGGGAAGCAATATATTCGATACCTCATCCAGAAATGCACCCTCACGAAACCTGGACAGCAAGCTACACCACGATGCACAGCGCCTCTCTTGTAGAGTCTGCCACTTGAGTTTGTTAAAGATTTCCATAATGCTATCACGCTTACCAAAAAACCCTGTGACAAAACGCGCCGGTCTTTGTTGGATCTTCTCTATCTCCTCTGTCAACCCGCCCTGGTACGGATCCACACTGATGAGCAATAATCAAGTGTAGGTCAAACGAGTGTTTTGTAAGCTACCTCCTTTGTTAATGGACTACATTTTCTAAGGACTCTCCCAATGAATCTCAACCTGGCACCCACCTTACCAACAATTAATTTTATATGATCATTCCACTTCAAATCGTTCCATGCGCATACTCCCAGAATTTTACAGAAGTAATTGCTAGCAGTGTTTGTCCCGCTATCATATAATCATACAATAAAGGATCTTTCTTTCTATGTATTCTCAATACATTACATTTGTCTGTGTTAAGGGTCAGTTGCCACTCCCTGCACCAAGTGCCTATCCGCTGCAGATCTTCCTGCATTTCACTACAATTCTAATGATGCAACTTCTCTGTATACTACAGCATCATCAACGAAAAGCCGCATGGAACTTCCGACAATATCTACTAGGTCATTTATATATATTGTGAAAAGCAGTGGTCCCATAACACTCCCCTGTGGTATGCGAGAGATTACTTTAGTGTCTGTAGATGTCTCTCCATTGAGAACAACATACTGTGTCTTGTTTGCTAAAAACTCTTCAATCCAGCCACACAGCTGGGCTGATATTCCATAGGCTCTTACTTTGTTTATCAGGCAACAGTGCAGAACTGTATCGAATGCCTTCCAGAAGTCAAGGAAAATGGCATCTACCTGGCAGCCTGTATCTGACCAGTCTGAAGTCATGGAAAATGGCATCTACCTGGGAGCCTGTATCTAATATTTTCTGGGTGCCGTGAACAAATAAAGCGCGTTGGGTCTCACATGATCGCTGTTTCTGGAATCCATGTTGATTCCTACAGAGTAGATTCTGAGTTTCCAGAAATGACACGATACCTGAGCAAAAAACATGTTCTAAAATTCTACAACAGGTCGATGTCAGAGATATAGGCCTATAGTTTTGCGCATCTGCTCGACGACCCTTCTTGGAAACTGGAACTACTTGTGCTCTTTTCCAATCATTTGGACCTCATGTTGTGGCAGTTCCTGGATTGAACCATGACTGAAGTGTATGGAAGAGATACACGACATGGTGTTGGGCAGACGTGAATGCTCTGGATAGAAATTAGTGGTCAGTATTTCTGTATCATACTTCCGTACCGAGATCTTTGCAGCAGTATTAATTGCAGGTATCTCATGAACAGCATTGACCAAATTATTTGAATAGCCCAAAAGGTCAGGCATAACAGTGTCATTGTACATGCCACCTGTAGCATTTGTGTGTGGTAGCTGAGCAATTGATGTAGCAGAATGATACAAGAATAGGATATATGTTGCTAATGTTGAGGTGTCAAGTAGGAACAGAGTGCATCTCCTTATGCTAGTTGGTAAGATACTTAAACCAAACAGCATAGAATTATTATAAACATTTTTTCCTGATTTTGATGACACGTAATGTTGACTTAACATGTAACTTCACCTGTAATTGGCATTCATGTTACTTTTGGCTTTCAACAAAGTCAAAGAAAGATTTTATTGCTGTAATGAAACATTTTTTGAAAGCAACCGTCTGTCGTCACTAACTAGATTACTTGAACATTTCCAACTATCTCTTTTCTAGTATTCTCCTCTATTGTAATATTGATTTATCATTTGGAGGTCTGGAGTCAATGGCATCTTTGATATATTGAACAACTTCAATAGTGTCCTTGTATAGATGATACTTCAAGGGCTGAACTACTAGTCATGAAGATATGCATGATGCCATCCTTTCTGCTTTGTCATCTACTTACACTAAAGTGCATTTTGGTAACCTGGTGTGTTACTGTTAAGTCAGTCTTTTGGTATTAACAAATGGCAAGATAGAGAAGCTTTCTAATTTTCAAAATATTACGTAATAAAATGCTTCCGTCAGTGTACTCGCTCCAATAAGATTTCAACAGATGTGTGTTCAAGGAAACCTACATGCTCTTGCTGTTACCTGCTGGATTCAGAAAATGTTTTACTTAATATTTTTACACTATATTATAAGTCACAGCTACAACAAACATTGCAGATTGTTTGACAGCTTTGATGATACTCTGAAGCAACTGACTAGTCTTAACTGTGTAGTAATTTTGATTAACTGGTTGCTTATACAACCCATGATTGTAGCAACATGAACGTTGGAATGTGGATCTAATGTCATGAAGGACAAGACTTCAGATGCATGAAGGAATTTTATTGCACACCTGAAGATGTCGTACATTGTCTTCTTCTTCTTCTTCTTCTTCATCGTCGCCTTGACCCATGTCACATAGGGTTGGCGTTGATCTTCTGGATCCTTCTCCTCCATAGTACTCTATCCGTTGCCTCTTCCTTCTTCCATCCTTTCCCCCTTAGGTCCCTGGATATCTTATCCTTCCACCTCATCTTCAGTATTCCTCTCCTTCTTGCACCTTCAATCTTTATATCTTCAACTCTGTTTCTGATATACTCTTCCCCTTTTCTTTGTAAGTGTCCATACCCCATTAGTCTGCTCTCTTGTATCTCTTTCCCCATGGGTCCCACTTTCACAGCTCCTCTAACAAATTAATTTTTAATCCTGTTCTTCCTTGTTAACCCACACATCCACCTCAGCATCTTGATTTCTGCCACTTCCATCTTCCTTACCTGGGCTACTGTGATTGGCCATGTCTCTGCCCCGTATATGATAGCAGGCCTTACCACTGACTTGTACACTTTCCCTGTCAACCCAATGCTCACCTTCTTGTCACACAACACTCCACTCATTTTCCTCCAGTTGCTCCAACCACAATTTATTTGGTGTTGTATCTTGCTTTCCAGTCCTTCGTCGCTCTGTATGTATGACCCCAGGTATTTAAATTTGCAGACCGATTTCAGCTCATCATCCTGGATCTTGCAAGACCTCATCTGGACATCCTTCAGTGCTAAATATTCTGACTTTCTCCTGCTAATATTCATCCCTGTTTCTTCTAGTGCCTTCCTCCAATCCTCCCGCTTTTCCTCAAGTCTGTCAATGCTCTGCTCACAAAGAACTACATCATCCGCAAACATCATATTCCATGGCGCCTCCTTCTTCACATCTTTCACCAGGACATCCATAATCAGGTCAAAGAGATAGGGACTAGGCACAGATCATTGATGTTACTCTACTTTTACTGGAAACTCCTTTGTCATGCCCACACTACTTCTCACCTGCATCATTGCTCCTCTGTACTTTTCTTTCACTAAGGTGCGCGTCATATATCTTGGCGGCCGAGTTTAGGTTCGTTCTGCGCATTTGACGTCACAAATCACAGTCAGCCAATGAACAGAGAACGACGTTGCCAGATCTCGACTGCAGTGCAGAGCACGGACGAGTGTCTTTAATTTTAGAAACGTTCAGTCATAAATGAAGTAATTGAACAAAAGCAATGTCTTGATAGCAGACTTTCTTTTATAGAAAGTTTGGAAAAAGCATTCTTTACACCAATTGCTTCATATTCTATTAATTAATTAAACCAAACAAACAATAAGCCTCCTAATTCAGGCGATAGCAAGGAAATGTGTTTGTATCAGTCTCACGAACCGCGTTTTCGCAATAAAGAACAGCGGTAATTGTTTATTTCCTATTGTACTTCGACGCAACGTGAGTAATTCATAGTCACCCAAACAGTGTTTGTCGGTATTTTGCAAACGTTTAGAGTGCTCCAGGAGATGCCAGAAATGAGTAGCTGCGTTGGCGTAATGGTTAAGGTGTTGGGCTGCTAATCGGAAGATTCTGAGTTCAAGGCTTGTTGCATACTAAATATTTTATTTATTTAAAAACAATAGCGAAGTGTCTTACTTAATGAATTTTATTCGTTTGCATGTAATGTTTTGAAATTTCCTGTGCTTCATTATAATCATAATAAGTTTTCAGTTTTTGTAATTTTCTCCTCCAATATTTCTTTTCACAGCAATTAAAAACAACGAAAAGGCACACATACAATATTCATGTTATCCGTTTTGTTTGTATATCGCCCCTTCCGCAGTCGCTGTTTTACTATTCGTATTGAGATATATTCTTTTGCGGCAGTATTAAAAGTATTATTTAGAGCAGAATTTCGGCTCGTACGTTGCCGAGCTATTTGATTGTCTGACGGAATTCTTTGCTTCGCTGCTTTGGCAACATCATATTGAATGGTTTCGTCGAGTGATCTATGTTTTGGCAAGTATTTGCTGTCCGTTGTGACAAAAACAAAATGTTTGCGCACTGTGCCTCACTGGCAATATATTTTAGTTTTATGTTTTATTACGTCCAAAATTCAGTTTTGTGTACTTCGCCAACTTCGTTTTAATCAGAACGTTTTAGAAAAAAGCGAAATGACTCTGGTATAAAGAAAGTTTTGTTACAGTTGCTAAAGATAGAATATTTCCCAATTTATAAACACTGTTTACGTTGTAAAGGGTGTTCATTTTATGGGGACATTGAAATCTCTTGAAAACGACACACAGAGCCAAAAGAAATCCTAATGAAAATTAGTTCCTCCCGGAAGGGGACATCCAATTATAACAAATTTGACTACAAATTCGTCGAATTTGGTAACATTGGATGTCCCCCTCTGAGTCAAAAAAAAATTTGTTATAAATTTGTTTGATCCAATGTGTAGATTTGCGGATATTTCAATGTCTCCAATTAAAATGAACACTCTGTATAGTTGGAACCATGAACGACTGCGGTCGATTTAAGGCTCGTTCTACGCACCTGACGTCATGCATCCGCTGACAGCCAATGAGTGTTCAGTAGTTTTCTGAAAGGTCTGCTGGGAATGTCTTGGCGAGTGCGAGTGTTAAATGTGATTGTAGTTATTCTTTGGTGAATTTTTATCGCATTTGTTGCAAGTTGTCATGGCTGATAATGGTGGTAAGCGACAAACTCTCCATAAACAGGCGAGGGACATAATTTACCGGATTCACGCTTTTTTCAAGCGCGAAGCAGAAAACGGTGGACCTATCACGGATGTCGCCAGATCTCAGGAACGCACTGCAGAAGCGACAGGCGCTAGCTTGAGAACCGTTCAGCGGATTGCCAATGAAGGAAAGTTATCTACGGAGACCTGTGGAAGCCCACTCTTCAGATCGCCAGGGAAATATCGCACTCGTGAGAGGACTGTAACTAATTTAGATAATTTCGACAAAGATGTTCTAAGACGAGAAGTGCTCAACATGTACAACACAGGCGAATTTCCTACTGTAAAAAAAAATCACTGTGAAAATGCGTGAAACCATAAATTTTAAAGGTAGCATGACTTCAATGAATAGAATACTTAAAAACATTGGATTCAAATATGTACATACAAATGACGGAAGAAAGTTTTTAATGGAACATAGTGATATCGCTGCTTCAAGGGCACAGTTTTTAAGACATATTATTGAAGTAAGAAAATCCGGGAATAAGAACATTTTTTTCTTGGACAAAACATAGGTGAACCAAAATCACACAAGGAAAGCGTGTTGGAAAATGAGTGATGGTTCGGGTGGGTTTAAAGTACCAGTTGGTAAAGGTGGACGAATAATTGTGCTTCACGCTGGTTCTGCTTCTGGATTCATTCCAGAAAGCAAATTAGTGTTCCGGGCAAAAAAGAGAAATTCAGGGGATTATCATTCCTAAATGAACTCTGAGACATTTAAATTGTGGTTTAGGAATCAGTTTCCCCCTTCCTTGCCTGCAAACTCGGTGATTGTAGTGGACAATGCGACTTATCACTCTGTTGTTGTTGACAAGACAGCCACAACAAGTACAAAAAAAGCTGATATCATGTTATGGCTTGCAAGTAAAAATATTCCACATACTGCCAACCAAACTCGTGCTGAAATGTTGAATCTTGTAGTGCTTCATAAGCCTCGCACAACAGTTTATGAAATCGATTGTATTGCACAGGAACATGGACACACAGTTTTGCGTTTGCCACCGTACCATTGCCAATACAATCCGATAGAGTTAATTTGGGCACAAGTGAAAGGGTATGTCGCAGAACGAAACGTGACATTTAAAATTGCCGATACAGAAAGGCTTCTGCACGAAGCACTTGACAGAATTACTTCTTCAGCATGGGCTGAATGTGTTCGGCATGCACAAAGGCTACAGGAGGAGGACATGGACAGGGAAATTGTAATTGACAATCTGCTTGAACCCATCATCATAACTCTAAGACCTGATGATTCAGACTGCGACACTGACTACAGCGATGCAGAAGACTATCGCAGTGATTGACAACAATGAAGGGTAAGGCTCATACACAATAATACTCATGTTCTCTTTCTTGTTTTTGTTCCACAGTTGCAATTTTACCAATGGTATTGAAATATATTCCTCTTCTGCAACTGTAATAAGCGTCTTATTTAGACCAGACGCGTTTTTCTCTTTTGAAGCATCTTCATTGGACAGCATTGTGTCTCCTCCATTGCCAAGTCACCTTTCATAGTTTTGTGCTGAGGTAACACAATATTCAACGTTTGTGTTGGCCGATCAGTGTTTTAGCAAATAAATGCTTTTTGTGTGTGCCACACACAAAAATTATATTTGACATAGCCCAGAGCACTGATACACAGTATATTCAAGTCCTAATGTTTTTGTAAGTCCACAGTTTTGTTTAACGTATTTTGTGTACTTCCTTTTGATTGATTGAAGTGCTTTAAAATAAAGTCAAATGCACCTGGTGTAAATAAAACTTTTATTACAGTCGCGAAAGACGGAATATTTCTCAATATTACATACGACACCAATCTGGTACTTAAATTAAATGAGATGTTGTTATACAGTAAATTTTATATGAAATTTAGGTATATTGTCCACATTTCATTCTCAACATTGTGGTAACTACAATCGAACATACGGAAAGTATACGCTATGAACTTTACCTCTGCAAACTCTTCAAAATTTCGTGCAATGGTTTACTACATTTAATGCTGCAATATAACTGCGTTGAAAATCGAAACAAAATTAAGTCATTTATGGGGGGAAGGTATCAGTCAAGAAGATGTGTCAAAATCAAATTTTTGGGCCAAATAGTTTTTGTGAAATCGAATGATAAGTGTGTCAAAGCAGTCGGAACACTATGTGTCTGCACAGGCGAGCAGTGCAGTGGTTACAAAATCGCGCACGGCGTGGAATGCGGGGAGCACGTCTCTGTAGCAGCGAAAGGTTTAATGCGGCCGTGGTGGCTTTACTTCATAAACTGCGCGCTCCCCCCTAAACGTAAGTTTGAGAACTACACTGCTATGGCGCTGCTTCTCTTGGCGCGTACAACTGGCAACGCTGCAATCTCCCGTGTCTGGGCGGGCATGCGCGAGCCGCCAAGATAAATGAATTGAACTATAACCTCACATACTTCTCTGGCATGTACTGCTCTCTCATGCCAAGAAGGACTGATTATTCCAAACCAATTTGCATTCAGTGGATGCAGAACATTGGCAGCATCATTAATGCATTCTTTTATCAACTCAGAAGTTATAAAGTTGCACTTGACACAGCAAGAGCTGAAAAATCATTTTCTAATGCCAAGTACCAATGGGCTGTCACTGCTGTCATTCAGAAAAGTTGAGATCTGTGCTCCTAAAGTACTACACCAATTAGATGAGACATGTACTAAAAGAAAAGTGTAAACCTCTTATGATCCTAGCAATACACCAGATTCATTAGGTGTCATCTGACTGCTCCTTTGACTCAATTAATTTTGCAGCCCATTTAGAGTTCAAAAGTAAGCAGTACTCATCCACGAGAAATGTGTTCCAATTTCATTCTGTATCAAATTTTGTTACTGTACACAAACAAAAACTGGCACTCCTGTCACTTTTTAAATGTTGTCACATTTCCAGTTGTCTATCAATTTGATTGGCAAAAGTATGAAACTGAAATTGTGCCTAGCCTCTGAACAGAGAGAGAGAGAGAGAGAGAGAGAGAGAGAGAGAGAGAGAGAGAGAGAGCAAGCACAGGTGCATGCTCGGGTGGGGGGGACTGGACTGAGAGGTTCTATTGATTAAGGGTCATGAGAATTGAGTAGATTGAAGTCTAGGCAGGGGCAAGCTAGAAGGTCTGTGTCTACTACTGAGAACATAAGTAGCTATTTTGTTCAGAATATCAGGAGACAGTTTTGCAAACAGCTCACGGTGCATGTGTTCAGGCATCAGTCTACTTGGAACATTTTCCAGAAGTGGTCTTCACTGGATAGCCTGAAGATATTGTTTTTCTGATGTACTGTAGGCCTTCTAGAACATATCCATTCCAGTTCTTTCTTTAGATAGGTAAATTTCAGAGATCAGTGTTGAAAACAATGAAGATAGTGTGTAGCCTTAAACCAAACAAATTTCATTATTGCTTTAAACAATGTAGTAAGCAGCCACTTTGTATGACCTTTTATTTGTAGCAACATACATTTCAGAATTTAACCCATCTTCAACTGGTGTAATACATACTTAAATCATCAGTTGGCACATCATTACAGAAATTAACTTCAATTTGGGTGCTGCAGCTGCCCCATTCAAAATAACAAATTTGTTTGTCTATTATATTTCAAGAGCTGTATGTCTACAGTACATTACTCTTTAGATGCACTTACTTTCTGTTCTGCATACTGTTGCTCCTAATTTCTCCATTAAAACTATGGCACAACACATTTTATTTGTATGATGCATAAACACAGGAGCATTGCCATGTTGCCAACTGATAAAAGTGACAATAGATATAATTTTTTGATATAAACAAAGTACACCTTCCTAATAAATACTGAAATTACTGCTGCTGTCTTTTGGCTTATATATTAAATATTTTTAATTTTAAAATTAAACTTAAAAATTGTAGGTAAAATATATGGCCTGCTGAATTGATGATTTTTAATGAATAAAGACAAGGAAACTGATTGGATGAGATATATGGTATTTTATTCATTATCAGTATTTGGGCTGTGGTTGTATAAGTAAATGATGGAATTTTCATGGAAACATTCTAAATGACCAGAGTTATCCAACAAAATGTCATTTGAGGATGCACATTTGTGAGATTAGATTCAAATTTCGTAGAGTAGGTTCATTCTTTCACCTAAATTGGCCAGGTGAAGTATTAGTAGGTTGTGTGGTATGTCTGTAACCTGCTGTCACTCTTCAGTTGCACATAAGGAAAGTGTGGATTTGCTTAACCTTTTCTGAAAAACATTATAGTGACATCCACACAGTTACCTTGAACTGTTCATTGGTAACACCTGTCATGAGAAAGATGGTGTAACAGCTGATTTGTACAGGAAATGACAACAGTGTTTTAGTTTTGATGGTGGGAGAGGTAAAAGTTTTGTTATAACATAGCATCCTGTACCATAGTAGATATCATTGTTTGAATCTGTGTTTTTCTGCAAAAACTCAGTTTCTCCACATTAACCCACACTAAATGATTGAACACAACGTTTTATCATTAATATATTACTGCAGATGTGGTCTGCATATTATCAAAATTTTTTGAATGCTATGTATCGCCATGCAGCGAACTTCTTATTGACGACCAGATGCCTTTGAAATGGGTGCACATAGAAATATATGTCAGAGTCTGCGAATATCACATTGTTCCAGGTCACATAAGTGAACAATGAATGATTTAAAAGTATGACTGTAAATTACAGTGAGGAATCACAGTAGTTTGTAGTGCCTGGAAGGATATTTTCCTTTTATGACTCTTGTTAGCACCATCTTTGTACTCCTCAGAATAGCTTAAGTCTTTTTTGGAAATAACGCCATCACAGTCAGGGTTTTCACTTAATTTCAAACAAATTTCCATATAAATATCTCTTCAGAAATTCTTCTAGTCCACTGCTGTCTCCTCTGTTTGATAAAGTTTATCTGTGATAAAGTTCCCACATCTTTTTACCTGCTTATAGGTTACCAAAAATTTTTGACATAACTCAATTTACTTTTCAGAAACCAAGAACTTCAATAAATAAGGCAAATCATTTGCTGGCCATTCTTTTTGCAGCTCCACTGCACACAGTCTGTACTTCTCTATTATGAGCAATAAGGGCTGTAACTACACCACACTTGCAACCCCTTGTAGTGCTGGCTACAAATTAGCTTGCCAAGCACCACTTGGCAACATTGGCCTCATGGTCCATAAGGACAAGGTTACAGGCATGAATTCATCCACATGCTGAAGTTGACAAAGCTTAGCTCAGAAAACTTTAAGATATTATAAAAGCTTTTACAAAAATATTGTTTTGGTTGATGGTACGTGACCCCCCTTGACACCTCTTTGGATCTGCTCCATTCAGAACCATCTCTACAGGAAATTTATTAATGGGGTTTACATAACTACATCCTTGTCACAGCCTGTGCCTAACAGGTGGGGAGACATCAGTTACATAGACATCAGTCTGTGATAAGAGTCAAAAATTGAAATGGCAGTATGCTGCAATAGCAGAAGCTGAAGAAAGGGTCATCTACTCAACACAGTAATTTGTGAGTGTGTGTCATCAGTACCATAATTCCACATTTTGTACATAAATGTTTCTCCTTTAAACTAAATTTTCATGCACCATTCCAAAGCAGTCTAAAGTTCACAAGCTCGCTTATTTTTTCTCATATAACAGGTAACCTATTATTCTAACTCTAATTTACATAATTATTACTTTTACTGATAAACCAGTCAGCAAGTATGTTACATACCGGCAGTTTGAAGGGTGTACAGGTCTTGTATTTTGTGCAGACTGCACCTGCCATAAGCCAAGTAAACTAATACAGCACTCTAAGTCTGTACACTTATAGTCATGATGCCGTGGAGTCCTCTTTTGTAATGTTGTTCTATCTGCTGAAGGATTTTTTTGTGTTTTGAATTAATTTAACGAATGTAGGTCTGGGTTTAGGGTCTTGTTTTGGAAGGTTAGGTAATGGGTTGGTAACAAATGTGTGGCCTTTTCTGGCCAATACAACATAGATTGTGTCACATTATGTGAGCTGCTCCATGATGGTAGCTGGGAGACAGAATGCCTTGCCCACAATGTCACTGTTTCTACCGTTAATTAGCAATCTGATATCTTGTAAATCCATTCTGGTCATGATCCTTGGCTTTCATTGCTTGTAACAATTTACTTCATATTTTCTAAGGAAACAGTGATACTAAACTAAATGAATGCCCATGTTCTGAAAAAAAGGTGTGGCAACAACACTTCTCTAAATTATTCAGCTGCTTCTGCCTTGCCCAGGAACAGTTACACATAACATAATTGTGTCTTAGTCTGAATCATCCACATGAGGCAAACGTCTAACAATGGAAAATCCAGGATGGAATGTAACAATACCAGAGAAGGAAAGCAGCTACTCACCATATAGCAGAGATGCTAAGTTGCGATATTCACAACAAAACGATTTACACAATTATAGCTTTCAGACACTAAGGCCTTTGCCAGCAGTAGACACACATACACACACACACTCACACACTCATGCAAACACAACTTGCATACACGTCTGCAGTCTCAGAGAAGTGAAACCACACTGCGAGGAGCAGCACCGGTTCATGATGGGAGTGGTGACTGGGTGGTGGTAAGGGGAGACTGTGGTGGGGAGGGGGAGGGATAGTATGGTGGGAGTGGCAGACAGTGATGTGTTTCAGTTTAGACAGAGGGCAGGAGAGAAGGTGCGGAGAGGGTGAGGGGCTAAGTAGCATAAAGGAGAGAAATAAAAAGAAATTAAAAGATTGAGTGTGGCAGTGAAATGACGGCTGTGTAGTGCTGGAATGGGAACAGGGAGGAGGCTGAATGGGTGAGGACAGTGACTAATGAAGGTTGAGGCCAGGAGGGTAACAGGAAGATAGGATGTATTGCAGGGAAAGTTCCCACCTGCACAGTTAAGAAAAGCTGGTGTTGGTGGGAAGGATCCATATGACACAGGCTGTGAATCAGTCTTTGAGATGAGGGATATCATGTTTGGCAGCGTGTTCAGCTACAGGGTGGTCCACTTCTTTTTTGGCCACAGTTTGTCGGTGGCCATTCATGTGGGCAGACAGCTTGTTGGTTGACATCCCTACATAGAATGCAGCACAGTGGTTGCAGCTTAGCTTGTAAATCACATGACTGGTTTCACAGGTAGCCCTGCCTATGAAGGGATAGGTGATGTTAGTGACCGGACTGGAGTAGGTGGTGGTAGGGGGATGTATGGGACAGGTCATGCATCTAGGTCTATTAGAGGGGTATGAGCAGCTGAATTATATTCAGCACCAGGGTTTCAATTACCTCTCGTTGTTCCCTGAAATGAGAAATACCCTACCCACTAACCTTCCCACCCCTCCTACCATGATATTCCATCACCCACAGACAAAATATACTCGTCCATCTGTACACAGACCCTGCTCCCAATCCCTTACCTCATGGTTCATACCCCTGTAATAGACCTACATGAAAGACCTGTCCCATACATCCTCCTATCACCACCTACTCCAGTCCGGTCACTGACATCACCTATCCCATCAAAGGCAGGGCTACCTGTGAAGCCAGTCGTGATTTACAAACTAAGCTGCAACCCCTGTGCTGCATTATATGTAGGCATGACAACCAACAAGCTGTCTGCCAACATGAATGGCCACCGAAAAACTGTGGCCATAAAACAAGTAGACCACCCTGTTGCTGAACACTCTTCCAAACAAGATATCTCTCATCTCAATGACTGCTTCACAGCCTGTGTTATATGGTTCCTTGCCACCAACACCAGCTTTTCTGAATTGTGTGGTTGGTAACTTTCTCTGCAGTACATACTATGTTCCTGTAACCCTCCTGGCCTCAATCTTCATTAGTCACTGTCCTCACCCAACCAGTCCCCTCCCTGTTCCCATTCCAGCACTACACAGCTGTCATTTTACCTCCACACACATTCTTTTAATTTCTTTTTATTTCTCTCCTTTGTGCTACTTTGCCTCTCCCCCTATCTGCCCCTTCTCTCCTGTCCTCCATCTAAACTGCAACACATCAGTGTCCGCCACCCCCATGATAATATCCCTCGCCCTCCCTGCCCCAGCCTCCTCTTACTCCCACACAGTCCCCACTCCCATCATGCACTGGTGCTGCTCCTCGCTGTGTGTGTGTGTGTGTGTGTGTGTGTGTGTGTGTGTGTGTGTGTGTGTGTCTGTGTCTACTGCTGACAAAAGCCTTAATGGCCGAAAGCTACAGTTGTGTGAATCTTTTTGTTGTGTCTATCGCAACTCAGCATCTCTGCTATATGGTGAGTGGCAACTTTACTTCTCTGGATTTGTTACATAAGGCAAACTGTGGGACTCCCTCACACTGTGGTAACTCTTCTGCTGACATCATCACATAGGTCTCCTTTCCTTCCTATATTAGCAGCACTTCTTGTGTCTTTACCCATACCAATTTTCACATAGCTTTTTACTTCTCTGCAAAGGATGTACCATGAAGTATTGGAGGTGTGCATCTACACTCACTTTTGTGAATCACTCCAAGTATGGAATGAACACAGATGAAGCAAGATTACATCAGTCCACAAGTGGTGGAATAACGAAAATCTTCATTCTGTAAACTCACCTATGTGCTGCAAATCAACTGTTCAGCCACGCTGTAGTTTTTGTGGCTAGGAACTGTTATGGTAGTAACAGCTCAGGACCTAATCATCAGTTATTTGCATGGTGAACTGCTTTTTGTAACATTGCTACTTCACTCAAAGTGTTCCCCAACAAGTGTAGTAACCTAGTTATAATCATTCTTTCATCCAAGAAATTTAGTAAAGTCTGCACCCAATCCAATTTGTTATTCACTATGCCACAATCATCCGCAAGGGTGAAGTGAAGGGCTGGATGGAACGGGGGTGGGAGGCAACACTGCTGCCCTCAAGGTATTTGAGGGTACAGATCTTTGCAATACAGCTGAGCTGTGTAACATACAGTAAAAAGAATTCAAAACATCTCAGTAAAGAGAAACACAGCAAAAAAGTTGCATTCCTTGTTATAGGAAATTCTTTGCTACAAAACACTGTTGTGCCAAATTCCACAATAGATATTTGTCCAGAAATCAAGACCCACCAGTTGAAGAAATGCTTTAGCAAAATATATGGCCCACAGGATTGCTCAGCAGAAGCATCTCGAAAGAACTACAAAGTTTTCATACACATAGGTATAAATTCCCATAGAACTATCTACTTCCATTTATTTGAAAGAGAAACTACTTCTGAAAGCAGAACCCAGAATCTCACTACTCAATGGTGCAAGTCAATGAATCTGCAGCCTACATGGCCACAGAACCATTTTAATATCTGGTACAGAGATGAGTGGAGGCTCTGAATCAAAGGACCTCAGTCAGTTCTGCCAATAATGTTGCAGATTGTGAGCTCCATCTTCATCTCACAAGCAAGACTGCAGTCTTTAAGGCTTCAGTTAGCCATCTGAATCCAGAAAGAATCTCTTCTGGTCCAAAGTAACACACATCCTTAGTTGCAACATGATCCAGCCCCCTCAATTGGCTGCACCCTGTGCACTTCATGCCATCTGGGAACAACCTTCCCACATCTGGATTGACTTCTCCTGGTATGCACACAATGAGTACACTGGATTGCTTCCCCTCTTTGGTATACATATCCAGAAAGGGCCCCAATGTGTGCCTAACACTGGTGCTTGCAACTGCATGTTATCCCACCCCCTGTGAAAGCCAAGAAGCTACCTATGGAGTATGGTGACTGCATCTGACTCTGGGTCTCTGACAAACAAGTTTTGAGTGATGTCTGCAGTTGACAGACTTACTGTACAGGCATTGTGATCGACCCCTGGGACAGAATTTTGCTACTCGCATCAACTCAAAACCACCTCCTACCCAACCACATATGAGAGGTCAACCTCAGTGTGGGCAGCACCCAGGGCAGCCACAGTTGTGAACCAATTGGGGGGACAGAGGTCACGTGCTGGACATCCACAGATCCCCATGTATGAACCCCCCTCCCCCCCCCCCCCATAGTAAGCCCATTTGCAACAGCCTCAAGCTGTGTCACTGAAGCCAAGACTCCTGCAGCTGTGAGTAAAGAGTCATCAACTCATCTGGAACCTGAACACACAGCAGTCAAAGTTCCTATCCACACTATGGATGGTGGTGATACAATCTAGTTAAATATCTTTTGTGTATGTTTGTGTATATGTTACATGCAGTTCCATGTTTCATTAACTGTCTAAAGAGTGTAGGGGAAATTCAGAATAAGTCACATCTAGAGAGAAGCTGGGTAAACTCGCAGGACAAAACAGTGTACTTTGGTGCACTGCTGCAGTTATGAAATGGGCCGCTCAACATGATCCATGTTGATTAAATATCTAGGCATAATGTTGCAAAGCAATATGAAATGGAATTAACACAGGTATGTTAGTAAAGAAGGCAACATTTTGATTTGGATTTATTTGAAGAATTGTAGGAAACTAGTTCATCTGCAAAAGAGACTGAATATACAGTACTTCACATCATGAATGGTTTTCTGTGGAAATCCTAGACTGTTGCCATGTTTTTTGAGATGGAGAAAGCCTATGACACCTGCTGTAGAGCTGGTATCCTCTGTACCCTCTACACGTGTGGTTTCCATGGCCACTTGCCCCATTTCCTTCAGGAATTTTTAAAAGCCCGAGTTTTCAAGGTACTTGTGGATTCTGCCTTGACGGACACCTTTATCCTTGAAAATGGTATGACTCATTGCTCCATCCTGGGCATCGTCCTCTTTGATATCAGCATTAATCCTGTAATGGTCTGTCTCCCGCCAGTCTTCACTGGCATCCTTTTCATTATCGATTTTGCCATCTACTGCAGTTCTGCATGGACTTGTCTCATTGAGTGGTTTTAGTGTTGTTTCAATTGTCTTTACTCATAGAGCATTGACAGTGGCTTTTGTGTTTCCACTGACAAAACCATTTGTATGAATTTCTGGTGTTGCAGTTGGTTTCTTCCACTGTCCTTAAGTCTTGGATCTGTTACTCTTCTGTATGTTAAAACTATGGAATTTCTTGGGCTCATGCTTGATAATAATCTCTCTTGGTCCTCCTACATGTCTTAAGTGGCAGCCCACTGTATTTGATCCCCCAGTGTCCTATGTGTCGTCAATGGTAATTTATGGGATGCATATCCAACCACCCTCCTCAATTTGTACCGGTCCCTTGTCCATTCAAAACTAGACTACGGGTGTTTTATTTATGCATCTGTACATCTGTCTCTCTTATGCTATCTCAATGTTATCCATCATCATGGCATGCATTTGGCCACCCCTCAGGGGCTCAGCATTTGTGTGCTGAGTACGGGCTTGGTGATCTGAAGTTCCTTAGCTAGAGACTAGTAAGTACCACCAGCCTTCTATCACCACAGCTCCGGGCATGCTTCTGCGACCACCATGTGGTGCAGTGGTGGAATGTTATGTGTTTTGGAGAATGGGGGTCATGGCTTCACCACCTGGACCATGAGGAAAGTTCATACCTCTATTTAAAAAAAAAAAACCTTACCCTCAAGATGTGTTACATTCTGATGAGGTGAGTGGCTGTTGAGGTAAAACTAGCAGGCAACCTCTGGGACACCTGCTGCAGCCCAGTTGTATAAGGATTGCTCTAGCATGCAGGCCACTGCCTGTGTCAACAGCTGTTTCCCTAGCATCCCTATGGAATGGTCCCATCAAACTATTACTACTCACAGGGTAGGTGTACTGTCAGGTAATACATATACCCACTCATCAAAATAGCTCAGTTGGTCAGTCCTTCAAAAAGAAGTCTCATTATGACGTTAAGAGGGCATTAGTGTGCCATAACACTTCCACTGTAATCAAGCGAACAGGTGGAACCTTTGTGAAGGTCTCCCATTTCTAGATTCATAAGGCATTGGAAGGTATTGCTGGGTTCCAAAAAATGTCAAACAACTTTGTAATGAAACAACTTCTAGTTGAAACTGCTATTTGGAACCAAGTATCTAAGCTTCTGGGATGTAAGGCCTTACCTGATTACCCAGTCAAGTCTGAGTTACATAACACCCCTAACTTTAGTAGGGGTGTGGTAACCTCCTCTAATATTTTGGAAGTGGAACCCACAGAGTTACATGATGAATGGAAAAATATGGGCATCACAGAAGTGCAGAACTGTAAGAAGAGAGTCAATGGAAAACTGGAAAAATCAGCAACGTCTGTTCTAATGTTTAATACTCCAGAATTAGCAGAACATTCCTTGCAGGCTATATCTGTCTTAAGGTTCACCCATTTGTTCCTGACGCAATGTAATTCTACAAATGTCAACAATTTGGCCATACCACTATGGGATGTTATGAGCAATTGTGGAGGCTCAGCTCATGAATCAGGCCATTCTTGTACACTTCCTCTGAAATGTCTAAGCTTCCCCAGGGGTCACCCAGTGTGGAGCAGAATGTATGAGGTTTACAATGAGGAAAGGAAAATTCAGGAATTGAAAGTCAAGAGATGCATACTCTATGGTGAAGCTAAAAGAGCTTTCAATGCTACACAACCTCTGGGTCTTTGCTACATCTGTTAATTCAGCCCTTAAGATGCCAGTCACTAAGTGTGATGCCTTCACACTTACTCAGACCATAGGTTCAAGTATGAGTACATGCATTTGTGAGTGTACCTGTGGGGGAAATGCTCCACATGAAACTGAAGTTGTTCGAAAGCATCAGCAATGGGCTTGCCACCTAAGCCACATACTACTACCCACCATAAGAAGCCAACTAAGCCATTCCTGCAACCCAGGCAACCACCTTCTACCATCAGTAAATAAAAATGTCCTTTGAAAAGTTGTTCCAAATCCAAGAAAGTGTAGTTACACCTTCGGATCAGCAAGCTCCCCTCCTCTCTGATGGGGACTATGCTGTGGAGGATATGGACCTCCAGTCAGAGGAACCAGAGAGCCGTGAACCTGCTAAAGTTCCCCCTGACCTCCAAAATAAATCAATACCTCTGATGGAGAAAGAAAAGGACAACCATCCCTAAACAATGGCTTCCACAGGCACTTCTGTGTTGCAGTGGAATTTAATGGATATCATTCTTGAGTACAATATTATAGAAATGCAGAGAATGTAGATGACAATGAAATAGGAGATATGATACTGCGTGAAGAGTTTGACAGGGCACTGAAAGACCTAAGTCAAAACAAGGCCCCGGGAGTAAACAACATCCCATTAGAACTACTGATAGCCTTGGGAGAGCCAGTCATGACAAAACTCTACCATATGGTGAGCAAGATGTATGAGACAGGAAAAATTCCCTCAGACTTCAAGAAGAATATAATAATTCCAATCCCAAAGAAAGCAGGTGTTGACAGATGTGAAAATTACCGAACTATCAGTTTAGTAAGTCACAGCTGCAAAATACTAACACGAATTCTTTACAGATGAATGAAAAAACTGGTAGAAGCTGACCTCAGGGAAGATCTGTTTGGATTCCGTAAAAATATTGTAACACGTGAGGCAATACTGACTCTACGACTTATCTTAGAAGATAGACTAAGGAAAGTCAAACCTACATTTCTAGCATTTGTAGACTTAGAGAAAGCTTTTGACAATGTTGACTGGAATACCCTTTTTCAAAGTCTGAAGGTGGCAGGGGTTAAATACAGGGAGCGAAGGCTATTTACACTTTGTACAGAAACCAGATGGCAGTTATAAGAGTCGAGGGACATGAAAGGGAAGCAGTGGTTGGGAAGGGAGTGAGACAGGGTTGTAGCCTATCCCCGATGTTATTCAATCTGTATATTGAGCAAGCAGTAAAGGAAACAAAAGAAAATTTGGAGTAGGAATTAAAATCCATGGAGAAGAAATAAAAACTTTGCTGTCTCAGACAGAATTACAATGTCATCAGCAAACCTCACAGGACTTGGAAGAGCAGTTGAATGGAATGGACAGTGTCTTGAAAGGAGGATATAAGATTAACATCAACAAAAGCAAAATGAGGATAATGGAATGTAGTCAAATTAAGTCAGGTGATGCTGAGGGAATTAGATTAGGAAATGAGACACTTAAAGTAGTAAAGGAGTTTTGCTATTTGTGGAGCAAAATAACTGATGATGGTCGCAGTAGAGAGGATATAAAATGTAGACTGGCAATGGCAAGGAAATCGTTTCTGAAAAGAAATTTGTTAACATCAAGTATAGATTTCAGTGTCAGGAAGGCATTTCTGAAAGTATTTGTATGGAGTGCAGTCATGTATGGAAGTAAAAAATGGACAATAAATAGTTTGGACAAGAAGAGAATAGAAGCTTTCGAAATGTGGTGCTACAGAAGAATGCTGAAGATTAGATGGGTAGATCACATAACTAATGAGGAGGTGTTGAATAGAATTGGGGAGAAGAAGAGTTTGTGGCAGAAATTGTCCAGAAGAAGGTATCAATTGGTAGGACATGTTCTGAGGCATCAAGGGATCACCAATTTAGTATTGGAGGGCAGCGTGGAGGGTAAAAATCGTAGAGGGAGAAAATTGTCGAGGGAGACCAAGAGATGAATACACTAAGCAGATTCAGAAGGATGTTGGTTGCAATAGGTACTGGGAGATGAAGAAGCTTGCACAGGATAGAGTAGCATGGAGAGCTGCATCAAACCAGCCTCAGGACTGAAGACCACAACAACAACAACAACAACAACAGCGTCGCTCAGATTTGTCAGAATTACAGCCCCTGCTTCAGGAGAAACCGTTCTGCATCTGCTTATAAGAAACGCATCTTAAAGTCACCGACACACCTGTATTACAGGGTTACCACTCATACATGAAGGATAATACTACTGGAGAGAGGGCTAAAGGTGGAGTCACTTTTTCACTGAGAACAGATGCTGCTCCTCTCCTGTCCCCCTTACCATGATCGTTCAAGCAATTGCCATGAAAGTTGTTGCACCCTTTAATATCACAGTGTGTTCTCTATACCTTCCACCTAATGATGCATTGGATGCAAAGGCAGCAGTAGAACTCTTCCAGGCACTCCCAATCTCTTTCCTCCTTGTGGGAGACCTCAATGCACACAATGTGCTATGGCCCTTGGCTCCTAATTGCTCCATGGCATGGATGACAGAGCAACCCGTCCATTCTGAGAACTACTGCCTTCTGAATGCAAGTCAGGTGACACACTTTCCCACAGGTATAGGGTCTCTTTCAGCGATTGATCTTGGTTTTTGTTCCCCAGCTATTGCAGACTCAGTTCAGTGGGAAGTGGCTACAGATTTACATTCTAGTGACCACTTACCAGTGTGGATCTGCCTGCCAACTACGGTGTTGGCTGACAGGAGACCACGTAGATGGATGCTACAAAGGGAAATTGGTTGCTGTGCAGTCAACATGTTATTTCTGAACAAAAGTATTGTGTACAGGAGATGGTGACCGATATCACTTCTGAGATATTATGTGCTGCCGCAGAGTCCATTCCTGGGTCTAGTAACCATCTCAGACAGTGGCCTCTAACCTGGTGTAATGACGACTGTCGATTGGCAGTTGGGCCAGACAAATAGCTCTGTGGAACTTCAAACACTGTCCAACTACAGAAAACCTTCATGTCTTCAGATCTGCATGAGTACATGCCTCGTGAATGACAAAAGAACAGAAGAGATTCCTGGAGGGAATTCACGACTCCCATTAATCAATCCACTTCCACTGCACAAATTTGGGAATCAGTATTGCGGATTTCATCAAGGGTAGTACACGTCCCCTTATGACCTTGTTAAGAAATGGCATCTTTGTGGACACACCAGAAGACATAGTAAACAATTGTTCAGCTGAAACCTAAACTGTTATTATGTTATCCAGACAAGCTTCTGCTTTTCAAGTATTCTGGAGGGCTGCAGAGATGAGGAAGTTCAGTTTCTTCTTGCATAATGAAGAAATCCACAACATACAGTTCTCCACGTTGGAAGTGAATCAGCTTTGTCTGCAGACAGAGACACTCCTCCAGGACCTGATGAGATCCATTATGCCATGTTTCGTCATCTGTGCCCTGAAGTGAAAGGAGAGCTTCTCTCTTGTTTCAATCAGATCTGCTTTGATGGACAGTATAACACGACTTGGAAGGAGGCAATATTAATTCCTTTCTGGAAACCAGGCAAGGACTGTAGCGTCCTAATGAGTCACCAGAGTGTACCCCTTATCACTCCGGATTCGGCGACATATCCTTGTGGCTCGCCAGGTGCTGAAAAAATTCAGTGTCACCTCGGTCATCACATTTAGTTCAGTGGTCCGATGAAACATTGAATGGCTGTTCATGAATTGGCTCCATGCAACCAAGCAAAGGATGGAATGCATTGCCGCTTTGGCATCTACGGAGGCCCAAAATGATTTTTGGCTTTACGCAGTACAAGAAAACTTGGACTCCAGATTATGTTTTTATAACTTTGTTTTTGTCCATTTTAAGTATGTACTACAGTTTAATCATACTTTATACAAATGGATCCCAGCAAGGGAATGTCCTCGGTTGTTCTGCTGTTTTCCCTGATAGGGTTTTTAAAGTGTGTCTTTCGGAAGAATTTATAAATTATGAATTGGAATTATATGGCATATTGATATCACTGGAGAGGGTTCACAGCCATCATCATACAAATTTTCTTGTGTGTCCTGACTCATTTAGTGCACTGCAAGCATTTTACCAAATGTATCCAGTCGACCAGCTCTTCAGCTCATCCACGACTCCTTGCAGTGGCTCCAACACTGTGATAAGGAGGTAGCCCTTTGCTGGATACCTGGCCACATCGTGATACAGGACAACAACATGGCTAACAAAGTCACCAAGGAAGCATGTTGGGATTGTGCTGTCCATCAATGTCCCACCTGTTGCATGCCACCATCCCATTTTCTCACAGATGCATCATGCATCAGTGGGAGACTGAATTGTTGAATGTGACAGAAAACCAACTGCGGTCTCTCAAATCAACCTCAATGGCATGGCAGACTTCATGTCAGCCTCACTGCTGGAAGGTTGGTTGGTTGTTTGTTTGAGGTGTAAGGGACCAAACAGCAAGGTCATCAGTCCCTTGTTTCAAATATACTCCATTCTGCTAACGGGACATCTCAGAAAAGTCAGGACAATAAAATGGAAAAAGGGAAAAACGTAAAAGGGCAGTCACGTTGTCACTGATAAAAAATAAATGAGGGAAGTTGGCAAGAGAAACGAACCCAACACTATGCTGAAGCAGCATAGGCAAGACCACCTGCGACTTAAAAGATACAACTGCTATAATGCACAAAGTACATATGGGAATAGAAAGACTAACCAAGCCTTAAAAAAAGGGCGTAAAAACAGAGTAAAAGGGGAAGAAAAAGAATTCCGGTCAGTGGGGTGAATCGGGAATCTCTGAACACTACCTACAGTGGGAGACACCCAAACACTCACTGCCCTGCCCCAACACCAGAGAGAGATTAAAAACCTTAAAACTGAGAATAAAAACCACTCTCCCGGAGGAAACAGAGAACCAGGGAGACCATCCGGGAATCGTCAGCCAACATCAAAAGTAAAGTGTGGGGGAGTCTGTACTTAACACGCAGAGCCAAAAGAAGGGGGCATTCAACCAAAATGTGGGCTACTGACTGGAAGGCGCCACAACCACCTAGTGGGGGTGGCTCATCACGCAAAAGAAAACCATGGGTCAGCCTGGTATGGCCAATGCGGAGACGACACAGTGTGGTCGAGTCCTTTCGGGAGAGGTGAAAGGAAGAATGCCATGGGCCTGGTTTCACCTTAATTGCACGAAGTTTATTAGACAGTGGAGTAGCCTCCCAAGAATTGGCCCATGACTGTGCGAAGTGGGATTTGATGTGAAGCCGTAAATCCGCTGCAGGAGGGGTTACAGAAAATGCGGGGTAAGTAACTGCTCCTCCAGCCAAACGATCAGCAAGCTCATTACCCGGGATACCCACATGGCCAGGTACCCAAAGGAAGTCAATAGAACAAGCAGCACGGTGAGTATCAGCGAGATGGTCATGGATGGCAGAGACCAAGGGATGGCGCGAAAAACACCGGTCAATAGCAAGAAGGCCACTCATCGAGTCTGTACATAACAAAACGCGGTTGTGTTGGGATTGTTTAATAAAGGTAAGGGCCCGGGAAATTGCCATCAATTCCGCAGTAAACACCCCACATGTAGGTGGCAGCAGATGATTTTCCGTTCCAACAGAGGACGTGAAGGCATACCCAACATGATTAGCAGATTTAGGGCCATCAGTGTAAAAAACAACAGTATCCCAAAACTTCCATAAAATTTGGCGGAAAAAGGCACGGAACACCACCGGGGGGATGGAATCTTTCAGACCATGGCGGAGATCCATCCGTATTCGAGGCCGAGGAACTAACCAAGGAGGGGTGGAGGGGAGGGAGCGAGGAAGACAGGACAAAGAAGGAAGCTGAAAATCACGGTAAAGAGATGCAAGGCGCAGCCCAACCGGTAAACCCGCCCGAGGGCGGGAGTCGGGTGGGCGACGTCCTTGGTTTGGGAACAGGATAGAATGGGAAGGATGAGTGGGAGGAGAACGGATAGTGAGGGCATAAGACACCAGAAGCTGGGACCACCGAACAGAAAGGGGGGGGGGGGGATCCCAGCTTCAACCAGGAGACTATCAACAGGGCTAGTAGGGAAGGCACCGGTGGCCAAACGTATACCACGATGGTGGACTGGATCCAGCACGTGCAGTGTGGAAGGAGCAGGTGAACCATAAACTTGACAACCATAGTCAAAACGAGACAGAACTAGAGCACAATAAAGACGGAGGAGGAGTGTACGGTCCGCACCCCAAGAGGAGTGGGCAAGGAAGCGAAGGACATTGAGTTTACGGAAACATCCTACCTTCAGGAGTCTGATATGGGGCAGCCAAGGGAGCTTGTTGTCGAAAAGAGGACCCAGGAAACGAAACTGTGGAACCACAGGCAATTGTTGTGCAGCAAGATAGAGCTCTGGATCAGGGTGGACCGTAGTACGGCGACAGAAGTGGACCACCCGCGATTTTAAAGGAGAGAATTAGAACCCGTGTGAGTGGGTCCATGCAGAGGCACGCCGTATAGCCACCTGGAGCTGCCGTTCTGCAGATGCCATCGAGGAGGAACTAACCCAAATGCAGAAATCATCCACATACAGGGCAGGAGTGACCAAGGGACCGACAGAGGCCACAAGTCCATCAATAGCAATGAGGAAAAGAAGGACACTCAAGACAGAACCCTGTGGGATGCCCGTCTCCTGGGTCTGTGGAGAACTAAAAGCAGTACCAACTCGAACTCTGAATGACCGATGGATCAGGAACAGGCGGATAAAAATCGGCAGTGGGCCCCGAAGACCCCACTGATGAAGGGTTAGTAAGATGTGATGGCGCCAGGCCGAATCATAGGCCTTGCGAAGGTCAAAAAACACTGCAACCAAATGACGGCGGTGGGAAAAAGCCTGCTGAACTGCGGATTCCAAGCGAAGTAAATAATCGATTGGAGATCTTCCCTCTCGAAAGCCACACTTGTAAGGGGACAATAGATCCCGAGATTCGAGGACCCAAGTGATCCGACGGGCTACCATACGTTCAAGTAACTTACACTCCTGGAAATGGAAAAAAGAACACATTGACACCGGTGTGTCAGACCCACCATACTTGCTCCGGACACTGCGAGAGGGCTGTACAAGCAATGATCACACGCACGGCACAGCGGACACACCAGGAACCGTGGTGTTGGCCGTCGAATGGCGCTAGCTGCGCAGCATTTGTGCACCGCCGCCGTCAGTGTCAGCCAGTTTGCCGTGGCATATGGAGCTCCATCGCAGTCTTTAACACTGGTAGCATGCCGCGACAGCGTGGACGTGAACCGTATGTGCAGTTGACGGACTTTGAGCGAGGGCGTATAGTGGGCATGCGGGAGGCTGGGTGGACGTACCGCCGAATTGCTCAACATGTGGGGCGTGAGGTCTCCACAGTACATCGATGTTGTCGCCAGTGGTCGGCGGAAGGTGCACGTGCCCGTCGACCTGGGACCGGACCGCAGCGACGCACGGATGCACGCCAAGACCGTAGGATCCTACGCAGTGCCGTAGGGGACCGCACCGCCACTTCCCAGCAAATTAGGGACACTGTTGCTCCTGGGGTATCGGCGAGGACCATTCGCAACCGTCTCCATGAAGCTGGGCTACGACCCCGCACACCGTTAGGCCGTCTTCCGCTCACGCCCCAACATTGTGCAGCCCGCCTCCAGTGGTGTCGCGACAGGCATGAATGGAGGGACGAATGGAGACGTGTCGTCTTCAGCGATGAGAGTCGCTTCTGCCTTGGTGCCAATGATGGTCGTATGCGTGTTTGGCACCGTGCAGGTGAGCGCCACAATCAGGACTGCATACGACCGAGGCACACAGGGCCAACACCCGACATCATGGTGTGGGGAGCGATCTCCTACACTGGCCGTACGCCACTGGTGATCTTCGAGGGGACACTGAATAGTGCACGGTACATCCAAACCGTCATCGAACCCATCGTTGTACCATTCCTAGACCGGCAAGGGAACTTGCTGTTCCAACAGGACAATGCACGTCCGCATGTATCCCGTGCCACCCAACGTGCTCTAGAAGGTGTAAGTCAACTACCCTGGCCAGCAAGATCTCCGGATCTGTCCCCCATTAAGCATGTTTGGGACTGGATGAAGCGTCGTCTTACGCGGTCTGCACGTCCAGCACGAACGCTGGTCCAACTGAGGCGCCAGGTGGAAATGGCATGGCAAGCCGTTCCACAGGACTACATCCAGCATCTCTACGATCGTCTCCATGGGAGAATAGCAGCCTGCATTGCTGCGAAAGGTGGATATACACTGTACTAGTGCCGACATTGTGCATGCTCTGTTGCCTGTGTCTATGTGCCTGTGGTTCTGTCAGTGTGATCATGTGATGTATCTGACCCCAGGAATGTGTCAATAAAGTTTCCCCTTCCTGGGACAATGAATTCACGGTGTTCTTATTTCAATTTCCAGGAGTGTATTAATTACTTACATATTGCCATCACAAAGGCTCTCCTTTAAGGCTAAAGTCATTAGTAGTTTGATACATCAAGATGTGTGAATTTCTGTACATAATAGTCTATGTTTTCTCTAATAATTCTCTAATTCTTCACTATCAATATACTATTTAATTCAATAAAACTTAACAATAGCTACAAATGTGAGCAGATAGGAAGAAAGAAATATAGACAAAAATAATCAAACATAAACAAAAAGTAAAACTCTATTAAGTAGCTTCTTAAATAAATTTCTCAAGGTACTTTCCATTTGTGCTACCTGTGTACATCTTTGAGTTTTGCCTACACTGAGTGGAAAAAATGACTACAATTAAGTCATTTGTAATTAACTGTCCTGTTGTTACCTCATTTGGCAGCAGCATTGTTGCCATTGTTGTTACAACCAATAACTGACGTATTCCCGTATGAAATTTTCACTCCACAGTGGAATGTATGCTAATATGAAACTTCCTGGCAGATTTGACCTGTGTGCCAGACTGAGACTCGAACTTGGGGCCTTTGACTTCCTAATATGCCAGAAAGCTTTGTATCAGCACACACACTGCTGTAGAGTGAAAATTTCATTCTGGAAACATCCCCCAGGCTGTGGCTAAGCCATGTCTCCACAGTGTCCTTTCTTCCAGCAGTGCTAGTTCTGCAAAGTCTGCAGGAGAGTTTCTGTGAAGTTTGGAAGGTAGGAGGCAAGGTACTGGCAGAATTAAAGCTGTTCAGGTGGGTCGTGTGTCATGCCTGGGTAGCTCAGTTGGTAGAGCACTTGCCCGCAAAAGGCAAAGGTTCTGAGTTCAGGTCTCAGCCCGCCACAGTTTTAATGTGATATGAAGTTTCAACTAAAGTATTTATATTAAGGCTGATTTGCAACTGAATATGATATCATTTATGGACATTAGAAAATATTTCACTCATCATGCAGAGAGAGAGAGAGAGAGAGAGAGAGAGTGTGTGTGTGTGTGTGTGTGTGTGTGTGTGTGTGTGTGTGTGTGTATTTTCGAGCACTACTGCCATCCTTTCATAGTACCTCCTTATTCACGTATTGTCTCTCATCCATCTCCTCTATTCTGCAGTTCTTACTAACAACCATATTTATATATGCAGTAACTTCTCAGAACTCATTTAGTTCATTGCTAAAAATAATGTCTGTGAAGGAGAATGTAACAATGTGGTGCATGCCCCCAGCAGCAGGCATGCCCTTGCACGACCTACACAACATCCGGGCACAGCTGGAAGCAGCAGCCACAGATGGTGACAGCAGTGTAGACCTGAATGGTAACATCACCAATGGCATACCCAGGTATCTAGGAGTGGCTCCAGGAGAGCATCCCACAGACAATAGATGCGATGGCCTCCAGGAACCTTGGTGAGGGTGTGGGATGGTGCTGACAGAGTGTGAAAAATTTCCATTCCTTGTCATGCTTACCATCTCCCCTGAAAATCATAATGTCACCAGTGGTACATTAGGATATGGAATGTGTGAGTGTGTGTGTGTGTGTGTGTGTGTGTGTGTGTGTGTGTGTGTGTGTATGAGTGATTTAGTACACAGACACACACACACACACACACACACACACACACACACACACACACACAGAGGGAGAGGGAGAGAGAGAGAGAGAGAGAGAGAGAGAGAGAGAGAGAGAGAGAGTTGCTACTCATGGGTAGTCTATTCCCACAACATATAATATGAATAATGCCAGATATAATTTGCAACCTTGGAATATATAGTATACGCATTTGTACTTACGCTCTGCTCCGTCACATACAAGTACAGTGCCGATGGGTCAGTACCTAACTGCTCACACCCTAATGTCTTCCATTAACAGTTGTGGATGACTTGTGCAGTTATCATACGGGACACACTTCATAATTCACACATGGGATTTCACCCCTGCAACTGTCACTGTTCGTCCTCTCCTGAATACACTTCTCATCTTCCTTGTCTGGTGTCGATCACAACTGTTTGTAGCCTTTCCACGAGATGCCAAACTGTAACTCTGTGATTTGTGATTTGTGTGCCAATAACAAGAAAATGATGAATTAATCAATAAAAAAAAACAAGAGTATCATAAAGGGAATCAAACTGGGTTTTAGGACTAATTATTTCATGTTTCATTGATTTGTATCTGCATTTTGCAAAAGCTTGATGATTACTCTTTTGATATCATCACCTTATTTTCGACAGAACTGTTCCAGTTTCCCATTGTCACCATTTACAATTTATTCTAAAAAGGTTTGAACTTTAGATAAATCCTTCCAATTGCAATATATTTGAAAGTAAGAATATCACCCTGTTCAGAAAATTTCAGGCTGCAACTTTATCAACACAGATTTGAAAAATGTGATCGAATAAAAATGGGATGCTTGAAATCATATCTTCATTAATAACTTTTTAACCATTTAAATTTATGAGATTTTTTTTTCTGAAACAAGAACAGCAGGTCTCTCAAACTGACAAGGTTGTTGGATATTAGGCTTCAATTCTGACCAGTCTATTTTTGGTTAGCAGTAAATTTGTTATTGGATTGGGCTGTTTTGTTTAAGGGGAAAAAACAACTGGGGTCATACACGCCCAAGTCAAAACCATAGAACCTGAAGACAGAGAGGAGTCAAAAAATGAATACACATCAATCCCAATCAATGTAAGAGAAGTCAGCTAAAAATAGGGACTTGGAGAAAGGTCTATAAAGTACACCAAAGAGAAACAGAGGTCAAGAACTAAAAATTAAATGGCCTTCACCATAAAAACTAAAATGAGGTCGACAACTCGGCAAGTAACTCAGATGGCAAACCCAAGTGGAAATGTAAACAGTTAAAATAAATGGGAATTCCATCAGGAAATGGCAGACACTTAAAACTTGGGTGCAACAACTGCAATAGATGGCAAAATTGTCGAGAAAAAGGAAGCTGGAGGTGCCCAACAGGATACAGGCCATTATAGGGTTAATGGTGATGGCAGAGAGGATGACACTCGTGATAGAACACTGAGGCACACCAGTTTCCTGGATAAAGGTGTCTGACAAGGCAGAACCCACACGCACCTTGAAAACTTTGTCTTTTAAAAATTCCTGAAGGAGATGGGGCAGGGGGCCACTGGAGCCCCATGTGTAAAGAGTTCAGAGGATACCAGTTCTCCGGTAGTTGTTGTAGGCATTCTCCAAATCAAAAAATATGGCAACAGTCGGGTACTTCCACAGAAAACCATTCATGGCATGGGTGGACAAAGTAAGTAGATTGTCAACTGCAGAACGGCATACTCGAAGTCTACACTGTGCAGTCATTAGAATGTATGATTCATGCTCAGCTGGTATGCTGGCTTGAATCTCACAAATTACTATCATGGGGCAGTAGTTGGAAGGATGGTTTTTGTCCTTACTGGCCTTAGGTATGAGTATGACAGTGGCTTCACACCAACATCTGGGAAATGCGCCCTCTGCCAGATGTGGTAGTACGTTTGAACGAAAAAGTACTTGCCCACAACAGAAAGGTTCTGCAACATCTGCAATGTCTGGCCCTGCGGAGAAGGATTGGGATGAACTGAGAGCATGATCCCCCATAGTAAAGCCGACATTGTGGCACTCACGATTCTGAGAAGAGAAAGGTATTGCCAGGCCACCTCCACCCATTTCCGATGGAGGAAGGCAGGGTGATAGTGGGAAGATCTCGAAATTTCAGCAAAATGGGGACCCAAGGTATTGGAGATAGTAGCAGGCATTCTCATTGTAGACCCTATTGCTGTTAGTCTGGAAATTGGCAAATGGATCTTGGTCCCAGAGAGCTGTCAGAGGTTGGTCCACACAACAGAGGCAGGGGTAGAACTGTTAAAAGAACTAGTACATGAAATCCAGCTAGCTTTTTTAATATCCCAAAGAACACAACAACACTGCGCATACATCTGATTATAATGAATGCCACTGTACTCATAGGATGACAATTAATAATTCGGAGAGCACGTGTCAGCACATGAATTGCATTGACACATACCTCAGACCACCAATGGACTGGGACAAGGTGTGGTAAAGAGGAGGTGAGAGGAATGGAACATTCTTACAGCAGCCTTAGTAAGCTCCCACTTGGGTGTGCACGTAGGTACGATAGGATTCAGTAATGGATGGCACATGGGAAATGGTTGCCTGAGTAGGTTTCAGAAAGTACAGACCATTCAAGATGATGGGCAAGCTGGGCAGTGCACAAGGATACATTCAAATGGGAATAGGTGTGTGAGGAATCAGAAAGGAATGTGGGTGCTCCAGTCTTTATTTTGTTTTATTTATTTATTTATTTATTTATTTTTGATTATGGTTTTAGGGTGCAAAACAACCATTGTAAAAAAGTACCCATTCTGTGGCTTATTGGAGGATAAAAACAAGAATGTAAATCAAGAGGAATTGGAGTGAAACTGAAGCAGAAGGGGAAACTAAAAACGGAAGGAGACCTGAGAAAAGTGCTATTGAAGGGGGGTTGTTTTTCCTGAAGAGAGCTTCAAATGACTGACGTCATCTCACTAACATTTATAGACTCAAGGACAGGATCGGTGGAGAGCACATCATCTGCTAAAACAGAATATATATCAGGCGACAGCTGTAAACAGGTGCATAGCAGATTAAAGTAGCACTACTGAAGTAAAAGGTATCTCACCATCCATGATTGAGTAGGGACAAAGTGGGAGAGGAGCACCACTCAAAAGATGTCAGTAGCTAAAAAGACAGTGCCCAATCTGGAGTCTAGTTAAAATTACCTCCTCCCAATGACGAGGCTGCAAGGAAGAGGTACAAGAACAGAGAAGAGGTTTAATGTCCCATAATTTATTATCCTGGAGTGCGGACCAGTCTGTGCACCATAAAAGAGCAACACGATGACATAAAATGCTCTGTAGATTGGCAAAGGGAACCATGCGAACAGTGGGCCAAGGGAGAGAGACTGCAGCCTTTGCCGCTATATCGGCTGCCTCATTTCCACGTATACCAACATACTCTGAGATCCAGAGGAATGCCACATAGGTGCCCTCCAAGTAGTGCAAGTGGAGGCAGTCCTGAGTCTGGTGGACCGGAGGGTGAATGGGATAAAGGGCTTGGAAGTTGAGAAGAGAGCTGAGAAAATCCAAGTATATAATATTCTGTATTCCTAGATGGTGACGAATTTATTGGACAGCATGGTGAACAGCATAAAGCTCCGCAGTAAAAACTGAACACTTGTCAGGAAGCAGAAATCTAATCAGGGTGTCACCAAGAATATAGGCACTCCTGACACCAAATGTGGTCTTGGAGCCGTCATTGTAAATAAATGTGGCATCCTCTATTTGTGTGCCTAGAGCAGCAAATGCCCGATGATAAACTATAGGGGGGGTACTATCATTGGGAAGCTGAAAAAGGTCATGGAGGAGGCAGGTCTGGGGGTGAAGCCAAGGTTGTGTCGTACCCCCATTTCTGTAGAAAATTTTAGGAAATTGGAAGGAGAGTGAATGTAGCAGTTGACAGAAGTGGACTCCCGGTGGTGGTAGTAAAGAGGAAGGGCTGCCTGCATACTCTAAATCCAAGGAGATATCTAAAAAATGGCATAGGTCAGATGAGCAGGTATGGAAGACAAATGACAAGTGCAATGACTCAGAAGGACAGCTCACCGAGTTGACAGCAGATGTTCAGTAGTCTCAGAGTAAAGGCTCTCCACAGGGCTAGTGTAAAAAGCTCCAGACACTAAATGCAATCCATGGTGGTGGACAGAGTCTAGATGCCAAAGAATAGATGGCTGTGCACAGCCATAAACTATGCTTCCATAGTCCAATTTCGAATGCATTTAGGCATGATAGAGACGAAGGAGGACCACTCGGTCAACTCCCAGGAGATACCACTCAGAACACGGAGGATGTGAGGGATTGCAGACAGCAATCCAAATGATATGACACAGCAGTTTTCTGTCAACCTTAAGTCCCAAGAATTTGGCGATGTCCCCAAATGGAAGGTCAACAGGGCGTAGATGTAGGGAAGGCATATAATACTCCGTACGATGCCAATAATTTACACAGAATGTCTTACTGCGAGAAAATTGGAAGTCGGTTTCAATGCTTCATGAGTAGAGGCGATCGAGACATCCTTGAAGATGTTGTTCAAGAAGGCTGATCCATTGAGAGTTGTAGTAAATTGCAAAAGCATCGACAAAGAGGGAGCCCAAGACATCAGGAAGAAGATAATCCATAATTGGATTTATGGCTTTGGCAAACAGTACAACACTTAGCATAGAGCCATGGGGCACCCCGTTTTCTTGGAAGAAAGTGCGGTATAGAGAAATGTTCACCTGCACCTTAAATGTGCACTCTGACATAAATTCATGGATGAAAAGGGATGGCCAGCCTCGAAAGCCAGAAGAGCACAGTATGCAGAGGATGCCTGTTTTTCAACAGGTATCATATACCCTCTGCAGATCA
Organism: Schistocerca americana; assembly: GCF_021461395.2. Taxonomy (NCBI): domain Eukaryota; kingdom Metazoa; phylum Arthropoda; class Insecta; order Orthoptera; family Acrididae; genus Schistocerca; species Schistocerca americana. The sequence goes on along the minus strand of NW_025725481.1, from coordinate 15,237,272 downwards.
ATAAATATTGTTACTGTTTGGCGTTTCCTGAGAAATTCGTTCATGATGTAAGTGATGAGAGCAAAAATATGGTCAATTGCAGAACAATGCTTTCAGGAACAGCATTGGGCAGGTGTTAAAAGGTTTTGGGACCCCAGCCACCAGCCTAAATGGCAATCTACCATATGCTCCAAAATCTTACATACACTACTCGTGAGAGAGATTGGGCGATAGATAGAGGGGAAATGCTTTTACTTTCAAGGTTTTGGAACAGGAATAATGATAGCTTCCAGCCAACTTCTGGGAAAGGTACTGCCAACCTGAAGTCGGTTATAAAGGTGAAGGAGGTAGCACAAACTAGGGTATGATAGGTGCAGCAACATTAGGACATGGATAGCATCCAGTTCCAGAGCAGCGGGGAGGAGGAGAATGCATGTATGAGTTCCGGCATAGAATAAAAGGCTTTGTAGCTTTCATGATTTTCATATAAAAAAGTAAGAGGTCACTATTCTGCTACCAAATTCTTTGAGAGAAAGGCTGGTGAGTAATTAGAAAAGTTTGAAATATGAGCAAAGTATTGACACAATGAGTTAGAGATTACGACTGTGTCTACTAAGGTATCCTGCGCGACAGTTAGTTGAGAGATCCGGAACTAACTGGATGTTCCAGATAGCCGTCAGAATCTCTCATTGACTTTTGACAGCTGCTTTCATTTCACATAATTTCTGTTTGACAGCAGGACAGAGACTACGTTTAAAATGACTGTGCAAAATTCTCTGCTTTCTCAGCGACTTCCTAACATGTTTATTGAACCAAGGTGAATCCTTTCGCACTCCTATATTTTTTCTAGGCACATATTTCTCTAGCACATGGTGGACAATACATTTAAATTCTGACCAAAGATGCTCAATATCTTTGTGTCCTGTGGTGAACGCTTGGAGCTGATTATGAAGATATTCATTAATGACACTTTTATTTGCTTTCCAAAAAAAGAAGTCTCTATGATGTTTCTCAGTTTTTTTTTTTTTTTTTTTTTTTGCTACTTCCACTGACATAAAAGCCACAACGAATTTATGGTCATTAATACCTTCTTCTAGATTAACTTCCTCAAAAAGATCAGTTCTGTTTGTTGCCAAGGTATCTAATATGTTCCCGTCTCAAGTTGGTTTTCTAATCAACTGCTCAAGGTTTTATGTTGAGAGGGCACTTAGAATAATTTCACACGAGTCTTTGCTTCTGCCCCTGTGATAAACATGTAATTTTCTGTCAATAGACACCAGATTAAAGTGTCCACCTAAAACTAATGGATAATTTGGATATTTATTTCCTATATGCTCAAGATTTTCCCTGAAATTTTCTGCAACGTTTGTTGTGGATACTGGTGGTCTATAAAAACATCCTAATACAATAGTCACTCCTTGTCTGATTGACAGCTTTATCCAGGCTATTTCAGTCTGACTCAGTATTGATCTCAACTGCATTTAAACAGCTTTTAACTACAATGAACACACCACCTCCATAGCATCAGTCCTATCCTTCCTAAGCATTGTCCAATCTGAGTTCAAAATTTCACTGCTATTTATGTCTGGATTCACCTAGCTTTCGGTACCTAATACAATATTGGCATTTCTACTGATTATTTCAGAGAGTATTACGGGGATCTTGCTACAGACACTTAAGCAATTTACCAACATTAGATTTAGCGTATTTAAATCTTTTGGAATGACCTGTTTGCGCCAACTAACAATTTTTACAGTTGGCACTCCTGCATCAGTGTTATGAACTGGTAATTTTTCAGGCCAACGATTTGTTTCCCATGGGAAGGAACCAATTCCAAAAACCTCCATGTGCATACCACAAGTATTGTGCTACCCGTGTAGCTGATTCCTGTGTGTAGTGCACCCCTGATCTATCAAGGGGAGTCCTACAATCGTCCACCCCATAGCGTAGGTCAAGGAATCTACAACAATTTTCATCACAGAGGCGACATAGCCTCCGGTTTGATTCTCCACTCCACTCCAAACCGGAGGACTTCAGTCCACCCTGGGTACAATGGTGCAAATCATCAGCTCGGCTTCCACTCTTCGAAAGATGGAGAGCTCCTACACCAATTTAGCTAGCTGTCGAAAGGACCCAAGGATTTCCTCGGAACCCTGATGACTGGCACCGTTGGTGCCAACACGTGCAACAATCTGTAGGTGTCTGCACCTCACACACTCGATAGCCACTGGAAGAGCCTCTTCCACATTCTGGACAAGGCCCCCCCTGCAAGCACATTGAGTAAATGTTGGACTTCTTCCCCACCCTAGCTGCTATGTTCCTGAGGAGCAACACGACCAGCATAATTTTGGAGCTCCCAATAACTAACAAACCCCTATCCCCACGTGACCGTCTTGATCTTGCCGAAGGAGTGGCCACTATCCTGGCAAAAGATGCATTCTGATCCAGCTCAGCGAACACCCCCCCCCCCCCCCCCCCCCCACCTCTACCCAACAAGCATCAGATGGCACACGGAATCTATTAGCAAAGTGCACGGAATTTGGCAGGACCCTGCATCCCCTGTGCAGCCTTCACCTTGAGGCAAGATAGGTAGACACAGTTCGCCATCCACACTGAAGTGAGTGAAGTGAGAGCTGGCCAGCTGGCTCAGTCGCACCTGAGGTCGGCTCAATGACATCCCCCCCTGCACATCTAGTACAGCAGAGGTTGCCCAGGGCACCCCATCCCCACCCACAGCACGAGGTGGCACAACAGACCCTGTCGACTGTGGCCACAAGGTCCACAAAAATGTCGGCTCTCTCGTGCTATCAGTCTGTGAAGTCCAATGCAGAGAAACAGTTGGCAGTGCGTACTACCGACACGGGGGCCGGCCGGGCCAAGGCATCACGTGGCGACACAGTCTAAGAGGATCTTCGAGTCAGCAAAGGAGAAGACCGCACGCCTCTGTTGGACTACTTCGACCCTCACCAGTTAGCAGAGGAAGACAAGAGTGGTGTTTGGCTGGAGGGAAAAGGAAGTTTTGACGGGAGTTCTCCTCCCGACCTTTCCGGTCTGCCAGTTGTGTAGCAAGCGGCTTTGCCTCTCGAGGCGAGAATCTGATGGTGCGTCGCACAGCCAGACAGGGTGACGGTAATGTTACCTCGACACTGGGCAATTTCACAAACTCAGATTGTATTTGAGGTCGCACTTCTGCATGGCCATGTCCTTCGTGAACAAGGGATAATAAGAACAGAACTAAAAGTGCCAGATGGGAGAACGTAGGGTTTGTGACTAACCAATAACTAGAGCCATTGCATTTGTCCACCTCCTTCTCCGCTCTGTATCAGGCAGCCCCGTGTTCATCCCTAACATTTGGCTGGGTGTCAGAAAGATGTTCCGGTGTCGTTGAAATGATGACACTGATAGCAGTGCATCAGGTTTGGAATGTACAGTCAGACTGTAATAAATTCATAGCCTGCCCTGATCTCAGACTGAAGCACCACTCTATCAAAGGTGAGAATAATAGCGCTTGAGGGCACTAAGGAGGAATCTACCTTTAACCTCATCTGACGGACGGGAATGACACCCTGATCAGAGAGGTAAGACCGTATTTTGACCTCGATCGGACTGTCGAGTGGCCTAGTATAAATAACACCGCTGGAAGAATTCAGAGTTCCGTGGGCCTCGGCGTGAACTGGATAGCCGCAGGAAAGTGAGGCAGTGAGCAATTGTCATGCTCAAGAATCAGAAGTAGTCTACAAGAGCCAAGCACCATTCCACAAATGAAAGCAGGATTTTACAGGTTCGGTTAATGGCATTGAGACCTTTCTGAATAATACATGGATTTGTCATTGCAGATGCCCAACACTTCAGTATGTGAGACCATGAGGAACCATGTTGCAGCTGGAAGGGTCTTTGAATCTTTAGTCTCATTCCATTTATGTTCTGTAGACGTCGATTTTGAAGACCATTGGCTCACTGCCAGAGAATCGCCACGATTGCCAGCATCTCCGTTTGTGCACTCGTCCCGACTGTGGGACCGCTTCAGGAGGGGGTGCACCCCCGAAGTTGACTGACTCCTCATGTCACAACTCCCAAACACCTGACAGATGGATAAATTGGCAATTTGGAAGGTAGCTGCTCAGGCAATCACACCTGTCTGGGCCCGATCTGTACCCAGTGGTATGTGCGAACCCTACCTGTCAACCTAGGGCTGCGAATTATGCATTACCCAGTCACCTGTAATGTGTAAGATGTGCGGGGGGGGGGGGGGGGGGGGGGGGGGAGGGGGGGGGGGAGCCTTCAGGAGCACACAGGGAGGAGGAAGATGAAAAAGTGTGACCTCAAACGCCAAAGCGGAGAAACGGGAAGAGAAGGGGTGAGGATAATCAGATGGTAGCTGTCGAGGGAAGTTGAGTTCTTCCCAAGATTAAGGACAAGAATAACTATACCGTCTGGCCATTGTGATGGGAAAGCACCCGTGAGCCAAATGTCATTGAAAACCCTGAGGAGATGTTGCCTCTGGGGAACAACCACGTCTCGGATTATCTAACTGTGGACGGAATCCAAGTCTTGGGGCCATGTCTCTTTAAGAGGTAAGAGCCTGAAATAATTCTCATTCACTATAGGGTTCATTATAAGGCTCAACATGGTGCGGGTTGAAACAGATGGGGGTCTGTTAAAAATGGCATTTCTGCTGGAGAAATGTAACAGGATAGGAAGAGGACGCCGATGCCACTGTGAAGTGCATCGCGAGGTGTTCTGTGAGGACCGATTGATCATTCCACAGGGCATCTTGGAGGATAAGACCCTGCAGAGTTGACTGACACTGGTGGCTCAGGAGGCTACGGAGCACAGACAAAACCTGCAATGGAGAGAGGTATGTCCCCAGGGAAGAAACAAAGTGCTCCCAGTATTCCTTTTTACTCTGCTTGATAAGGTAATGAGCTTTGTTTTGAAGGCTATGAGAAGAAAAGATGAAAACTGACCAAAAGTGGCACAATACATTTTTAGGACAAGGGATGGATATCAATTTCATTGTGAGTGATAAAGGAATTTATGAGCAAGTTATTGCTTGTTGCAATGAACGAAGAAATCATGTATGATAAGCTACCAACAGTTATTTCGACTCTTTGTAATTAATGGAAAAAATCATCCACTATCAGTTTCTTCTTAGTATTTGGCAACTGTTAGACAGTGGTTGTAGGTGTCATATAAATTGGTTTACCATTATTGGTTTGTCATGGTTTTTGTACTAACAAGGGGAGGCCACCAATTGTGAAATACAGATTCGATTCATACTGCGCATAATAAAAGCTCATGGCCAGAGGTGTAATGTGGCAAAGCACCAAGATGCACTTCTCAGCCATTGTTGAGAAAACGACAGTTAAAAGAAACCGTTGTGATGAAATACTCTCTATGATTAATAATTTTCTACAGCGTCGTGGCGCAGTGGTAAGTGCTCGGGTTCGTAATCCAAAGGTCGCCGGATCGAATCTCGCGCCATGCAACTATTATTTGTTTTTTGTAATTCAAATGTGCACCCCCCCCCCCCCCCCCACACACACACACAGGGTGAGGTATGAGCAGTGGCAACTTGAAATTTGCAGAGGTGGAGGCCTGGTGGGTAACGGGAAGAGAGGATACACTGAAGGGCAAGTTCCCATTTCCGGAATTCTGACAGGTTGGTGTTAGTGGGAAGTATCCAGATAACCCGGACGGTGTAACACTGTGCCAAGATGTGCTGGCCAT